>NW_016690334.1:510777-646825 GCF_001604755.1 Lepidothrix coronata | reverse complement strand
CCAAGAGTCATCCAGTAAAATCGCTTTTATTTCTGTAATTTTCTAAGTATAAAACAAATCAGCCCAATATTGTGTGAACAGAGTGGATTGTATGGATGTGACCACGAGGAGCCTTCCCACGTCTTCCCGGCACACCTGGCTATTTACAGTCAGACAAAGGACACGATTTAGGAAGCAGTAATTTAGTGGAAAAATATCTCTCGTATAATAAAATAGGAAACCTCATTTCTTTCAGTTCTGTCCCTCAGTTAACACCCTCCCACCTCCCCCCAAGATATAATGATTTATCTTTTGCTACAGAGCACGAACTCAGAGATTTCTAGATTTGGCTGTTCAGGCAACTCATATAAAAAATAATCAACATATTCCCAGACCCAAGCCACTGAGGGCACCCCCTGGCAGCTCAGTGGTCACCCTCCTCTTGGTCCCAAGTGCCTGGACTGACCTGCCCCCTGAGGTACCCACGGCTCCATCACTCCAGGCACACACAGATTTTGGCTCATTTAATGCCCCACCCAGACCAAAAGCTGAATGGCACCATGAGGAAAAGTCCAGGGAGCACAATTCACCCTGTGTTTCCCTTTCTTCAGCCCTGCAAACCCTATCCCTAACCTTGCCATGCAAGCTCTGCACGGGGTGAAGCCGCCTCCTTGGTCTCAAAAACCTGAGTCCACACTGTTTCCCCTGACAGAAAATGCCACTGCAGAACTGGGGGAAAAAACCAACTCAGGTGGGCCTGAATCTCTGGCATCATTTATAGAAGGTGGTGGCCATGGCAGGCATGGTCCAAAAATCACAATAAGTCTTAGGAGTTGGTATTGGGGACTCTGGTGTGTTTGAGGTTCAGGAGTTATGTGATGCCAAGGTCACAACCTCATGAACATCTCTCAGCCTGAGCCCCTGCACAGCAATTATTTGAGGAGTTTTGGTGGAGCAGGACCCTGTCTGGGGAGCAGCACTATCAGCCTGATGTACAAAAGAAGAAACAAAAATTAATGCTGAATTTTCCTATTGCTCCTCCAGCTACTTCTACCATCCACGCCGTGAGCAGAAACTCTGGTTCCATCCCAGGTTTGATGTTTTTACAGGAACAAAGTCCCCTCCAGTAGAGCCTGTCCTTCCAGCTGACCTCTCCAGAGCCTGGTGGTACCATCCAGCCTTGGCATCAGAAACATACACAGGGCATCTTCCCAATGCCAAAGCCTCAAACACACAAATCCCAAACCTCATCCACACCCTGAGCCCTACGGCGGCCACACAACACAAAAAAAACACAGGATGCACTACTTTGCTCTTTTTCCTTTTCCAACCTGCCTCCCCACGGGATCACACACCACAGGGGGAAGAGCTCACCCAGCAACTGCCCACAATGACACAACATCCCAAAACAGTACAAAAGACTTTCCACAGCTGCTGCCCAAAGCTGATCCGCTGGGTGTTTGCCCCGGGGACACGGGACCCTCCCCACCCACCTTGGCTGTACCCCAGCACGGTGCTTGGCCCCTGAGGAAGGAGTATAAAGTGCTCATGGATAATCCCATGCTGCCACCCCAGCACATCCTATGCCCTGCACCTCGTGGAGGATCTGCCACAGCAGCCCACCGATGTTAGAGGTCTTGCTGGAAAGACCTAAGTTTTATTTAAAGCCTTCGAATATGCCAGGCAGCACCATCAAAATAAAACTAAAAAGGAAATAATTCCTAAACTCTGTTGCCAAAAAAAGCAAGGAGCCCAGAGGTTTGCCTCCAAGCTGCTTTTTTTAACAAACTCCTGGGCAAAGCAGCCACCCAGAGCCCATCTCCCTTGTATTGCACGTTTAGATGCCTTGGTAAGACCCAAGACCTGATCCCTAAGTGATGGTCTTGGCTTTAGGATCTCCATGTTTCCACAAGAACATGGTCCAGCCCAGCGGGCTGTTGGTGGCACACATGCAATAAATAACTACTCTGTGATTTGCCCTGACCCTTCACTGAAGAATAAAAGAAAAAATAATTACATCACTGGATACTTTTCTACATCATTAAGATATTTGAAGTATAAGCCTCTGTAATCAAAGAGAATGGAGTGAAACCTGTATTCCAAGTAATTAAAGGATGGGGGGAAGAGAGATGTGCTCAGCCATTCAGAAAGGGAAATGATGTGACAAAATGGTCCCTCCTAGCAAGGGGGACTCCTGCAGGTTACCTGTGCTATTTTCTAGGTAGATCTGAAGGCTCACAATAGAAACCAAACTGAATTTGTTGCTGCTGGAAAGAACAAGCCTTTGGCTGGGACCCAGCTCTGGTTTGCTGCCCACGAAGGCTCAGGGTTTGGTGACTCACAACTGCGACCCAACGACTGCATGAACAGACTGACCCTGCCCAGGCTTTTACACCAGGAACTCCTCCACACACACACACATACACAAATTTGGATAAAATTAATAATCCCCCAGCACACCTCAAGTCCAGGGAAAACACTGTTAACTCAGGAGGTGCAATGGATGGCCCAAGCAGGTTCCTGCAGGCACAATGTCCCAGGGAGATGCCATCGGGCAGCTGAAAGCTTTGCTGGACCCTCCCAATAGGGCTGGGATGCTCTGAATCCAGTCTGGCCTCTGAATCCAGACCAGACTCTCCCAAACTGGTTTTCAGCCTCAGGGAAACACAGAAGCTGTTTCCTCTGATGTCCTCGAGCTGGTACTGGATTAAATTCCCACTGGTTATTTTTCTGCACAGAGAGATGGAACTGGACTCAGTCATCTTGGACAACTTTTCCAACCTAAACAATTCTATTGTGTACTAAAATAAGGTGAAATCCACCCTTTTGGGGAAAGGCAAATCACACGTCTACAGCATTAGTCTTACTGAAGCCTTATCTTGAAGGCTTGAGCAGTACCTGGGTCATGCCCTGGTCCTCTGCACCAGGGTGAACCTCATCCACGGTGAAAATCTTTGAAGAGGAACTGGTTGTCCCATGGGATCAACTAATTAAATCAATTAGACAGAACACATTTGAAAAATAAAACTTCTTCAAGACAAAGTATAATAAGATTTAAAAAAAAAAATCAGCAACAATCTTCTAACCACAGAGTATCTATAAAGATCTTTTTAAAGAGCTCCATATTAAAATTCCTTGAATACATTATATATTAAATACAGTAACAACATTTCATGCAAGGTTTTCTGTACAATAAATCAGCTCAGTAGTATAACAATTCTGTACATTCCCATTGGTCTGGGGGCTCTGCTCATCTTCAATGCTGGTGATGGAGAAAAGAAAGGAGGGATGATATTTGGCACCTACTGTACAGAAGAAGAGTAGCTCTTGCCCAGGTGAAACAGAAAAGCACTGGAAGCTTTTAAGAGGCAAAAAGTAGAAGAAAAAACCCAACAGCAAAGGAGCAAAATGCTACCCCAAACCCTGGCTCTAGTGCTGCTGCTGGAATGTAAGAGAAAGGAAAGGCTCTGGCTAGTTAAATATTATCAGGATGGATCATAGGGGACCATGAGGAAAACAGGAGGGAGGATTTGGAGAGCAGGAGAAGAAACCACCCACTCTCAGCTTCTCAGCTGATGTGGTTTGATGGAGACAGATCAATTCACTGGATCCCAAACCCACTCCTGATCTACCAACCCTCACTGCAGCCTGTCTTGCTCCTGCTGCGGAAAAATCCCAAGAGGGCAAAATAAACTTGGTGCCTCACAAAAAGGGATGCCACAACAAACACCACCCATGGAGAAAGACCACGTTATGTACAAGCATACATTCATTCCCATCTTGATCCCTTGGCAAGGATGCCCTGTGCAAGACAGTGATGTTCTCCAAAGCAGAGGACACGAAGTCATGGACACGCTCCTAAAGACTTAAGCTCTACTCCTGCTAGGGAAGTAGTTAAAAATCCACTGAGGGATGAAAGTGTGACCAGGAGGGAGTGGTGGACATGAGGAATGCAAAGGTGGGTGTCCCCATGCTTTGCTTTACATGGCTGCCCCTACGAGGAGGAGGGTGGTTCATATAGTGCAGATGGGATGTAAGAAGACGTGGGATGGAGAAGGACAGACAAGGCTACGTCATGCTTTGGTGTTGGATGAGCCTGAGAAGGTGCTGGGCTTTCCACAACGCAGGGATCAAACAGGACAGCACGATAAATAGGGAGAACTTTGCCTTCCACCACAGGCACCTGATCTCAATGTACAAACACACGTCTGTGAGATCCACACCACTGTCGGGCACACTCTGAAGGTATTCCCAGACTCTCTGGCCACCGGAGTGGGCCAGCAGAGCAGCAGTGATGAAATCATCAAGGGTCAGAGACCCCAACACACGACCCCCTCACCTCTCTCCCTGCCCTCACCCACTGCCAAGCCCTTTCTGGCCCCAGAAGCTGCCCTCGTTCACCCCATCCCCTTGGGGGATGCAGCCTCCCATCTGCGCCCAAAATCCCGACTGCCCCCCTTCGTGGAGGATGCCCTGCCTGAGCTCACCCGGCGAGGGCGAAAATTGGAAAGAGGATCTCAAATTTGGCAGGAACAAATCCCCAAGGAACCGCGTTGCAACGACCCAGGTCCACACAGCTCCATCCCCAAACCCAACGCCAGCTGTCCAGTAATTGCACTCGTATGTACAGGAGAAAGAAAGCTACGAAACAAAACAAAATCAGTATTTTTCTTTTCGACGATTCACCCGCATTTGTCTGATAGTCGGACACATGCATGTCCTGCTGGCTTCTAGTGATGGTCACACATGCAAGACTTCAGTCCGAGTTACAAGTTAGGGATCCTTTAGTTCAGAGTGTTGCCTTTGTGTCATTCATTTCTTGTCCTCTTCTCCTGAAACAAAGCAAAAAAAAAAAAATGAGAAGGAAAAGTATTGGTGAGGGTTCAAAGCAAACCAGCTCCCTGTTTTTGTTATCAAGAGTGGTTGCTCTTGGTTGATCCCAAAAGGGGACCTGGGATCCTGTCTGCACAGAGCTGGTCCAACTGCAGCCACGGCAGCTCAGGCTGAGTCAGGAGGAGGAGGATGCTGGTCCCTGGGTGAGGAAGGGCTCGGCACACTCAGCCTGCAGGAGGCAGGAAAAGGGGTGAGGTGGAGCCATACAGGCACAAGAATGGTGGGAAGATGAGCAGGCAGGATGCCTTGCTACTGCTCCTAATGAGGGATCACCCTGGAAAGGCAGTGACAGAGAGAAAGGAAAGTCACTGCATCCCATCAGCCATCCCTGCCACAGCCAGATCTGTGGATGCTGCTCCTTGGGCTGACACCACTTACACACAATACACATATATTTACCTCCAGAACAATGAGCAAGGACCAATCTACTCATCACAGCCACTGTTCCAGCCCCAGGGCTGCCCTCCTCCCTTCTCCCTCCCTCCAGATGGATGGGCTAGGACAGGGAAGGTAACAGGCAACACATGGCCTGAAGGAAAGCTACAGTATTCAGCTTGAACTCCATGTGAGCAGCCTCAAAATCCCTGCCAGAGCTTGACTCACATCAACCAGATCCTCAATTTTCAAGCAGTTGACAGGAGTGTCCCTGACCCCCTGAGGCAGCAGCTGCCCTCCAGCCCGGGGCAGCTCACTCTGCCCAGAAACAGGTTTTATTTCTTAAAAAAACCCACCCACAAGCAGCACTTCCTAAGAAATCACTTATCGGCAATCTTTCAGCTGCATTTCTCTCTCTTTCATCACTGCACATATCACCAAACACATCTCACAGGGGACTGCTGTTACTGTGCTCTTGATAAATAGGGGTCCTGCCCGGGGTTACCCGCGAGCTCCGCGCCCGCTGCCAACCCTGGTGCCGACAAGCTTCCAGGGGAATTAATAAATAACAGGGGAGAGGGAGGGAAAAAGCCTTTTTGCAACTTCTGCCAAAACTTTTTGCAGTGCTGGCTGGAGAGCCCAGCCCAGCTGTCCCAAGATAAAATGGCTTGTTGCAATGGCAGCATCCCTCTGGATAACCCCCACACCTCCAGATAACCCCCACACCGCGGGCTTTGGTGCACAGCGGGGATGCTGGTGACTGCACTGTATTAAATCTCAGAGCAATAATCAAAATTCATCTCCTCCCCATTTCAGGGGTGTCCCTTCAGCATCTCCAGCAGCTGAACAGTCCCTACCAGGTGACACACCAGTGGTTATTCACCAGCCACGGCACTTCCCCTAAACACACTGCCCTGTGGTTGTGCAAACAGGGAGGGGGGGGCATGGAGCAGACAGGCACAGGGAAGGGACATGGCTGCAGTGTTTGCTCTTCAAAATGCTACTCTCAGGCCTCTAAATAACCCAATCCTGGCACAGAGCGAGTCAGGTGTTTCCATGAGCCCTGCAACAGCCGAGGGTCTGGCTCCCACTCAGCTTTAGGAGGATGCAGGTCCTGCATGCCAGCGTCTGTCTGTCCTCCCCTCACACTGGTGACAGGAGCAGGGGGGATGCAGAACCTGTTTGCAGGAATGATGAATGATGGAGCAGTGATGATCCATCTGGATCTTGCCTCACACCAAACCTCCCAGGGGGGGTCACAGCCCTTCAACACCTGCAAACCAGCAGCTGAACAACGCGAGCTCAGCTTCTGCAAGATCTGCTCCCCCCAGCACAGCCGAGGCTTCTGAGGAGGTTTTTCCTTATTGCTTTTGACTTTCCTCTTAACAAGTTCCTGTAAAAGGTGCTGCTGGAGGGATGCAGACTCCAGCTGCCAGCCTGGATCACTTCCTCCATCAAAGGAAACACCACAGCCCTTGTAGCTCTGAAAACTGCACGTCTCATCCATCACACCAGGGCACCCCAAGTTTCATCCAAGAGCCCAAACCCCAGGAGAAAACCAAAAAGGAAATCCCTTTCCCATCCCAGGGCAGCAGTGCTGTCAGCTTCCCTCTGCTCTTCCATTTCTAAAGCACGACACACCGACATAATAAAACAGGAGAGAGGGGGAAACAAAACCAAAGAGCAATGCGGCAGAGCTGGAAAATCCCGTGTGGAGATTCCAGCACTGAAAGGTGCAGCACTGCTCTCCTGCAGAGCATCCCACAGTTCAAGGGAGCGACTTGGCCCCTGGGGACACATTCCTCTGCCAGCGCCCAGCCAAGGTAGCTCCACACAGAGATTACCCTACAAGGGCAGGCCACGGCCGCAGGCGCTCGCTCCCCGCTCTGCCGTGCCAGGGAGAGGGATGCTGCCTCCTCCGCAGGGAACACGGGCAGGCAGCAGCCCCTCTGCTCCTGGGGGAGTGCTGGGGGGTTCCCTCATCCCCAGGTGCACAGAGGAAGACGAGGGTGAACAGCTCTATTTCACTACTGCTGGTGGGTTCTGCGATGGGACAAGGAGATTTTGGTCCCTGCAGATTTTGGGCTGTCTCAGACGCCTGGCAGGGAGTGTGATGCACTTGTCACCACACTGCCACTTCTGCCAGCCACTCTCCTCTGGGAGGATGCTGAAGCATAAAGGTGATGCCAGCTTGGCAGAGAAGTGGCCAAAGCTCCCATGGCAGTGGAGATGCTCACCCAAGGGTGAGAATCCCACCTGCACATCAGCTGCGGCAGCAGGAGGCTGTGGGGCACTGTGCTGCCCACCAGGGAGGGAACAGAGACCCAAGCAGGGCAGTCATCACTTGCAGCTCCTGTAAAATCACCCCAGGGGCTTCTGTGCTCGCTGGGTGCAAGGACAAATGGCTGCATAAATGCCAATCTGCCACAAAACACACCCAAGTCAATTCCTGTGCATCAAAACTCCTGATTTTCAGTGATGCTGCTGCTGTCAGGGCAGGTGCGTAGTTGTGTTGCAGAAAGCACCTGCTTCATGATTTGCCCCTGCTTTTGCCACAGCACAAGTGAGAAATGGTGATGCTCGAGCACCCAGGCAGGGCCTGCTGCTTAATGTGCTGAAAACAACCACAGTGGCAACTCCACCAGCTCTGATGGGTTTGCTTCAAGATGCTGAAGATGAGGAGGCCCAGGGACGGTGCAGGCGGGGAGCAGGGTGGCCTCAGCAGTGGGGTGAGGGTGCACAGAGCTACTTGAGCACCAGGGTTATCTCAGTGTCCTCTCTAGGTTTGATACCTTTTGAGAACTACTCAGAAAAGGGACTTCTGCAAGGTCTTCGCACAGATGCCTGGAAAACATCCTCCTGCATGCCACAGGATTCAGAAAGAACAAACACTTCAGTGCACAGAGCATGGAAAATATTAAAGATACCAGACCAAGAGGTACTTGAGGGTGGTCAGCCTGCCAGTGTGTATCTGTGTGACAGACCCTGAGAGGGCCCATCTCCACGTTCCTGACCAGAACATCTGCAGCTCCCACCAAGCCAACCCAGCTCAGCTCTGCACGTTCACCTGCTCTCACACTCACATTGCCTCTCAAAACTGAGACAGCAGAAACCTTAGAGGGGGCCAGGAGGGGAAGAAGGCAGCCAGACATGCACAGCATGTGAGATGAAAGGTTGGACATGACCAGGATGATGGGGAGAGGAATGTAAAGCACTGAGACCACTGTGAAAACTGAAGAGTCTCAGCTTTCGGCCACTTCAAGGACAAGGAAAATCCAGCGTAATGGAAACACAACAACTTATCTAAATCTCATCAAAAGGAGAAATTTTTCCACGCAAAACCTGAATCAGCAGAATATACATTCTGCTCACAGCTATACATTTGCATTCCTCAGCTGAACACCCTTGGCCATCCCTCAGAAGGTCTCAACGCTGGAGACCATCCCCAAGTGCTGCCTTGCAGAGATCAAGCCTGGCCCCTGGCCAAAACTGCCAGCAAACAGCTACTTCACAAGCTTCTTAGACCTTATTTTGAAGCAAAACACAGAGGCCACTGTGGGAAAGGAGATCCTGTCTGGGTACAGGGTCCCTGGGCTCTGGTATTGGCTAGTTTTCTAAGCCACGTTCACCCAGACACATTCCAAGCAGGTCCCCACCACACACGAGCAAGACTTTGTAGGAAGCACAGGGATACTGCATTCAGGGATGAGACATGTAGGAAGCCAACCCTTGCTCTGGAGTCTTGCAGGTTTTCAACTGGTGCTCCCCGCTCCACTCGGGTCTTACTGTCCTGAGAATGCCTGGTAAAAAAATCACAAGACCACACATAAAAGTGGCTTTTGGAGGTTTTTTTCCCCTCTGCTTTTCAAAGCCCAGAGGAATTAGGAAGACGAAGAATCTCAATTACTTCTTTCAAATCCGATGATTGAAGCGTGATTTTGGCCCACAGCTGTGATTGAATAACTGCAGGGGAAACCCTGGCTGGGTGAGACACAGAGCAACCTGTGAGCATCAGCAGCATCATGACCGTGGGGATGAGGGCAGCTCAGAGGACCCAGCACGCTGGGAGGAAACACTCTGAGCTGGCAGGATAGCACTTGGAAGGATCCCATGCCTACCAGGAACCTCGCTGTGCTCAGAGCTGCGCAGGCAGAGCCAAGGAAAAGCCCTTCCCCCAACACTGCTGAGACTTTAAGGAGAAATACGAAGTGTGGGAGAGAGACAGACTCATCCCCAGATCACAGATGGTGAAGTGAAGACCGAGGGCATGCATGGGATGCAAAACAGCCAGGAATCAACCAGCTCTCCTACACCCCAGCCTGGTGCCACGCCATGGATTGTTGCTACAGGCTTGTAATTGTGGGATAAAACAGACCTGGGTGTCTGGTGAGAAAAACAACAATTAAATAAAAATAAGCTAGAAAACAATTTCTATCTGGTCTGTAAAAACAGGAGCCCCTGCACCTCTGTTTCTCTAAGCAATCGCTGTGTTTATGCATCAGCTCAAGGCAGAAAGGAAGGCTGACATGAGCACCCCACCACACCAGGACCCACTGATGGGGAGGGTGGCCAGTTTGGGATCATTTCTTGCTTGTAATAATTTCCCATCCCATATTTCCAGCTTTTTGCAGGGTTCTGCTCCATAAGAAACCAAACAGAGCTGTAACAAAGGCCCAGATCCCTCCCTGACAGGCCTGGCCAGACCTGCCTTCAGCCCTGAAAGGCAAGAGTGACTTTGCAGAGTTTTCCTGGATCATTACTACAGGGTGAAGGTAAAAGGAGGGGTTTGCTAGGACACAGGTTGCCTTAGGGGTGCAAAAAGATTTGATCGAGGTGATGCTGTGGAAGGACATCCAGTCCCCACACTCAGACTGTTCATCTGCCCTCAGAGCTTCCCCAGGCAAGGACAGTGTCTCTCCTGCCCTTCTTCTCCCTGCTATCACTGTCAGGGCAAGCACACCCCAAAAAATGTTTTCCTGGACAGGGGACAGCCCATGGCAGGCACAGCACCACCAGGCAGCCCTGGGCCCGCAGCCACCGCTGGGAAAACCTGTGGGTTTAACTCAGCCCCAAGTTATCCCCCACAGTAAGTGAGGTTTTTTTTCAAGAAATGAAAGGAAAGATGATATCATCTCTTTGGAGGGCTGCCTAAAATCCTGCTGTGATTTACAGCACAGAGCCCAGGAGCACATGGGAATCTCTGCCCCGGTGTCACGGGAGCTGCTTCCCCTCTGTGTGTGCCACGGGCCAGATCCTGAGAGGTGCTGGCCAAGGGCAACCCCATTAAAACCACTTTATAAGGTGTTCAGCTCTCAGATGATCTTAGCACAGAGGCAGCCAAGACAAGGCAAGGATGGACAGAGAGGGGTGGACGACTTGAGAGAAAAAAGGAAGGGATCCTGTTAGAAACCAGTATTTGATTTGTTTTACTTTATAAGTGAAGGGATCCAGTTCCTGGAGGTTTGAGAGGAGCTGGATAAACAATCCTTGGCAGGTTTACCCGGTGCTCCAGCTCCAAAGGGAGCATTTCAAGCAGGTGTAAGCACCAACTGCTCTGCCAGGCGTGGCACCAGGAAGGAAGGGAGTAGGAGGAAAAGCCCCTTTTCCAGAGCAGGGTGGACACGCAGGTGCAGACATCACACGAGCAGAGGAGGTGTCCCCAGAGCCACCACGACCCCCGAGCAAAGCACCACGGAGCAAACCCAGCCCAGGGTGGTGCAGCCCACGCTCACCGTCCAGGTGGTTGCGGGAAAGGTACTTGAGTCCTTCGTCCAGCAGGATCACGGGCAGGGAGATCTTCAGCACGACCACCCACTGCGGCCAGCTCAGGGGGGTCACCTGGAAGATGAGCTGCAAGGTGGAAAGGATTGGACACGTCAGCAGGGAAGGAGGTGGGATATTTTGTTGTTTTAAGGGTCACATTGTTGTAGGGCAAAGGTTGAGAAAGGGTTGTCCCAGGCACAAGGAGGGAGGATCCTGACAGCCCAAAGAACGGGATTTCAAGGTCCGTCATGATCCCGAGGTGGCTCTTGGACAAGGTGAGTCAAAGATTATGTCCTTCACCTCTCCTGCAGCTGGGGAAAGTGAGGCACAAGCTAGGACTGTGTGTGTGCTCTTGGGTGCTCAGCAGGGTACAAGGGACAATGTCACCTCCTGGGCACAGAGACACACTTCACCTTTAGCACCCTTGGGCACTGACTGAGGCATCACCAGCCTTGAACTGCAAAGGGAGGAGATGACACCACAAGGGGCTGAACCACCTTCTGGAGATACCTACACCCCTTTGCACTGCCCATAAGGAGAGCTTCTGACTTAGGCAAAGGCAGGGTGACTCCTGGTTTGCAAGTCACAGGACCTGGACCTGAGGGCACCTTTTAGGGACAAGCATCCCAAAAGCTTCCAGGCCCAAAGATTGCTCCAGGGATGTCCTTCCCCACAGGAGCCCCCTGGGCTAGGGGCAGAGGTGGCAGAGGGCACTCACAGGCATGGGCTTGACGTAGAGGATGAGGAAGTGCAGAGCCATGGACATGATGATGGCCCCCAGCAGCCAGATGTTGAGCCACGGTGGCATCCGCAGCAGCGACTGGTTCTCAGAGACACTGGAAGGCAAAGGGACAGAGCGTCAGCCCCAGTAACCTCCTGCTCCCCACACCTGCCCAAGCTGGGAGCTCCATTACCCCTCCAAGGTGCAGGGCCACATGCTGCATCCCTGTATTCCAGACTGCTCAGCTTCAGGCTTTGCTGCAAATTCCATCTCAACGCTCAACACAACCAGCCTTCATGGATTAGGACTGATCACTAATGACCAAACCACTAATGGATGCGGATCCAGTCCTTCCTCCACTGCTATCAGCAGCAGCACACTGCCTTGGAGGAGTTTGATCATGGAAAACCCAGTGGTCCCCTGTGAGGATGCTCTGAATGGCTCTGCTGAGCCAAAGCAAAGCTCTCAGCCCACCCACAGATGCTCAAAGAGACCCTGCACAGACTCAGTCAGGCACAGAGCAATCCTGCAGCCACCTCACCTGTTCAGAGCGTTGCACATTTCGATTGTCACCAGCACAGACAGAGCCATCGTGGTTGGGTATCGGGACTCGAAGATCTCACAGTCGATTCCTTCAAAGATGGGGTTGTCCTCAGTGCACCTCATGAAGTTCCTCTGTCGGCACAGGAAACTGCTGGTAAATACACGGCAGAGCAGCAGGAAAGGCAGGAGAGAGGAGGAAGAGTCGACTGGTTGGGGGGCACAGGATGAACTGGGTTGCTGTTAAATATCCCACAGTTCAGGGCAACTGAGCAAACTGTCTAAAGTGACCCAGCTCCTGCTGTGATTGGGCTTTAGGGTTATGGCCAGAGAGTGGCTTTGAGACTTCCAAGTGCAGTCAAGAAGGTGTTTGAGCACACACATCTCCATCAAAAATACATCTTCCATGGCACATGCCATTGGGCTGGGATGACACCCACCTTCCCACCACCCCGTTCAGACCTACAGTAATGTGACAAAAGATCCCTTTCCATGTGGGATCAGGCACAGGAGCTACTTTCAGCTTCTTTGAATCAAGTTTTCCCCACCATGCTGGCGACTGGCTGGAAACAAGCAAGGCTGAGGGAGAGAACTCGCTTCTGTTTTAAATTATTGCCTTCTCCACTAGGAATCTGGGAACACTATAACCACCACAGAGGAAAGGTAGAGGAAAACACCCCAACACTTGAATCCATGCCCTTGCCCATCGGTCAACACGTCAGCCCGTTCCCCTCCCGACTCACCAGCTGATGGAAGGAGACCTGTGGTCCCTCGGCGTCGTACAGGAACCACCAGGTCGCTGCTCCCACCGTGGCCAGGCCCACGTACACTGCGGCCGAGAGAGACACCCTTACCCCCAGCACCCAAAAGGAACACCCCTGCAACCCATGGCACCCCGTGCCCATCCTCAGCTCTGCCCACGGGACTCACCTCCGACGGCCAGGTAGCGGAAGAAGAGCCAGCCACTGATGAGGGGCTCCTTGGGGTTGCGGGGCTGCTTCTCCATGATGTCCAGGTCGGGGGGGTTGAAGCCCAGCGCGGTGGCCGGCAGCCCGTCCGTCACCAGGTTCACCCACAGCAGCTGCACAGGGATGAGGGCCTCGGGCAAGCCCAGGATGGCCGTCAGGAAGATGCTGTGGGGGAAAAGCAGAGATGCCAAATTATCTCTCTTTGCCAAACAAACTCTGGGCAGCCAGAGAAAGGGTTTGTGTCGTGCAAGGGGAGAGTGAGCAGACACCCTGGATCCAAACCCCCAAACTGAAAATTCACCCGAAGTCCTGCAGGTGAACCTGCAGAGCCCCTGATCAGGAATCTGAAGTCCAGCACTGAATTCTGCAGCTAAAATTTGTTCCTGCTGCTATTAAAATTTGCTTTGCAGTTGAAACCCAACCACTGATGTCTCCATGGCCATGCAGGTTCCTGTTCCCAGCACAAACACCCTGCTGAAATGCAAAAGGGCAAAGGATGCCCAAGTGATGCTCATGTTGCTGAGGATAGTGTTGATTTACTGGGAGGGATGGGTAGGGACAGGGGCAGGAAGAGCTGCCCAGGACCTGATGCAAAGGGCACCAGTGTGATCTGGTGTCAACAAATATCTGCATCTGTCTTAGGCATTGGCATAGGCTTAAACAGGCAATTAATTAACAAAACAGGTCATAGGGGATGGCAGGAATGTAAAATTATAAACCAAAAATCCCCCTGCCCCTGGAGAACAGGGGCTGCTGCTCTGTTGGGTGGCTCAGGATGCCAATGTGGACACCACACACTGCCAGGATCAAGGGGCACGGACAGGACGGCAGGTCACCTGCCCCAGGGGATGTGTGTCCCCCCCTCACCGCTCCCACCAGCACGGTGCCCAGCGTGGGGGGCTCTCACCAAACGACCTCCCCGACGTTGGAGGAGATGAGATAGCGGATGAACTGCTTCATGTTGTTGTAGATGGCTCTGCCCTCCTCGACGGCCGACACGATGGTGGAGAAGTTGTCGTCGGCCAGGACCATCTCCGAGGCCGTCTTGGCCACGGCCGTGCCCGACCCCATGGCGATGCCAATCTCCGCTTTCTTCAGGGCCGGGGCGTCGTTCACCCCGTCACCCGTCTGCACGAAGCCGTGATTAGCAGGGTGTAAGGGACCGAGCCGGGCAGAGAGGAGGGGAACAGGGTGCTCCCAGGGGGCTCACCATGGCGGTGATCTCGTTGAAGGACTGGAGGTACTCGACGATGCGGGACTTGTGCGCGGGCTCCACACGGGCGAAGCAGCGGGCGTGGCGGCACGCCTGGCGCTGCGCCTCGGGGGACAGCTCGTCGAACTCCCGGCCCGTGTAGGCTTTGCCAGACACGTCCTCGGTCTCCGAGAAGATGCCGATCCGGCGGCAGATGGCCACGGCCGTGCCCTTGTTGTCGCCGGTGATCATGATGACGCGGATGCCGGCCTTGCGGCACATCTCGATGGACGAGGTGACCTCCTTGCGGGGAGGGTCCAGCATCCCCACGCAGCCCACGAAGGTCAGGTTGTTCTGGGAGGGGAGGATGTATCCCAGACCCGCATTAACCCCACTGTGAAATCACCCTGAGCACGGGGCTTTTCCCTGGGAGGAACCTTTCAGGAGGTTTCCTCCCCACAGCCCCATGGATGCATTCTACATCTCCAGCACAACGGGATACTCCCATTCCCTCTGCTGCTCCTCACACCTTTTTGCTTCGCTCCCCTCCTCCCCATCCCCTCTCAGTGGTCCCCAAGCCCCTCTCAGCAGTCACCCCACAGGGATGGATGCCCAGCAACATGGGGCTGTTATCCTTAGGACCGACCCCCCCGGGGTTTGCAGGGGAGTTGAGCCATCGCACTGCCCACAGAGAAACCAAAGAGAAAATACTGCTAGGTCAGCTGGAAGCATGTGGGAAAACCTTGGGAATAAGGAGAAAAAGCTCCTGGACAGAGCCCCCGGGGCCGTACCTCGTAGTGGACGAAGGCGGCGGAGTCGTGCAGCTGCATGGTCTCCCTGCGGGCGGGCGAGTCGAGCGTGGCCAGGGCCAGGCACCGCAGCGTGTCGATGCCCATGCCCCAGTCCCGGATCCTGCCCAGGATCTTCTCCCGCACCGGGGCCGTCAGCGGGACCTTGGCAGTGCCCACACGGACGTGGGTGCAGCGCTCGATCACACTTTCCGGGGCGCCCTGGGGAGGACGGAGGGCTTAGGGGCTGGAAGGAACCCGGAGGATGAGCATCTCCTGCCAGCACCGCGGGGAGTGCCACGGGGAGGGAAGGCACCAAGTTCGGGCAAAGGAGGAGGAAGCGTCCCCAAAACTCCATCAGGCACATCCCGGCCCTGCGGCTCAGTGCACTAGATGGCAGCCTCCGACCGAGAGCACCGGGATCGCGCCCACAGCAGGTCACCAAGAGCAGGATCTGCTCTGCAGGGGATCCAGCTGACTCCCGTAAAACCTACAGGTCTGTCCGAGACACTCCCACCCCACAGATCCCTCGCAGACCTGGAGGGGATGAGGGCTGGAAATGTCTGATGGAAAAAAGCGTGGGATGTTCAGCAGATGCTTGTAATGCTTTTGTGACTCAGGAAAACATGTCCTTCAGCATCCCAGCATCTGACCCCAGCCCTTCTGACCTTACAAATTACCCTGACATTGCTTTTTAATGTAAAACTTGCAATCTTTCTATTGTACCTCTTAAAAAGCTCGCCCGAGGCTGCAGATCTGGTGGCTTTGGAGGGTCCCAGCCTGACCGGGAGGACAGACTTCACCCACCCAGATCATCTCCCACTGGGAACAATAATATACAAATCTTCTCAGAGTCAGCGGGGGCAAATTCCTGCCACATCTCTTCTCTTGGGAAGAAAATGCCCTTTGAAACACTATTTTATTTCTGGTTACAGTGGAAAGCTGTAACCTTTGGACATTACTGGTATCCGGAGGGTCCAGGCCTTTAATAAAGGCAAGTGCCCAAATTCTGCACAGGGGCAGCTCTCCCCTGCCCCAGCACCAGCACACTCAGCACCTTCTCCACCATCTAAATAATTTTACCTCCTTTTTTGCCTATCAAGATGGCAAAGACTCACCTCCTCCCTGACCCTACCAGCCTACCTGCTGGATCCTGGACCCCCAGACAGGTAAAAGGGGGGGAAGGAAAGGCAAAGCACCCCTGCCCATTGCAGTGAGGGCCAAATCCTGCTGGGATGTGCCAAGAGGACACTGTGGGGTGCTGAGGACCTTCTCCCCTACCTTGACAAACATCTTGCTGCCAGTGGAGTTGTTGCCAGGGCTGGTGGGTGTGCAGTACACAGACATGGACTTGCGGTCACGGGAGAACTCGAGGGTGCACTCCTTCCTCATCAGCTGCTTGATCACCTGTGGGGACAGCACTGGGCTGAGCCAGGACACGACAGGGACATGACAGGGACACTGGTGCTCTCCACCTCGGCTGACAGCCCTGCTGAGCCAGCACAGCACGAGTGATGTGAGGAGAAAGGCAGCCCCAGGAGCCAGGAGGGGATGGGACAGCGCAAAAAGGGATTTATTATGACCTGTTCAGACCTATCTGGGGAAGAAATGCCAGAACAGAGAGCAGCTTCGAGCAGCTTTGAAACATTATAAGATCTAACGGCATGATATCAAAGCTGAGTAAATGCAGATCCGAAATAAAGTGTATTTTCACCAGGAGGACAGGGAAACACTGGAGAGCTGAGTAGGGGAATTGCCAGCACGGGATATTTTCACATTAAAAACAGAGGTTTCCAAGCACCACTCGGACAAGCATGGCTTTGGGGAATGGGGTTTGGTTCATGCTGGAGGGCAGCTGCTCAGGCAAACTGGGCACCTAAAGATAACTCCAAACTTCCCCATCTGTAGCTGGAATTCTGGCTGTCACCGAGGGAGTGTCTCCCAGCTGAGCGGGGACAGGGCTGAGTTTGAGACTCAGGGATCACCTGCTTCACAGCTCCATGTGAACCCAGGTCGGCCCCCACGGCCCCAGCACCCGCCTCCCCAGGCCATGGCACCCTCTGTTCCAAAACCAGCTCTCACCCTGCGAGCCAGGAAATTGCATCCTTGTGCCAGATCCATCCCTTAGGTCACTGCAAGTGGTTATTCCTCCAACAACAGCCATCCCAAAGCCCTCCTCTCCCTCCCAACCCCCGTGCCAGAGCTCGCAGGGGCCTCCCCCACTCACCGAATTGCAGGCGTTGGCTCTCTCCACCTTGGAGAGTTTGCTGAGGTCCGTGTTGAACACGTTCATCTTCTCCACCAGGCACGTCAGGGCTGTTTCAGTGGCTTCCCCCACCTTCTCATAGACTTTTTTGGACTAGAGGACGGGGGGAAAAAAAGGAGCTTAAGCTTTAGAGCCTGTCTTCCACCTGCTGCTCCAACCGAGCATGCTGTCACCCACTGCACCAGAGCACCACCTTGAGATGAGCTGAAGCCAGGGAAGGGAATCCCAAGGGACAAACCTCCGCTGGCTCTGTCCCAAAGCACAGGGAAGAGCATCCCCCCTGCCCTGGCCCTGCCCTGGAGCCCCTGTACCTCATTGTAGTCCAGCGAGGAGTCGTTGCAGAGGGCACAGATGGTGGCCAGCTCCACCAGCCCGTCGTACTGCCCACACTGCACTGGCTGCTCATCCTTCAGGCTGTGGGCAGAAAACACCCCCCACAGCCTCACATCAGCTCAAACAACCTTCTAATAACACTTAGCTTATCCTATACTCCTTGTAGGGGGATGTGTATCCTATATATCACTCTAGTACAAGTGGGAGAAAGAGCCCCGTTAAAGCCCCAGGGTTGGCAATGAACTCTTGGGTTCACACTGTGTGCTTTATGCAACAGGACAGGGCTAAATTGCAAATAAAACATCCCAGGAGGCAAATAAACTCTGGAAGTGGCCCAGAATAAAGGGGGCTGCAGAGGAGTTCAAAGGAGCACTGGACCTGCAAACAGGGGCTGCCAACAGGCTGATGATGAAGGTGATGGGCCAGAAAAGGGGGAAAGAAATTCATAATAATGGCTGCTCCTCAGGGTTTTCCATTTGCTGGGGATCCAGAGAAGCTGTGGAACCAGCAGCAAGCCCTTCTCCTCCCTGCAGTGCTGCTTTGCACTCCTTAGGGAACCCAAGGGAGCATTTAAGAGCAGCAGACAACTTTAACGACTGCACTGCTGTGATTGCTTCCAAGCCAGTGGTGAACTGTGGCCTTTGTTTCCTAAATAGCAGCTCTTTGCTATGGAAAGGAGCACAAACATCCTGGAAAGGAGCAGCCCCGAACACTCCAGGCAAGCCAGATACTGCTCCTTGCCTGGTGGCAGGAATGGCAGCAGTGGCTTTCAAAGGAAATAAAAAATTATCCCGGTTCCAGGAGAGGTAACTGCAGGTTAGAGCTGTATAAACCCAGCCGGTCATCTGCTTGCTGGAAAAATAATTTGTCAGGCATTTACTAGGATCAGTTTATTCCACTGCTGGTTCCCAATGGAAAGAACATTTTGGAGCCCTTGTTACAGCTCAGGAGCGGAAAACAGGGAGCAGCCAAGAAAATCTGAAAAATCTGTTTGCTGAGGGACAAGAAGCCGCACTGGGCTGTGAGTGGGAAGGGAAAGCCACTGCCTCCTGCCTGGGGGATCCTGCTGGGAAAAACATCAGCAAAGGTGCTGCTGCCTGGGTGCTGTGAGGGACGTGAGCAAACCCAAGGTCCAGCATGGAACAGCCCCCTGCCAAGGCCAGGCTGAGGCCAAACAAGCATTTCGGTGCCACCAGCTCTTGGTGGGACCCTGCACTACACCTCAGTGAGCCCTCACACTCCTCTCAATACACAAGACAGGCACAGGGTTGAAGCAAAACTCAGAAGCAACATGAATTGCTGCAGACCAACACAGTGTCCCTGCAGGCAGTCCCCAGAGGAGAGGGGACACTGAAATTCAGAGGTTGGCAGACACAAGTTCAGCCCCTCAATCCTCCTTAATTTTAATTGAAATGCACTGATTGACACCAGCTTATGACCTGGCTCACTTTTTAATGGAGATTCCCAGCCAAGGATCAAATTGGCTCTATAAATATTCATGAAATTAAGTCTGAGGCTGGGATGAATTATATTTGCTCCACCGTGGTGAAGAATGTGTCTGGAATCACAGAGCAAAGGGGCGTGGAGAATGCTCCCACCACCAGCTGAGCTTCTCATCTTCCTCCTTCCCAGACTTCCCCCACACTGGGGAGCATCACCTCCTTTCAAAGGAGAGGGAATAAACAAATACAAGGGCAGGAAACCTCATGTGTGTGATAACACAGCAGGGCAAAGCCCCCGGCTTCCACTCCCTGCCCTGAGCTGCAGCTCTGCAGAGCCCATGTCTCCCCCAGAACACATCCTGCCATCAGCAGGGCCATGCCCTGGGCACAGCAGCCATGGGAGCCATCCCTGCACAGGACACAGGGCTCAGGGAGCACCTTCCTGGTGGGGTTTTCAGCCGTTTGCAAATCCCTTTGCACACTGCCAGTGGTTTCAGGACAAGCTGCCGGCCCCGTGCCGTGCTTGGGGTGAGAACAAGAGTTGCTGGTCAACACCAAAAACGTGCAGGCTCCAGAAATTTGGAGAGCCATGATGTACTGTGAAGAGCCTCGTTCATCACTGTTCCCACACTTGCCATCTTCTCTGGTCCACAAGTGGGCTTGTTTTATCGGGATTGTTAATGAAGGGAGAGCCAAGCACGAGGGAGCCCCTTTGCTGAGCAGTGGGAGGGCACAGGCAGAGCCCCCACATCGTGTCAGGCAGGAGCCAGAGACAAGGGACAGTGAAACAACTGCCCTGGCTCCCGTGGACAGTGAAGAGCAGCCAGTCACCTGATTCTTGCAAGCCCAGTGTGGCCAAAAACCAGCCCCCAGTAGGTATTCCCATGGACAGGATTCAGGAGGTCTGCAAACCACCACAGAAAATCCCCCTTTCTCCCCAGCCATGCCCACGAGCTCGACCCTCCCACCTCCCCCCAGCTGTGCTGCCAGCCCAGGGCCACCCTGTGTCACCCCTGAAGCAGAGGGGACCCTCACTCACATCTGTCCCTCGGGGGCGTAGGTGGAGCCGGTGATGCTGAACTCGTGCAGGCTGCACTGGTTGCCCTCCACCTTCTCCATGATGAACATCTGCAAGGGAGAGAGGTGGAGACAGAGCATTAGGCAGCAACATTTTGCTATAACCAACATGCTCAGCCTGGAAACCCACCAGCTGGTGCCGTGCCAGCGATGGCCCCGCTGGCACCGGGCTCAGCCCCCTCCCTGGTCACCCACCACTCCTGGCTGCCCCCAGATCCTTCCAGCTCTCCCCTGTCCTTTTCATGTTTGCCTCCTCCAGCTCTTCTTTTCCATCAGAGAGGAGTGATGCTGAGCCCGCTCCTGTGTTTTTCTTGGAGGAGAGAAGGACCTGGGACCAGGTTTCCACTCCTGCCCTGGCTGCCCTGGAAAGCCTCTGTGGGGCAGGATCTCAGCAGCTGTCCCTGCCACCCCTTCCCAGCCAGCTCTCAGCCACCAGTCTTGTGCCTTACTGGGGTCACAGCTCAGCCCAGTGAGCTGTAAAAGTCCTACATGCTCTATTTTTAGCGATTTTTGCCTTTCAAACTCCTTCCAGTTTCTCTCTTGCTGCTATGAGAGCAACAACCCCCCCAAACCTTAAAATACAATAAAAATTCCCCTCTCCCCAAGCTCTCCCAGTTCCCCCTCATCCCCTCCCACCTTTCAGGGCAGCCTCCCTTGGAAGCAGGAGCAGTGCCCGACCCCCCAGCCAAGGTGACAGTTCAGCAATGCTCGTTTCTGCTCTTCGTTATTTATGACCCACACTGAAGCCAAAAAGTAACAATGAACAAATAAATCTGGTTTGGCAAAGGCACTGCCCTGGCTGCAGGGAGCAGGCAGGAGGGAGGGTGGCTGCAGGGAATGATGCTCTCCTCAGCTCTGTGAACTTGCTTGGCGGCTCCAGAAAGTGGGTGCAAGGACAACTGTCCCCCTACACCCTGCCTCAAAATAATTCTTCCTTTCCCTATTTATTTTCCTCTGGTTATTTGAGATGTTCCCCAGGAGAGGGAAGCAGTAGATGCTGGAGGAATCAGGAGGCAAAGCTCAGCACCAGAGATGCATCAGCTCCTGGTACCACCCACTTCTCTCCCCTCCACACTTCCTCCAGCAACAAACAGAGATTAATTTACTGTTATTATTAATTATTGTTAATAATAAAAGAACACCTTATCAGTGCAGCTGCATTGGCTGGTGGGTGTGAGCCTTCCCCACGCAGAAGGCACAAGCTTAGGGCCAAGCCAAGCGATAAAGGTCATGTTCAGGGAAGCACATTCAGAGCATGTTTAGCACCAGGACATCTCAGTGGGTTTTCTCACCCCCATATTTTACAGGTTTGGGCAAATCAAAAGAACAGGTTCAAAGCATACATCTCCCGTGGGAATAATTCTGAGCCTAAAAACCAACCTTCCCAAAGCACAAAACAGCTTCCCAGATATTTGCAGATACCCTGATTGCCGGGCTATGGCCCTCAGCTCCTTTCTCAGAGCCCATCCTGGAGGCCCCTCAGCATCCTTGGGAGGTTTTGAAGAAAATCATGAGCCAAAGGGCTGCAGAAGAGATGTCCCACTGGGCTCCTCTGGCAGTGGGTGCAAACACTAAAGTGTGAAGGACCTTGATAAAGAGAGTCTCCTTTGGACAACCTCCCTGAGATGAGAGACTCCAGAACCCCAGGTGAGGTGGGACACTCAGTCTGAGACAACACCAAAAGAGACCTCTGAAGGCTGAGCATCCTTCAGCTCTTTTTGACACATCCAATGCCATCGGCCTTCCAGAGAGCCAAAATCTCCTGACCTCTTCATAAAGTGGACTCCTGCCCTCAGAAACAACAACCAGACTCATTCATTAAAATATCTGAAAGCACCACCCCAGCCACTGATGGTTTTGCCTGATATGGGGCTGTTTGTTTCCAAATGCTCACGGCCACGAAACAATTATTACATTCACAATAGTGACTTTCTTATTAGAAAAGGGAAAAGGGAAAATAAAAAAACCCAAAATCATTCCAAGCCCTTTATTTTTCCATGCCCATTTAAAAAAGGTGCCGTGTAACCCACAGCAACCAGAGGTTATATCAAATTTCCTGCCTGCTCCCAGCTTGCGTGACTGGCTGAGCGTGGGGGTGGACGGGGCACTGCAAAGGTGTCTGCAGGGTTTCAGTGTGATCAGAGAATCATGGAATGCTGTGGGTTGGAAGGGACCTTAAAACTCATCTTGTTCCACGCCCCTGCCGGTGGGCAGGGACACCTTCCACCAGCCCAGGTTGCTCCAAGCCCCATCCAAGCTGGCCTTGGACACTTGCAGGGATGGGGCAGCCACAGCTTCTCTGGGCAACCTGTGCCAGGGCCTCACCACCCTCACAGGGGAGAATTTCTTCCTCATATCTAATCTAAATCTCCCTTCCTTCAGCTTAACACCATTCTCCCTTGTCCTGTCCCTCCAGGCCCTTGTGCAAAGTCTCTCTCCAGCTCTCTTGGAGCCCCTTTAGGTACTGAAGGATCCCTAAGGGTCTCCCAGACCCTTCCCCTCTCCAGGTCAAACAACCCCAGCTCTCTCAGCCTGTCGGTGTTCCAGCAGATTTCCAGGCTGAGGAGTGGGCAGCTCTGTGGGCAGTGGAAACAGCCCAGAGGAAATAGCTGTGTCTTAAGCAGTTAAGGGGAGAGGTAATGTTTCCATCACAAAAATAATATAAATAATATTAGGAGCAACAGAAAGAGGTGGGAAAGGTGCGTGGGTGCAGCTCAGCTGGGGGGGCTGCTGACAAATGATGCTCCCAGAGGGGCTGCCTGGTCTCTTGCACTGCCACAGCTGCAGCATTCAAGAGGGGGAACCCATTCAGCAGCACCCCAGGGCTTCCCCCTGCCCTGAACCTTTTAAAACCACACCAGTGATCTGAGGTTTTAATACAACAGAGAGGCTGGAAGGAAAATGTCACTCCTCATGAAGAGTGCACCCTGCCCCAAAAGACTTCCAGCCATCACTCCTTCTCTCCTGTCCCATGGATCCTGCCTGGCCCCAGCGCTGTATCACACAACTGGATGATGCCAGTGTGTATTTGTGGGAAGCAAAGGCCACCTGGGGATGCACCACCCCTGGAGCAGCACGTGGCATCAGCTGTGGGCCTGTGGGGAAGGCAGGTGAGAAGGACACAGCTCCACTACTCTGTCTTTTCTGCACAATCTTTAAAAGAACTGCTCATCAAGAGGCACACAAGGCAGGATTGCTCTCTGGAATTGTAAGAGGCTGTAATCATCAGTCACTATTCCATCAATCAGCCCATGGATCAGCAGCATTTTCCTCCTTTGCTGGAAGCAGCCCCAGTCGTAGCACCGACCAGCAACTGGCACAGCCCCCGGGACCACCAGCCAGGTCTCCCAGTAACTGGTGACTGGTTTAGACAGACAAAACTGCTGAGCCAAGGCACAGTGCCCTGGAGAGTGCAAAGCAAATCGTGCCTGCCCAGCTCCTGGGTGGCTGTGCCAGGGATGGGAGTTTGCATGTCCAGGCTCTGCTGAAAGCCTTATGGAAAATAAACCCCTTTCTGCTCGTTCCCCAAAACACCAGCAGCCATCTCAGAGACAGCCAAACAGGGGAATTAGTTAAACATGTAAGAGCAGAGCTGAGATGCTTCTCTCCCTGCCAGCTTTGTGGTTATTTAAAGGTTGGGAGAAGGCTGTTCCTGGTTCCTCCACACCCTGGGCTGGGGGAGGTGGCGGTCTCAGAGACCCTCAGTTCACCGTACAGTGACTGACATGAGCCACAGGTTTAACCTGATTTACTGAGTGGGTTTGTGGCTTTGTTACTGCAGTGCTGTAACTTAAGTGGACTCGAAGTCAGAGCAAAAGCACCAAAGTCTTGGTCACCCCAGACAAGGCCCCTCGCACAAAGCACCCCATGTGGGGGGACACCGAGGGGCACAGATTCACCCCTGCTGACCACCAGGGATCCACGTGTGTCCTGTTGAGCTGGTTCAGACAGCACCCAGGCCACGAGACCCTGGCACTGAGAGGGACCCAGAGGTACAGCACAGCCCTTAAAAACCAGCTGAGAGTTTGAAAACAGACCTGAAGCCTCTCAAGAGTCACTTTAGAGCTCCACAGACCTGATGCCAGCAGTAGCAGGCACCACCCTGCAGCACACCCTGCAGCCAAGTGGCTGTGCTCACCCAAATTAACGTGCAAGTTCATTAAATCACACTCAATTAACACAGCTTCCGGGTTATTGATGGGCTTTGGTGGCTGTTTCACCCCCTGAGCCAGACGCTCGGCCCAGGAGCGTGTCCTGGACACGCCAACGGCCGCCCAGCACAAATATTTACCCACAGCCTCGTCCTGCCCACGTCAGCACGGGAATCCCTGTCCATTAAACATTAACAGCCCTGGCTGTGTGTCCTGAGGCAAGCCTGGATCACAATATCATTCCCTGGGAGGCAGGACTCAGCCAAGTGAATAACAGATATCAGAAAAGGGCTGTGGGGAGATGGGGTAGAGGGTACACTGTATTTTTTAATTGATTTTTTTTTTTGTTTTGCAAAGTTGCTAAGTTCATTCTGCAAATAATGACTGATGCCAAAACCCTTGTGTGCCACTGCCCCACTCTCTCCCTCTCCTTGTCTCAGCATCACCAACCCTGCCTCTCCCAACTCTGCCACATTGAGGGGGGTGATGGCACTTCTTCCCGAGTTCAAGGAGCAGACCCTCTGGTTTGGGAAGGAATGGTCATTCCTCCCTCTTCTTCTGCAGTCTGCAGAGCTAAAGGGACTCCAAGCACTAGGGTCACCCTTTCCATGCTTCCATGAATCACTGGGTCAGAAAATGGGGCTGGTAGGAGCCTCCTCCTTGTGCAAGACATGGGCAGCTTGGTCACCGCCTCGTTCCAGCCCTGTCTCATTCTAAATCACTTACAGGGCAGAAATACCAGACATTTCCAGTCATTTGGAGTTTGTGCTGAGCAAACCAGTGGCCAAAGCCCATGGCCAGCTTGCAGCACTGTCACAGCTTCCCACCAGGCTACCCGAGTGTCAGAGAGAAGGGACGGTGGCCAGGTCCATTTTTTCCCACAGCAACACATTTTCCAAGTTTCTCCAATAAAACCGGCACGCCAAGGCCGTGAAAAAAGATTTCCTGACACTTGTGGATTAATGGGGAAACTGAGAAATACTCAGATGGTCCAGGCTTTCCTAACAAGTCACCTCTCCACCCAGTCAGGCACATGGGAGCAAAGCTCTCTGGCAGATCCAGAGCTTTCACTCTCTTCACCAAACCACCCCAGGGCTCCCTCCATCAGAAATGCTTTTCCTGCATCCTGGCTTTGTAATTCTGCACGGCCCAGGATTTCTCACTGGTTTGCTTAAAAACAGGGGAGGAAAGAGCAAGAGAAGAAGAGGAGACTGACTGCATTGACATCTCCAGGCGTCTGTCTCAACACCACATTCCAGCAGGAGGAAACACTCCATGGAGAGGAACCCCTGAAATAACTCTGCAACACGGCACCTCTACACTGGCGTGCTGACAGAAATCAGGTTTTCTAATTACCACCACACCAAGAGAAGCCCTGATCCTTACAGACCCTGGCCACGCAGCGAGGAACCATAAACCACCCTCCCTGCTCACCTTCCCATTCCTAACATGACATGAGTCAGGTGAGGGCAGCAAAGCCCATCACCCCAGGACGGGGACGGAGCAGCGCAGAGTCCTCAGGGGCTTCAGAGCATCCCCACTGCACCTCCAAACCCCGCAGGCCCCCGGCACTCACCCGGCAGACGGACATCTGGTTGGTGGTGAGGGTGCCGGTCTTGTCGGAGCAGATGACGGAGGTGCAGCCCAGGGTCTCCACCGAGGGCAGGCTCCGGACGATGGCGTTTTTCTTGGCCATGCGGCGCGTGCCCAGCGCCAGGCAGGTGGTGATGACGGCCGGGAGGCCCTCGGGAATGGCGGCCACCGCCAGCGCCACCGAAATCTTGAAGTAGTAGATGGCCCCCCGGAACCAGGAGCCGCCGTGGACGGGGTCGCTGAAGTGGCTGATGTTGATGACCCAGACGGCGATGCACACCAGGAAGATCACCTTGGAGAGCTGCTGGCTGAACTCGTCCAGCTTCTGCTGCAAGGGCGTCTTCTCGGGCTCGGTCTCCACCATCTGGTTTCGGATCTTCCCGATCTCGGTGTACACCCCTGTTGCAATGACGACCCCCACGGCCTTCCCAGCTGCGATGTTGGTGCCCTGGGAGGGAAGGAAAGGGCCGGAGTGGATATGTGGGAATGAAACCTCTCAGCCTGAGCAGGGAAATGGGTCACTTGAAGTGAAAGGAGAACATGAGATCTTGGTTAAGGGAAAAAATGGGACATCCTGGGGTTTTATATAGACCCACCCTGAAGAGCAGGAGATCCCTCCTGAGAGCTCTCACCCCTTGAGGACTTGACTTCTGCCTGAGAAGAGCATGAGCAAGGAGGAAACCCAAACTTTCAATAGCTCCAGGCTCAACCACAAACCTCATCCACCCTACTTGACGGAAAACCTGTTTTAATTGCCTACAGTATTTAAGGGCATCATGTGCCACAGCCCAAATGAAGTTCTAATGAAGCAGGTTCTTATTTTTATGGATTTGGGGCTCTTTTGATGAATTCAGGTCCTTCTCATGCATGCACTCCCCTTTACTGCTCAGACATCTCCCATGTCCATCAGCCTCTTCACCTTGAAAACCACGGGAGAGGTGGGGATGAGTGTGACTTACAGAGAAAAGCATGTTCTTCTTGTCCTGGTTGACAGCCCGAGGGTCAGGGATGGGGTCAGCATGTTTGATCACCGATACAGACTCCCCTGCAGAGACAAGAGGGGACAGATGGACCATCTATGTCTCCTCTCCAGCCTCCACTCAACACTGTATAAGCCTGGATCACAACCCCCACAGCATTCTAGAGCAGCACTTCATCACCAAACCATCCAAACATCCCTCAGGGGGACGTCAAACCCCACGTGTCGCACAGGAAAGCCCCAGGCTTTGTGTTTTGCAGGAGGGATGCCCAAGCACTGGCCGCATCTCACCTGTGCTGTGACTTTGAGGGCCTGGAGAGGTCCCAGCAGCATCTAAATCTTGCTCTCCCACCCGTTTCCCACCCCAGCAAAGCACTTATCCCACTATCAGTCCCAAAAGCTGCCTCCGGGAGGATGGCAGAAGGAAGCTGCCCCTGCTCCATCGAGCCCACACGCACCTGTGAGGATGGACTGGTCGACCCGCAGGGTGGTGGAACGGATTTCGATGACCCGGATGTCCGCTGGCACCTTGTCACCAACTGCAAGGGCAAGAGCAGAGCAACCCCATCAGGTGGGACTGGCAGCACCTGCCAGCCCAGGAGCAGGGACAGCAAACCTCAAATGGAGACCCACCATGTGCAGGTGCATGGCAGCACCCAGCCTGCAGCAACGAGGCATCCAGCCCCTAGCAAAGCAGGGTCCTGTCCCAGGATACCTCCTTTCTGCATTTAAAGCTTAGTTAAAGCATATTTTTGTCTGTCTATAATTTGTAAGCCTCCCCCAGCCAATCCCAGGCAGAACCTGTCTGCTGCCCAGTGTCTCCTGCTCTTCCACAACCACATCTCTCCTCTTCCCTGCAAACTACCCCTGCACTCTCATCTTGCATCTTCCCTGCAAAAAACCCAAAACATCCCCATGCTGGAGCAGCCCAAGCTTCCTAAAATACCAGTTTTAACCCTGTTTCAGAGTTCTCTGGGCTGACTGGAAGCTGTTGACAGTGGAAGATCTTCTGTGTCCAAGACAAACAGCCATCCCTGTGTCTCCTGGCACGGCACAGTGGGCACAGGTGAAAGCCTCTCCATCCACTGCCAGCCGCTCAACACCACCCTCTGAGGCACAAGTGCTTCCTTAACAAACCAATTTAAAGCTGCTTTTCCCACTGGGTTTCTTCCTCCTGGCTCTTCCTCCTGCTCTGTTATCGGCTGGACACAACCGTGCTCCGACACTTCGGAAATACTGAGGCTGAGCGAGCCCTGGCTCGCAGCCCCACACACCACTTACACAACACCGCTGGCTTGGCTGCTAACGATCCTCCCAAATCCCAGACTTTAACGAGTGCTTCCTCCTCGGGCTCGTAAACCCCCCCCAGAGCAGCAGGAGGGGACTGGCACTGCTCCACCACCCAGCCAGTTATTCCAGCTGCAGATCCCAGCGCTCTGGGATGCAACGTGCAACATCTGCCACCCGGCCAGACCTGCCCCGCTCCTCCTCACACCGATTTTTGGGGGGGCTGAGCTGGGGGGTGCTAAGCACAGGTACCCACAGCCCCCCCCAAAATACTCACTTCATGCACAGACTCAGACTTTGCATCTGTTCAAGGGAGCTGGCTCGTGTTAAAGGGAGAAAAGAGCTCCGCTTTTTCCTTGGGAAAGGCAGGAGGGTTTGCAAACATGAGCTAAACCTGCAGAGGAAGACTCTGCAACATCCAGGGACAGCAGAGCCGTGGGAGTGGCACCTGCTCCAGGGAAGACATAGCATCCCAGGAGGTGGGCAGATGTCCTGGTATGGACCTGGCACTGCCATTACCAGCTACTGCCCACAGGCTGATCCCCCAAACACTGCAAGTGTCCCTCACGCCAAAAAACGAGGGAAAGAGAGGAAAACAGGAGGCAACACTGCATGGCCACAGCCACTGGCATTGCCCAAGCACTGCAGGAGCAGGCAGGGGGTGCAGCAACCAATGGAGCTCCCACAGCGATGCCCTGCCTGCACTTTTTGGGAAAGGCAAAAGCTGCCTGCGCTAGGACTCACCTCCACGGCCTTGCTACCAAAGGGCAAAACCCAGCTGGGTTTAAGCAGCCTGCCAACTTCCAAACACCCTCCCCTCCCCGCCTTAACACAGCAGGTTTCCTGCTCCCTGCTGCCAAATTTATTTCATTTGCACATGCAAACAAACAGCAGCCAGTCCCTCCTGCTGCGCTGTCACACTGTCCCCAGGGTGTCACCTGGATGCCCACCGCATGTTCAAAGCTTTTGCTCCAGGTGTGCTTTCCTATCAGGCACCCGACAGCATCCTCCCCACTTGCCATAAGCTCCTCAACCCGCAATTTGCTAATTAATTTGCTAATAATTTGCAAACCCCTCCAGGGAGCTCAGTTCTTTCCCTCCCGGTCGCGATGCTGATTGTGCCATTAAAAAGTAGTATTGGGCTGCTGATGGGCAGGCTGTGTGCACTTGATTCGGGGAAAGATGGCAGAATTTAATTAATAATTCATTAATTTAATTGAAGGCCGGGTCAGCAGCTGGAGTGCACTGCTGGAGCTGGTTTGGGAGCACCGCCAGCTTGCCCAGCTGAGGATCTGGCCGGCTCTCCTCCGCTTGATCCTCCCTGCATTATTTTTGTGTTCATCTTCCAGCTGAATCCCAACTGGAAGACATAAATAACAGCGAGCTGGCTGGGTGCAGGAGGGATTGCAGCATGTTTCCACCAGCAGGGCCACGAGGAGGAAAGGAGAGGATTAGTTTTGTGGCTCTGGGGATTTACGGCATCGTTTAAGGAACAAACAAAATGGGATAATTGGAATGCATCCTCCTCGGCTCCGGTGGGGCAGGCGGCAGATCCCCAGGAATCCTCAGCTGAATGAACAACCCCGACAGAAGGGCTGGGGCGTAAAATCCAACCAGGGAGGCAAAAGCCCCCTACAGCTGTTCCTCTCTGCTTCTCGCCCTCCCTGGATAAGCAGCCCCAGTTCCCAAGGAAGCCTTCCCACACAGCACTGAACGGCAGAGCACCCAGCTCCAGCCCTTCACCCACGCCTCGGCCGGGGACGTGTGTGGAAGAGCCGCTTCCAGAGAGAGGAAAATTAAAAGTTCTTCCAGTTCTTCCAGAAAATGGGGAAACCCTCCTGAGACACAAAACCTGCGTCAGAAATGTACGCTCCTTTTTTTTTTTTATCCCTTTTCTGCTGTTCTCCACTGCCCCATGTTCAGGGCGAAGCCTTGACAGACCGATAAGCCTCAGTTTTGGGGCCCGCCCAGCCAGTACCACCTCCCCATCTGACCCTGTGCCCTGGGGTGATGGCACCCTACCTGCCACCTCCACGATGTCCCCGGGGACAATGTCCCGGGCGCGGATCCGCTGCACCCCGCTGCGGTCAGCCCGGATCACCTTCCCCATCTCGGGCTCGTACTCCTTCAAGGCCTCGATGGCACTCTCGGCGTTTCTCTCCTGCAAGCAGAGAGGAGCAGAGCTGGTGGTGGTGGAGTTGCTGGTGCCAGAAGGCTCCTTCCCCACCCAGTGCAAAGACGGGAGAACCCAAACCCCAGCCCCAGGTTTGGAATGCACTTGCACTGTGGATGGGGCAAGGGCCGTGTCTTCTTCAGCTGCTGCGAAATGTTCCCCACTGGCTTAAATCACACCAGATCCTGGACAGTGCATGGCCCTTTGGGCTTGATTTTCTCATTCCTGGTTTGGGAAGCAGCATATCCCACCCAATTGTATTTTCCCCATCCAGCAACCCTACCTCAGATCAAGTTGCAGATAAATAAATGGCTTTAAAGTGAATACATACAAGAGAGAAGCATCCCTGGCTGAGGCATTTGCTCATCCCCCAGGAGGGACACAGAAAGGTGAGGGGCAGCAGCCACCATGGCTTTCTGGTGGAGGGGGCAAAAAGCTTTCCTTGGCAAATGCATTTGGCCCTGGCCAGGACACAAGCAGTGTTTGCCTGGGTAAGTGCAACACAGGCTTCAAACTGCAAAAGTTGCCAAAGAAAGACTGAAGGAACAAGACAAGAGGCAGCCAACGACTGAGCACCTGTGCAGGGGCAGCATGGCCAGCATGAAAACTGAGCCTCTGGGAGATGAGTATCCAATGGCAGGAAGCAACCAGGCCTCTGAATGAAGCGCCTCAGCCATGTGGAGCAGAGAGCTGGGGCTGCCAGGGGGCTGAGCCTTACCTGCCACACGCCCACCACGGCGTTGGCGATCAGGATCATAATGATGACAATGGGCTCCACAAACGCCGTCGTGGTCTCCTCTCCTTCCTCAAACCAGGCCAGGATCTGGTGGCAAGAGAAGGAGCACAGCAGGGTTCAAATAGGACCAACATTTTAAGAATGGAAACAAGAGCCAACATCTGTTGTTTGCCAGAGAGAAGGTAACCTGGAGGTGGCCAGACCCACACGGCTTGGGTAAAGTGTGGAATTGCCATATCCCAGTGCTGGTGCTTAACTCAGGTGCCTCCACTCCTCTGCTGGGATAACCTAAGGCATCAAACAAGCAGGGCTGGAGCAAACAGCCATGCAATGCCTGGGAGGAGTGCTTGCACCAGGAAAGCATCCATTTTTGTGTAGTGCACCCACGAGGACACCAAGGCCATGAGCAGACGAGTGGGGAGACCAGGCAGCAGTGCAGCCCCTCCTGGGCAGAAGGCAAGTGATGCCACCTGAGAAATGGATGCAGCAAGAGCAGCTCTGCAGAGCAGGGACTGCCCTCCTGGATTCTACCACCCTGAGCCCCCTCTCCATCCCACAAAGACCTCATACCATAACACGACTGAAGCACACACATAAACATTTCCACTCCATTTAACTGCTTGTGGACCTGTGCTGTGTCAACACAGCAACACCTCTCTGCTCTGCAGGGGCACCGGCACAAGGACCTCTGGCACAGGGCTTCACTCCTGCTTTATCTGCATTCACCTCACTGCATGTTGTTTTGGGAATGTTTTAAACCCCACAAGGGACCAGCCTCCCTCCTTATGTACCCATGAGTCATATCTGAAAGGAGGGAACAGGAGTCTCAGCTTTGCCATCCCACTGCCAAACAGCCTGACTGCGCTCAGAAAATCAGTCATTCTCCAGCAGCTCAGTGGGAAACGTCTCCTCACGCAGAGTTGCTCCCAAAGTAGATTGTGGGCAAAACTGAGCTGACAGCTCAGTACTGGGGGCACTGCAAATCAGGCTCAAATCATCAGCCTGGAACAGCCTTGGGTGAACAGAAAGAAGCCTGGGGAGTTGTTTTATACCACTTTTGGATGGATCAGCATTAGAGAAAAATCCTCCAGTCCCCTCTTTAAGCAAACTTAGCGATATTGTCATTATGCCCAAGAAACCACTGCACTGCTGCTGCATCTCCTTCATCCCACAGGCACATTCTCCCAGTTCCTTTGCTGTCTGGATGCCACCTGGGACTGTAAGTGCCCTGGAAGCTGCCCACCTCGAGCCCAGGGTACTTACAAAGGACAGAAAAGCTGCCATCAAAAGGATGCGGACGAGGAGATCTTCAAACTGCTCCAGCACCAACTCCCAGAGGGACTTTCCTGGTGGGAAAACACGAAGCCAAGCACAGTCAGTGCTCGAAAGAAACCCCAGAAGACAGATAATTTAGACCACTGAGGCCCTAAGACCCACAGGACCCACTCCCTGCTTGCCTCAGGCCTGCTCCGGTGCCCCTTGGCCGTGGGCACTGGTGAGGACATCCAGCCCTGCAGTGGGGGGGTTCCCTCTAATATTAAAGGCTTCCATTTCTGGCGTTGCCCTGGTTTTACTATGTCTGTTTTTAACTACGGAAACCAAATCCTCCTGTGTTTCTACTCACAGAGGTAGCCTCGCCACCACAGAAAAGCTCTGCTGTCAGCCCAGCTTTCTCTGGGATTAAAGCCAGGATTAAAAGACCCCAAAGATTCCCCCTTCCTTGTCCCCAGCACCCTCCACCCACACTCAAGGCACGTCCTCTCACCTCCAGACCATGACTTACCTTCTTCTGCAGGGAGCTCTGTGGGTTTTCATCAACGGCACAAGGAGTGCAACGTAGCAAAAAATGACAAAAATAAAAGATTAATTAATGGTTTGGGCTTTGACGAGTAATCTCTCCCCCTGTGCCCAGCATTCCACTCAGTACCCCAAAATGCAACTTGTTTTGCACATATTCCCACATCAAGGCAGCTTGTTCTCAGTCCAACACCAAGTAAGCAGCCCTGGAAACATCATTTCCCTGCTGCAAGTGGCTCCAGCAGCATTTATTCCTGCACTCAGCCTGCCTAAAAAAATACTCCTCAGCAGCTGCCCTCTCCAAATCCAGGACACAGAAGTCCAACCATCCCGTAAAATGCCCTGCCAGAAACCCAGTACAGCCCCGCTGGGGACCATAACTTTCAGACCACATTTCCTCTTAATCAGCTGCACTTTACAGCCTGCAGTGCTCTAGGAAAGAACTCCAAAGCTGATGCTCAGCTGCTCCAAGCCATCCTCCTGAATCCACCTCGGTGGGTGCAGAGCCTCCATTCACTCTGCTCCCAGGCAAACCCGAGTCCAGTCACCCGCACAACCTGAAAAAACCCCAAGGGCTCCCAAACACCCACCGGTCTCCTCAAGATTCCCACATCCCCGTGAGGGACCATTACCTTCACACACCACGTGCACCGTGGGGTCCCACAGCCACTGGGCAAAGCACAAACCCTGGTATCCACAAGGGAATTGCTCCTGCATCCTCACCTGGGCAGCACTGTAAGGTTCTGCTTGCAGGGAGGGCTCAGGAGTGACCCCCCTGGTTTTGGCAGCTGAGGGGTGCTTGTGTCCATTTGCACCCACTAGAATCAGGGAATGGTTTGGGTTGTAGGGACCTTAAAGACCATCTCACTCCAATCCCTCTGCCATGGGCAGGGACACCTTCCACTAGCCCAGGTTGCTCCATGTCCCGTCCAACCTGGCCTTGAACATTTCCAGGGTGGGGCATCCACAACTTCCCTGGGTAACCTGTGCCAGGGTCTCACCACCCTCCCAGGGAAGAACTTCTTCCTTAATATCCCATCTAACCCTGCTCTCTGGCAGTGGGAAGCCATTCTCACTTGTCCTGTCACTCCAGGCCCTTGTCTAAAGTCCCTTTCCAGCTCTCTTGGAGCCCTTTAGGCACTCCTTGAAGCCTTCTCTTCTCCAGGCTGAACGGCCCCAAATCCCTCAGCCTAGTTCTGCACCCCACGGGGTGGCAACAGGCAGGTGGCAGTGCTGGTTTAATGGTCGGACTCAATGATCTTGGAGGTCTGACCTCAATGATTGTATAATTCCACAATAGAACAAGAAGTTTCTCCAACTATTTTTGTTTCTTGGTGGGAATAAAGGGACCACATGAAGTTCAAGGTGTCCCATCATGGGATGAAACATGGGGCTGTCTCCAAGCACCTCCAGTGGGGAGCCCTGAGCAAGAGCAGGAAGTGAAACCTGCTCGGCTGTTTTCCATCACCTATTTTCATTCAGAGAAATGAAAAAAAAACCAAACCAAACCAAACCCACCTTCACTGAACAAACCAGTGAAAACAAGAAGCCTGGACGTGTTTACACTTCAAACTGCACCAGCTCCTCAGTGCTCACAGACACACTCACTAGGAGTTGTTTTAAACCCACGTCCTCCTAGATAAGGCTACCCTGATTCCCTGCTATCCTAAAAAACAGGCTGGGACGTAATGTCTATAATTATTCTTATAGCAAAGATTATATATATAATCTTGGAGCAGCTTCAGCGTTTCAAATCGCTCCAGAGAGGGTGTCAGAGGAGGGTGGCTCTTGTCCCTCTCCCAGCCAGCTCCTCTCCACCCCCGGCTTCCTCTCCCCAGCCCAGAGAGCCACCGAAATTAAAAGTAGAAGAGATCTGCTGCTGCTATTTCCATCCAGGCTCCACTTTTGAGGGTGCCAAGGTGTGAGGTGAGAGGGCTGGGGGCAGGTGGGTGCCCCGGGGGAGGCAGCTGGGGCTCCCACAGCTCTTGGCCCACCGAGGTGGCGGAAGGGTGAATTTCCACCCCGAGCAGCCGCCCAAAACGCGGTGGGGTCCTCCCAGCGCTTCTCCCACACGGTGTTTGCATGACGAGCGGCAGCGGCGCCGCTTGCAGAGCTGGGACTTTGCATGAGATCTTGATTAAAGCACGAAAACAGGTTTCTGTGAACTCAGGAAACACGTGCGCTGGGGCAGCCAGCCGAGACACCGCCGGGGACAGTAACACCACCGCTGTCACCCCGAATGCAGCAACGCTGCTGCGGGCACCTCCCAAAAAACCCCAGCTTTGTGTACTGTGAGAATCAGCCAGTTCCCTTCCATCAGTGACTCCTTCCACCACCACGTAGCAGCTCAGTGCCCATTTTGCAACAAATACCGAAAGAAATAAGGCAGAAAGTCACAATAAACCCAAATTTTGGGGGTTGAGTCGATCAAAACCCACCAGAAAACAGGATGCCTCTCACTTCCAAAGTCTCACTAGAAATAAGAGGGTTTGCTACTCATCAAAACACAAGTTCGGTGTGAGTCAGCCCCGTGGCACCAGGCAGGGCAGCAGAGCTGGTGCCATATCCCATCTGTCCGGGAAACCCACCGCAAGCCGCAGGCAGGGAACCAGCAAAATTCCAAATCTGCAATTCCCTTCGGACAACGTGGTGAGTGCAAACAGGCTGAAATGGAAAGTCCTGGCTGGCACCTGAATAGCCCCTTTCTTTGGCCAGTGGCTCAGGGCTCAGCAGGGAGATCCTGCCCTGGGCTCCCTGATACTGCAACACAAATGCAGTGACACCACCAAGGGTAGAAAGTGATGGTGGTTGCTCAGAGTATCCCAAAATCTGCAATTCCTCTGCTCCTGCTCTTCTGCATCACAGCTCTGGAGAGCAGAGCCAAGAAAGTGGAAATACCCCAAGAGGGCAATAGGTGCCTGAATGTCACAGGCCAATTCCCACCAGCAGAAGAGCATGGTCCCCTCCAGGTTATTGAGGCAGCCCGAGCTCCACCACCCCACAGGGCTTTGCCTTGCGGGGGCACAAAACACAGCTCCAGGGACTGCTGAACACTCACAACTTGCTCTGAGCTTGTCACGTCACATCCTTCCTCGCTGTACCATCACATGGTGCCATTGGCCCATGCTGGGCTGCAAGAGATCAATACAAGATGCTCTGAGGGCACGCAACCAGCCCGGCCACCCCGGGCAGACGTGGGGCTGGCGTCGGGCTATTTTAGCAGGAGGTTAATCTCCAGCTCCTGCCAACTCAAACAGGGCTGGCAGCCCACGGGCTGGCGCCTGCAACATGGCAGGGCACGGTAATCAGGTGATGAAAAGGTAAATAAACACGGGTGCCACCCACGAGCGAGGTGGCGCGAGAGCCCCCGGGCACTGTGACAGCCTTCGTGCCCCCAGGGAGACCCGGCCCCGCTTCCCTGGCCAAAGCAAACACTCAGACTGGGACAGGGTGGCATTGGGGGCGCTTTAAGGAAATGTTTGAGTTTCTCCTGCTGTAACAGGATCAAAACTCCCTGGAGCAGCACAGCCCTACAGCAGACAGTGTTTCTCCATCGCACGCCGGGTTATCGCATCCCCCTCTGCTATGGGGGAAACGGAGGCACGAGGTGACGCTCTCCAGAGCCAGTGCACAGCAATGCAAACCCTGGTGCGACCCAGAACAGCAAACATCTTGCAGGGTGAACGCTGAAATACCATTTTCCCCCACCATTTCAGGAGCTTCCTTGGGATAAAATCAGATTTCCCTTATGGGAAACACTTCTGCCCCAAGTGATGTGGGAAGGGTACCGGCATGGTGCCCAGTGGGAGGATAATGATGAGCATCACACCCAGGCCAAGCTTTCTGCTCCAAGTAACTCCCTTGAAGCTATATTTCTACGCTGTGAACTCATTTTTTTTTCCTGCCTTTAATTTCTTTTCCCATATGCAAGGAAAGGGAAATGGATGTGCAAAATAAGGGATGCATCCGATTCCCAGACTTTGCTGACAGGCAGGAAGAAAGCAGTGAAAAGAGTAAGAAAAACCCTAAAACAACCCCAGCTGGGAGAGCAGCCTCCGCTCCATGACATAAAGCAGGAACCCAGGCAGGGCTGCTCTGGGATCTTTCCACCATCCTGAAAGACACCAGGCAGGATAAATTGTTATTTTAACTGGCTGCCTTTCCCAGGGCCGGCTGCACGGGAAGGATCCCATCCTGGAGGGACGTCTGCTCTGCCTCATCCCTGGTGACAGCCAGCACCACACACCACCAGTGCTCCACAAAACTGCTGGATTGCACCACCAGGACAGGCTTTGCCGGGGTGTTTTAGCACACACACTCAGCCCAGCAGGTGCTCGGTGTAAATCCCACCCAGGGATGGAGGTGTGAGGCTGCTCCTCACCCCACACAGTGGCACTGGAGCTGCACAAGTGCAAACACCAGCGAATTAACCCTGGGTGTTTTAGTGTTATCTAGGATGACAAACACTCAAAGCCAAATGGTGCTCATGCCCCCTGATGTTCCCAGAGGACAAAACACAGTTATCTAAATCCCTGGCTGTGTATGACTTAAAGTAACCCCCATGGTTTATGTACAGCTCCACGCCTGAGCTTCCCGAACGCTGCTGCACCCCTGGGGCCTGTCCTGCACCTCCTGCCTCACCTGGGCTCCAGCCACACACTGGGGCAGGAGGTGGCTCCACTTGGGAAGAGCAGGACCTTCAGGGTGCAGCTCAAGGGATGTGCTGTGCCTGCTTCAGCTTCTGCCCAAATCTCCCTCAACCCCTGCCTGCCCTGGCACCCCTCTGCCTGCTGGAGCCAAAGCTGCCTCCTGTTATTGCACCAAGACGGGGAGCAAACAGCCCCTCCCAAAGCTGAATTAGCCTTTTACCAAAAAGCCCCATACGTTAAACCCCAGCAGCCAGGCAGCCATCTGGATCCCAGCAGGGTAAGGGACAGCCCCGGGGCACCCCCACGGCAGGGGGGTGACTGACCCCAACCACCCACACATGGAAATCTCATCCCCGGGCAGGCACAGCTGCAGTGGGTGAATGTGTGCCATGGGAGCCCCTGCAACCTGAGGAAAATAGGAATTAACCCTGCATTAAAAAGCACCTTTTGAGTGCAGGCACAGCACTGGGGGCAAAGAATCACAGAATGGTTTGGGTCAGAAGGGATCTTAAAGATCATCCTGTTCCAACCCCCTGCCATGGGCAGGGACACCTTCCACTAGCCCAGGTTGCTCCAAGCCCCGTCTAAGCTGGCCTTGAACAGTTCCAGGGATGGGGCAGCCACGGCTTCTCACCTGTGCCAGGGCCTCACCACACTCACAGGGAAGAATTTCTTCCCAGTATCCCATCTAACCCTGCCCACTCTCAGTGGATGGAGCATCCATCCCCATCCCTGTGCTGGGTGACCATAGCCAAGCTCTGCTTTGCACCACAACCCACTCCCAGAGGATCCAGCCCTTCCCATGTCCTCCAGCACCCCCAAGGTGCTGGTCCCAAAGCCAGGGGTGATTTTCCTCCTGTGCCTTCCCCTCTGGAGCGAAGGCAGTGGTGGCTCTGGGTGTGCCGTGGGTGGGGGAGGCAACTCCAGCCCCAGCACCTTATTTGCCTACTGCCTCACAGCTGCTTTTTCCTGTGTGCCAGGTGAGGTTTGGTTACACCAGTGACAGCCTCTCACTGGGGCTGCTTCAAAAGGCATCAGGAAGATAAAAGGAATGAGGTACAACCCCCCTCCCACGGCAAACACCAGCACTTTGCTGTTCCCGTAACTCCCCGGCACTCACGCCTGCTCCAGCCCTGCCCTGCACTTTGCAAAAGCCCCAAATCCTCCAGGCTGGGGGATCCACGGCCCCAAAAATAAGCAAATTCGGGCCAGAGGAAGCACAGGGGATGGCAACAGCCTGAGGTGGGTGAGCAACACATGAGGATGGATAGCAGAGGTTTAAGGGCCAGAAACACCCTTGCTGCTTTCCAGGCCATGCTTTAGGGTAAAATGATCCAACCATTTTCCTCGCTGGCACCTGGACGCCGTCAATGGCTGGCAATAAAACCAGCCCCAAAAATTTCTGGTTTGGGTCACAAGGCTTCCCGTGGCAGACAGGGCTCTGGGCCAACTGCTCGTCCTGGCCTCCCACTGCTCTTCCAAACCCACCAGTACTGAAGCCAGCCCAGCACCACCGGCCCCTCCAGGACAGGGACAGGGTCCAGGGGAGAACAGGAGCATCAGGCACCCACAGCCCCGCTGCTGCAGTCGGGGAGGGGAAGCTTGAAAGGCTCATTTGTTCCTTTTCTGGCCAGCTGAGCTGATCTCAGCAGGTCAGGGAATAATAAACACGGTTACCCTGGATGTGCCCCTCAGCAGCAGCAAAGAACCATCCCAATCCAGCCCAATGCCATCTCCTTCTCCCCACAACATCAGCATGTCCCCATGCTGAAGACTGAGCCACAGCCACCACATCCCACTGTCCAGGGAGAGGGAATCAGGAATGGAGGTGGGAACGTGGCATCAGACCAATGGTCTGATCAATCTCACCAATCCCACCTCAAACTTCCCTTCCTTTTTTCTTGGAAATGGCTCATTCCCAAATCATTGGACAACACAAGTTTTCCTCTGCTGTGGTGCAGGGGGTCCCAGCATGGGGTCACAAACCCTGGCTGGCATCCTTCTCCCATGACACAAGGAAAAGCAAATCAGTTCCCTGCCAATATCCCACCTCCTTTTCTTAACGCCAGGAAAATAAGGGGAGAAGATTTTACCCATTTTCCCCCCCAAAACGAAGCTGCCACTCAGGCTTGCCCTCCAGCACCCACCTGGCGCTTGGAAAAATACAGTCTTGTGGAAATTCTGTGGGAAAAACTGGGGGAAATGGGACTGCAAGTGGTGTCCCCTCATCCCTGTCCTCATCAGCACCCGCAGCAGATCTCGGGACCGCTTTGGGAGTGGGAGGGAGCGGGAGGGAGGAAACCTGTGGCTCCAGCCAGGGATGGATTATTTGAGCAAACTAAAAGCAGTGGTTTGTTCCCTCCTGCACCAACGCAGTGGAAAGAATTTCCAGCTCCGGCTCCCGGGTGGAAAAGCTAAAAATCTGCATTTAAATAGTAACAGTTTTGGAAAAATGAAGAAAACAAACCAAAAACCCCACAACCACTACAAGAGCTGGAATAAAATAAAGCTAAAGGTGGGGTGGGTTTTTTTTTTTAGTTTTGGGGTTTTTTAGCTTCTCCCCACCTCTGCTCCGAGCAGACCCTTTCCATAACCACAGGGAAAGCCAAGGGAGGGACACTGCCGTGTTTGGGAACCTTCTGGCAGAATTGCCACAAACCCAACTTCAATATACTCTCTTTTTCCACCCTGGAGATATCATTTTATTTGCTTCTTTATTCCCCTAAGCCTTTTTTTTTTTCACCTGATTTCCCATTGTAAATATCAAGCAAATTGGGAATTTTTGGCCCGTAATGTTTTCTCACCCTTCTGGGCTCCGCTGCAGCCCTTGGCTGCTCCCCACATCCCAGGTGAGATGCCCCCCATGCCACCCTGAGCCGGCAGAGTGGCTGAAAAGCACCAGCCAGGCCAGGGCAAGGTGTGATGGTGGATTTGTGCCCCCTCCAGACACGCTGGACCATCACACACCACCGCAAACCGGCCGCTGGCAGCGAGTCCAACACCCGGCGACAGAAAACTTCACAACATTTTCCTGGCAGTGCTGGGAAACAGTTTAGGAAACCAACCACAGGGAGCTGCGGGGGCGGCGGTGCCAGGAGCCCCGGCGATGCCCCCACTGCCAGGTCAGCTCAGACACGTGCCCAGCCCTGGGAGGATTCAAACGCCCCGGGGGAGGAAAGTCAGCCCCGAAATTGGGCTGTGCCTTTCAGCTGAGTTCTGCAAGATTTGGGGAAGAGCAAGCCGGGGCTGCGCTTGGGATTTTTTTTTTTTCCCCCTAAAAAAATAGGGAGGGGAAAAAAAGGGATATTGGAGCTGAAAAGGCAGGTAAGAAAATCAGACCAGGATGCCTTTGCAAAAGAGGAGGCATTCACTGCTGGGAGGAGAGATGCTCCTGTGCTCAGTGGGGGGAACAGCATCCCCCAAAACTGCCTCCCTGAGGACCAGCTCCCATATCCCTTTACACTGAGACAAGCATTTTCCACGAGGCTGTAAGCAATCACCAAGGATATCAACTTGCATGGCATGGAAAATAAACCAATAAATAATAAAATGAGTAAGAAAAATAAATTATAAGTTGTATTGTAAATGTAACCAAAGCTGCTGAAGCGAAGCCCCAAACCTGTAACATCAGTTAAGAAAGGAAAAGAAAGAACTACAGGATACTGCTTTTAAATCCAAACAGCATCTTCTCCCCTCTCCTGCCAAGATGAGGAATCTGCTCACTCTGACCCCTCCAAAAGCTGATATTTTAATTGCTATGTTTTAAACAATATGTTTTAATCAATCCTGCTGCCACCTGTGTATTTATGGATCAGGAAACCCCAAACTTTGCCCACTGGGGTGAAAGGATTCCCTGCCCCAAGCTTGGGGCTGAAGGGAGCCAACTCCATGTTCAAAGTGCCAAAGGAGGGAGGGGGAGTTGGAGTACTTTTTCCATTGGTTTGTTTTCTGGAGGAAATGCCTTTGCCACGGCAAACCTGTGGGAAACTTGAAAGTTTGAACGTGGCATCTCGTCCCAACCCATCTCCCATCTGCTGGTAAATAAAACCAGGATGATAAAACCTGTCCAGTGTATCCACAGGGCAGAGCGTCCCCCGACCCACAGGGTGCTAAAGAGCTGCTTTTAACTCAAACTGAGATAATCACCATTAATTTATTTCACAGAACTCCTTGCCCCAGCTGACCTGCCCCCACCCCTCCCCTTGCTTTTTCTGGTATCTGTTCTCAGAGCACAGTCTATTTTCAGCAATCCTCTTGGATGGGTTTTCATGGAAAATGAAGTCTACACTGCCCTTAGTTTAGATTATATCAGAAGAAAAAAATTTCTGTAGGATAGAAAAGATCTGTTCTTCTGGATGGGAAAGAGGGGTGAGTTGGACAATTAATACTTTTCATGGATGAACTCTCTAAGGTCATACATCTCTGTGTAACTGAAGCAGATCCTTTCCTGGAGTGAGATACTCAGAGATCCCTGGAAACATGAGTCCCAGCTAGGGTTTTTCCACAGTCTCCTTCCAAATATGTATAATATCTGTGTGCAAGTCTATAAGGATGAAATATTACCTATATATATATATATGCATGATATCTACATACACTCGTGTATAAGAATAAAATCTTTTATATATGTATACATACAGGGATATCTATATATATTTACGTCAAAAAGGGGTGAAAAAGGGAAGAATAATGTGAATTAGGCTTTTGTAAATAGAAGAGGAACCCCAGAAAAGGCCTGAGCCAGCACAGCAGAGCAGACCCATCTCCTCCTGGTCACTGCAGGACTCCCTCTCTGGAGGGAAGCAGAGAAAATCCCTGGTCTCCAAAACATGGAAAAGCCCAGAAAAACGGCAGAATTCCAAAGGACACGGTGACCCGAGGGGAACCCTCTGCGGTGGCCGGAGCAGGAGGACCAGGAGCTCAGCTCCATCACTTCCCCTCTCCCGACCAGGATCGCGGCTCCATCACTTCCCCTCTCCCGCCCTGCACTGCTGAGCCAGCCTTTTTCAGTTTTATTTTTCCACTCACTCCCCGCATATTCCTTAAATTAGCCCTTCTGTTGACTTGGAGGTTGCAAAATGGAAAAAAAAAAAAAAAAAAAAGGAAAGTGCAAACAGGCAGGTAAAGGGAGGGTTATCCCGACCCCGGCTGCCCGTCTCCCGGGAACAGGCGGTGCCTGCTCGGCAAACTCCAGCTGAGCCCATGTTTTACAGGGCGAATCCCTGGGGATTCGGCCACTGCCAGAGGGGCCGGAGCCACTGCTCGGCTCAGTTCCTCCCCGAGGAGCTCTGGGCTTTCGCTCCCCGCGGCAAAGGAAGCAGAAGAGAGAATCTCCCCCACCCACCCACCCTTCCCAAAAAACAACTGATTTTTATCAGCAACAAGCGCAAGAAAAACTGTTTCCAAACCAGAAGAAGAAAAAAAAAACAAAACACTAAATAAAAACTAAAAAAAAACCAAACAAACAAACAAAAAAAAAAACCAACACACATATAGTAAAGCAAATCTCTAACACACAAAAAAAACCCAGGCTGCAAGCACTCCGGGGGTTTTTCTCCAGAAAGACAAGTTAAAAAAAAAAAAAAAAAGGCATTTTGGCCATCCATCCCCCCACGGAGGACACGGAGCAGCCGTGGGGACGGGTCCCTGCACAAGGAACAGCTTTCCCACCCCCTCCTGGGCGCGGCGCAGCCACGGCCGGTGGCTTTGGGGACCACACGAGGTGTTTTCAGCGGGATGAAGAAATCCCGGGAGCGCCGGGGCTGCCCCGGCCCCGCGTCCCCCGACCCAGCCCAGCCCTTCGGGCCGGATCAACTCCCGTCCCTTCCCCGCCTCCCCCCGCGCAGCTTTGGAACACACAGAGTGGTTAAATAGCAGGAAACACCCGAAGCAAAAATACCGCGGGCAGGAACCCAGGGGCACAGGGGACACGCAAGAGCAAGAAGCGGATTTCCTCCCCAAAACATCGCACCTCCGACGGGGACGGCGACCCTGGAGCGCGGCTGGGCCGGGCCACCAGCACAGTGTCACCGTCCTCGAGTGCCTTCACCCCTCAGCTCTGGATAGGGAAAAACCAGCTTTTTATTGTCTGTGGTTTGTTTTCCCCCACAGAGGAGTCTTTGTCCAAAGGTAACTTCCAAATATTAATGTCGGGGGAAAAAATTATATATATATATATATATATATACAATCTCAAATAAAACATATATATATATATATATATATATAAAACCTCAAATGGGATATGAATATATAAAATCTCAAATGGGATATATATATATATATATATAATCTCAAATGGGATATACATATATATAAAATCTCAAATGGGATATATATATATTAAAATCTCAAATGGGATATATATATTAAAATCTCAAATGGGATATATATAGAGAGAAATCTCAAATAAGACATTATCTCAAATGGAGCATATATGTGTAATCTCGAGTGGGATACATATATATAATCTCAAATGGAACACACACACATATATATATATAAAATATCAAATGGGACATGATACATACATTAAAAAATCTTAAATAAGACAGGGGTTTATATTTATATATATATATGTATAGAGATATATATAAAATATATATATAAAATCTCAAATGGGTTCATGTAGGACCACAAGGTAGAAGCCAGGACTTGCATCAGCACATCCAGCAGATTTCTGAACATTTAAATTTTAGGAGGATTTTGATGATCAGAGCAGTGGAACCTACGTTTAGGGCTACTATAGGTCTGCACTTCAACAAGAGGTGCCACATTTCAGATTTCAGCCACCACAGGTCACAAATTGATGCCATCACATGCCCTGAAGCACCTGATGCCTGGGGATGTGTTGGACCAGGCCAGCACATGGGATCACCACCAAACCACAGCCTGACCTCAGGACTCGCCACCTCTGCGGGTGAGAAAGAGAAAAGGCTTTTACAGAGTGATAACGAGCAGCCAAACCTCAAAAACTGGGAGTTTCCCACAGAACACCAGCAAATACCAGTTATAGACACGAGGTTCATCGCTGGCAAGGATTAATTCAACTTCTCTTCAAAAGAGCAACCCTTTGGACTCACACCTGACCTTTCTTTCACAACATGACTGGCTCGACTCAGGCGAGTCACCCACTGAGCCCCGGCCTGGAGAAGACCCATCAGCATTAATCCTAACGGGAATAAGGAGCCTCCTGTCCCAGCTCTGCTCCTGGATGCTGGCAGAGCAGGCAGCTGCCTGCAGCCCTGCCTGCGAGGGGTTAACCGCCCACGGAGGAGCCTCTGGCGCACACTCACGTCATGGAAACACTCAAGTAACCACAATTTTCTCTATTGCTTTTTGGCTCCGGTTTTTCAACATTTCTACACTTCCAGCCCAGATCTCTGCTACCTGTTTTCCAGCGAGGTAATTGGTGCCGACAGCAGCTCCGCTGAGCAGCTGGGAATTTATTTTTAATATAGGTTACTGTTATACTTTCTGCTCCCAATTACTACCGACACTGAGGTATAAAAAAGATCACGACTCGCAATGCGGGCAAAAAAAAGAAAAAAATAATTATCAGATGCAGAATAATAAACAGAGGTGGGCTGGGGGGTTGGTTCTTTCTGGGGTTTCTGGGTATTAATATTGCACTGGGTTGGACTGAAGCCCCACAGAGCTCAGTCCTGCTGCCACCCACCCACTCACCCCCATGGCCACAGGCCCCTCTCCTCCATTCATCCCTTCCTCTTTCCCATCCCACTCCTCCAGTCTCCTCAGCATCAGCTGCTTCTCCTGGCCAAGGTGTACTGTTTAACCAGGAAGGGCTGCCTTCACCCCATCTGAGATGCAAAGGGAGGTCATCCAGGTGTGCCACAGGAGAATCAGGGGAAGGGGAGGGGAAAAAGGAGGGGGGAAAAAGGATAAAAGAAAGAAAAGATTAAAAAAACAAGCAGAAAACCCCATCCCTCTCCTGATAATCACGACCTGCCTTAATATTTCCACCCTGTCATTGAGACTGCGAGTGCCAGGAATGCTCCCAGGAAACATCAGCCCAGCAGCTCAGCTCCTGGTCCACATCCCACTCCCAGTGCCTCCCCTCTGGACCGCTCTGCAGATGGTTACTGCACTAACCCACATCACCCCAGCCAGCCCAGGAGACAACAGCCTTGTTTCTGCAACTTCATGGGTCATGATCAGCAGAGAGAGAGCCCTGATGGGCTTTTCCCAGGGAAAAAATTGAGTAGGAGTTCTAGAGCATCCTTGTGCAATGTCAGCACCCAGACACCCAGCATTACCTGACAAAAGAGGTTTGCTATTCTGCTTTTACTGCCCCAATCCAGCTCAGGTATTGCTCATAACTTCTCAAACCTTCTTTTAGCAGCCCTGAAAACATTAACAGGGATGAGTTATCCACTGACCCTGGCCCAGGTGAGCTCGACAGACCAAGAGAAGGGTTTTGTGGCAGGTCTGGACACAGCGATGCCTCAGGGAGGAGGAGCCCCTTCCCCACGAGTGGGGCTGCACCAGCTGGGCAAAAGGCACAGGGTGCAAACACTCAACATCCAGCTCATGGCTTACAAAAAATAACCTTAAAAAAAATAAAAATCATAAAAACCATTTTGTAGGGGCATCAGCATCCCAACTGACTCTGCAAACGCTGTGTGTGGGAGAAAAAAATCAGAGCTGGCTCCTCCAGAGGTTTGAACACATGAAAAAGCATCACACCAACCTAATTTTTCAGGACTGTGAAAACAGAAGCATCTCAGGGCTGTGTGCAGGCCCACGAGGCTTCTGGTGCCTTTTGATGACCAGTTCAGACCCCTGGTGCAAGTCACAGGAGGGCACTGGGAACGCTGCTCTCAAGGGAGGGTTTGTGCATCGAGGAGGGCACGGGTCAGCCCAGGTCTCAAGCGCTGCAGAGGGCAGCTGTCAGCACCAGAAATAACAACCATCTGCTTTAAGCTGCCCAGGCTCAGCCCCGTTCCATGCCAGCATCTGCAATTCTGGGCCTCCAGCAGGGATGTCCCACAGAGTCCGTGCCAGAAACATCGCCTGGGCTGTGGCTGTGCCAGGACAGACCCGACCCACAGCCAGGAGCCTCCTGTTCTCACACCATCCCTTCTGCAGGAGCAGATCAAACGCAGAGCGAAAAGGCAGCGACTTGGACGCTTCTCAAAAATTAAAATTCTCCTCGGGAGGAAGAAAGAAAAAGCAACACCAGGCGTCGGGTGATGCTTTTTACTCAAGGAAAATGGGCTTGAGGGAAGCTTTAAAGAGGAAAACTTTAAAATCAACAGGATTTTTCAGGGATTTACCCTGGAGGGGATATGACCACAGAGTGGGATTCAAGAGCTTCAAATAAGATCCAGAGATAAGAAAAGGCTTAAGACACGCAGAAAGACCATCAGCACTAAAATGGCAAAAGGCAGATGTGTGGCTATGTGGTGATGGCAAGGATGGCACTAGGATGGCTTGGCTGGAGTAGGGAGCTCAAAAGAGACACCTTAATTACTGGGGGAGAGGATTAGCCTGGGAGAAGGGGGATATTTTGCTGCTAATGGTGTATTTGGAGGACTGGCTCCAGCCCCTTACTGGAAGCAGCACATCCCAAGCCAACATCTGGGCATCCACAGCGCATCCAGCTCCTCTTAAATCAGTGTTTTGTAGCACCAGCTCTACCACCCCCAGCTTTAAAACCAGCAATGAAATAAAAATATTCATGAAATAACACTTGTGCCACAGAAAGGCCAACCCCAGGGGGAAACAAGGCAAGCAAAATCCCTTCACCCACAGCACAGCCTCTGCCTCTCCTTGCCCTGGAAACCTTCCTTCCCTGGTTCCTGCAACATGTTGAGAGCAGATATCAATTTTTTTGAATATTCCTCTCTATTCACAATTTTTTTAAAGGTGGGTGTGAATGCAGATAACCTCAGAGGACCACGCAGGGATGAAAATCCCGAGTTCCCTCTCTCGTCGGTTAGGAAAACTTTGTGTAGTCTCTCCCCAGATTTGAAGGCACTCACAAGGTTTGAATGCCTCAGCATTTCTCCTGAGGGAAAGGATTTGGAGGAGAAGAGGGGAAAAAAAAAAAAAAAAAAGCCCCACAACCCGTAGCATGTTTATGAATCAGACTGTTCAGCGTGTGTTTCGGGGGTGGAAAAGGTGGGCGATGCGCAGAGGAACAGAGCGCAGAGTTCGATGAGTCAGAAAATGCTGCCTTTCCTCTCCTTGCTGGCATCTTAAATATTTCAGCGTGAAATAGAAATTTTATTTTCTTCTTTATTATTGTCAGGAGAGAGCTGGAGCGTAACCTTGGCTCGTTAGCAACCGCCGGCAGCTCCTCCGACGTCAAGCCCTGCTCCGCAGCCGGAGTACGCGCGGGAACACGGGCGTGCACACGTGTGTGCTGAGGGATGTGCAGCCCTGGGATGGGCTGGGAAAGGATGCAAGTAAATATAATAATAACAAAGTATCGGTGGTTTTTCTAGCCGGGCAGGGGCTCGGATGCAAAGGAGCAAAAAGCTCCCTCGAGAATGAGCCTTGGTGGGGTTTTGGGAGAGCAGCAGCACATCCCAGCCTGGATTTGGGCTTGGGGAAGTCTCCTTTTCCCTTCTCCCCCAGGTAGGCTGGGGCACGCACATGGAAAAATACACACAAGGACTGGGGGATCCTGAAATAAGGCTTACGGAGACGTAGGGAGGGGTGTTATAAAAGACAAGCAAATTTGCACATGGGCTTTGAGTTCATCCGGTGCCGAAGCTGGTTTGAACAACGCCTAAACCAGTCACGCCGTGAATACTGTCACCACTGCGCCTTGCAGCAGGGCACAGGAGGGTTTGCAGAGCATGGGGGGACAGCCCCTGGAGCAGGGAGGGTAAAGGAGAGGATGGGGGAGCCCCCGAGGAGGGTGGATGGGCAGGGTCTGATCCTGCCCAGCAGCATTTCCAACCCCAGCCGGCAGCAGGGCTTCTGCTCTGGAGTCAGAAGAGATGAAATGCAAGAGGAGATAAACACCCCTATGCTGCAGCCTCCGAGTTTGACTCCACTGACATTCACAGCCCATTTAGGTTACGGGTGAAGCAAATAAAATTATGCATATGCATTAACGCTGGCAATATCCTGCCTGAAATGTATGCTCATTTACACTCAGAAATCCATTTAGAAGAGAGAAATCGGAGCTATATTTAAAACAGAAAAATCACTTGGCTGTCCGCGAGGCAGCTCCTGTTTACATCTGTCGTTCCTTGGCAAAACTGAAATCATTCCGGGGGGAATTGTGCCCCTGGTTTTACATTCAGGAAGAAAAATGTTTGCATCCCTATATCCTCCAGCTCAGTCTAATACAAAATAACAAATGTGCATTTGGTTATTGCTGTTTGTTTGTTTGTTTTGGGGGTTTTTTTTTAAGTTTTGTGGTCTAAAAGCCACCTGTGGAGCTCAGAGCTTGTGGATGGGAGGAGGTATAGGGAAGGACCCGCTTGGTACCTGTGGAACATCCAAAGCATTTATTAATTAAAAATGGCTTTGGAGATTCAGAATCGCCGTGGTGAGACCTAAATGTTCTGTGGCTTCTGCAGTTTTCTTGGCAAATGAAAGGCCATGCTGACAGCACTGATGACAGAGCTAAAAGGAGAACACGAGCTCTTCCTAATGGAGAAATATCTTCTTCCACTCCACTAATCTCTATTGCATTGCCTGGCTCCCAAGCCACAAACTGGAGATACTAAATAATCAGTATTGCTCTCTGTTTCCTCCTGCAAATGTATATGTGGGCAATGGAACTGAAAAAAAAAAATAATTTAGGCTCCAAAAGAATACCCCCTCAAAAAAAAAAAATATTTTTTTTTATATAAGGCACACCAGTGGCTGCTGCTTCTCACTTAACGTCAGAGCTCGTTGCAGCTCATATTTTTTTTAATGCAATAAAAAAGCAGCAGCCAGCAGCTCTCTGAAGTGTGTCAGGAGGCAGTTTTTCAGCAAGATGATGTATTTTAGATTGTGATTCACGACCACACTGGCAGTTGGAGTTCAGGTTTTAGAAGGAAATGAATGAATGTGAGACACAAGGGTGCGAAAACGAAAGTAGCTGGAGCTGCAGGTCTGCTCTGCGCTTCGAGCCACGCAAGATTTGAGTTTTCTTCCCCTTCTGTGCGAGCTCAAGCGAGTCACCTAACTGCCCCACACTTCTGCTGACAGAGTTTAATTTAAGCCTAAACTAAAATGCAGTTCAATACAGGCTATCTCCAAGCCCAGCACCCTCCCCCAGAGCAGCTCTCCCAAACGGGGCACCCGAGCACGGCCGAGGAGCTCAGTGCCTGCTGCCACAACACAACCTGTCAGTTCTCACCCCCGTTCTGCACGGGTTTAGGCTGCTCTAACCTGTCCATGTCTCATCTGCACCATGAGAAAAATGTAAATACCGCTCAGAAATTGCAAAAAAATTCAGAATTTTTAAAAATCTTCAACTATATTTCGCTGATGGGAGCAGTGACACGGGCAGTGTCTCCAACGCCCAGGCATGTCACTGTGAGCTGTGCTGCACAGGAGAGGCAGAGCTCTGCTTGGAAGGCAAAAGCCATGGGACATCCCAAAGTCAGAAGCTCTTGAGAACCAAGAGCCTGTGAGAAACCCAACGCTGGGCTGGTTGGGAAGGAGCAGTGCCAAGCGAGGCCAGCACAGAGCCATTGCTTGCAAGAGGAGGAAGGAAGAAGGAAAAGAGTAAAAAGGCAAACTAATTGCCACCACTAACCCTTTGCTCTGCACCTATGTCACACCTTCGAGGTACCTTTTCCAAGGCAGAGCCCGGTGCCACCGAGCAGCCACTGTGCCTGACTCAGGGACGATGATTCACTCGGGCAAACAGGAGCCCCACGGCAGCAATGCCCCATCAGTGCCACGCTGCTGCACAGCACAGAACACCCATCATCCACAGCTTCCCGGGAGGCCAGGGGACAGCACAGAAATTGGGAGCAATTATACCCTGAAATCAGCCCAAGCACCTGTTTGATAAGGATGTTGCATTGAGGATGTATTTTGCCTTCAGCCCACGAAGCAGAGGGTTCCCTCCCCTCCCAGTTAACCACACAGCTGCCCTTCTCCAAAATGAGGGCAAACAGAGCCAGGTGTGATGCTCCACTGCTTGCACCTTGTTCCAGTGTTCCATGGCAAGAGCTCCCAAGCCAGCCCTGACCAGGGGATGGAGCTGAAGCTGCCTGGTACAGGGAGCACTGGGGGGATGGGGGACCCAAGCACAGCCCACACAGAACGGCTGCTCGCAGGGCTCGTCTGGAGGGGTCACAGCCCTCTGATCCCACCCAACACGGCCCTCCCAGGGAACAGAGATGCCGACAGCAATCCTGCCAGCATCTACTCAGGCTTTCCTTAGCCTCATCCGTGAGGATCAAGCAAAAAGCAGATGCAACAAGCTCCAAACCAGGAGAGAGTTTACACACTTATCTCTTTGCACGAGTTCAAGAAATGACTTGCTACTCCGAAGCACTGGAGCAAACTCACCCTAAACCCTCCTGTTTCCGTGTTCAGAGTTAACGACCGACCTCGGTCACAGCCTGAACTATCAGAGTCACCCTGAAATCACCTGCGTAGGTTCAGACACCCCGGCTACACTGAACGCTCACAAAACACAAGTTAAAAATTTCCCTTCCCCATCCCACGAAGATGCCCCGCCGGCCGCAGAGGGTCCCCCGGGTCAGTGTGACACGCAGCCAGGCCAGCACATGGCCTGTCACCCCATGCACCTCCGCCCCCCTTCCTCTTCCACAGCAGTACCCGCAGCCCGTGCAGAGCTCCGGCGAGCCGAGAGCGGGGTTCCCCCACTACAACACCCGTCACCCCGCTTTTGGGGTTTCCCTCTGTCACGCACAGGCAATGGGACCTTCCCCCTCTCCCTCCTGGCGACATACCGCTGTCCCTCCCCGCCTTCAGACACTCCGCCAGCGGAATTAACGCCCCGCTAATTGCCGGCGCCCCGGGCCGCCCGTACCCGCAGTAATTAGCCTTTGATTAAAGCCAACAAATATTGCCCTAATCAACAGGTGTCCCGCGGCACATCCCCACCGATCCTCCGCACGCCCGGGGCAGGGTGGGGGGACACGCCGGGGGGGACCCAGGACAGTACCCCGGACCTTCCCGGTGTTGGCGGGGAGGCTCCCGAACACATCCCGATCCCGGTCGCGGCGGGGAGGGTCCCGGTGCCGGTATGGGCGGGGATGGTCCCGACGGAGGGTTCCAGCCGGGATGCCGTTGGAGATGCCAGTGTCCCGCTAGCCCTGCCCCATCCCGCATCCCCCCGCGCTCCCGTCCCGCCGCACTGACCATTGGGGCCGTACTTCTCGCGGTGGCGGCGGACCTGCTCGGGGCTGAGCCCGCAGCTCTCGCTGACCCCGAAGCGGCGGAGCACGTCGAGCACCGGGAGGCTGTGGGCCGCCTCCATGCCCCGGCCCGGGCGGTGCTGGCCGGGGGCGCACCGAGGCACACGGAGCGCCGCTCGCACGGCGCTGCCTCGGCACCGCCTCGGCACCTCTCCGCCCGCCCGGCGCCGGGCCCGCCTCCCCCGGTACCGCCCCGCCCCATCCCCGCCTCCCCCGGGGCCCCGCGCCCAGCGCCGCCCCCCCGGCACGACCCGGACCGCGGAGCGGGGCAGAGCCGGGACCCCCGGGATGCGGCACCGTCCCCTCTGACAAGGTCTGGAAGGGACATTAAAGCTCATCTGGTTCCATCCCCCTTCCACTAGCCCAGGCTGCTCCAACCCCGTCCAACCTGGCCTGGGACACTTCCAGGGATGGGGCAGCCACAGCTTCTCTGGGCAACCTGTGCCAGGGCCTCACCACCCTCACAGGAGAGAATTTCTTCCTCCTATCTAATCTAAATCTCCCCTCCTTCAGTTTAAAGCCATCCTCCTTGTCCTGTCACTCCAGGCTCTTGTCCAAAGTCCCTCTCCAGCTCTCTTGGAGCCCCTTTAGGCACTGGAAGGGGCTCTGAGGTCTCCCCAGAGTCTTCCCCTCTCCAGGCTGAACAGCCCCAGCTCTCTCAGCCTGTTGGAGTTCCAGCAGATGTGCAGGCTGAGAAGCAGGCAGGTTTGTGGGCAGTGGAAACAGTCCAGAGGAAATAGCTGTTAAGAAAAGAGGTAATGTTTCCATCACAAAAATAATATAAATAATATTAGGAGCAATAGAAGGAGGTGGGAAAGGTGTGTGGGTGCAGCTCAGCTGGGGGGCTTAAGGGGGCCAGAGAGTGATGCTCTCTGGGTCCCCTCCATCACCCCACTTCCAGCTGGAAGCTGAGCATGCCCCATCCCCACTCCTCCCACCCTGCTGGAAGCAGAGCAGTTCCATGTTCATGGACCTTGGTGGGATCAGAGGCACTGTATGATGACAGCAGGAGCCCTGGAATTACAAATCCCTGCCTGACACCTGTGAAAACCAGCAGCACTGTTCCCATCAATGCCCTGAATCCAGAGAGAGGCAGCTGTGCTGTGCTGCCTTTGGCTTTGGAAACGTGAAATGTAAAATGTCCCTGCAGGGAGATGGAGGAAGGAACCAAAGCACCTCATGTGGGGTAAAAGCTGAGCACCACCAGTCTCACTGTGCATGTCTTGGACATCCTGGGACTTCACGCCTCTCACTGCTTAGTGCTTCTCATCCCCATGCAGAAGGCAGAACATCTGTATTCAAGGAAGGGGCTCATTCTGGAGGCACTCATGTTTTTGCAAGGATTCAACACAGCAGGACTGGCCTCGACCCCTCTTGCTGCCCTATTACACCACACAAGGGCTTTACATCATCCTTTGCAACACTTATTGCAACAGGTTACTTAATTCACTGTTTCCTAGAAGCACAATGACTGTTTCTAGCAGCTCCCCCGTGCAGCAGCACCGTGAGGAGTTACCCTGATCTGGAGGTTGCCCCAACAATCCCCTGTACAACACAGCTGAGGGTAACCACCACCACCCACATCTGCAGGACTTTTCCACATGGTGCACCTAACCCGGCTCCTCATCCAGCAGTTTTTCCGTGACCCAGCTCAAACCTGCTCCCAAAGACTGTCCCCATCTGAACACCAACTTCTGACTTTTCAGGTACTTCCAGTTTTCCCACTGTTGCTGAAGAAGCCTGTGGCTGATGGTGACTGGCACTACTCTCCAGCTGAGAGGGGGGAGGCGAGACAGCTTGGGGGGGTGAGAAACCCAAGTTCTACGGAAACGTCCCCAAAGCAGAACCCGGAGGCAGCGGCGAGCACGAGGAAGTGACAGCAGACATCTCGGGGAGGAGCTCTGGCTTGTTTATTGCCATGTAGATTCATTTATAGAAAGTGTTTTGCAGCTCCCACAAGGAGCAGAGGTCCTGAAGGAAGTGCAGGTTCATTTTTTTTTTTCATTTGATAAACTCATTTTTTCTTCGGTTCACCGCAGCTGACGGCGTGGGAGGCACAGGGGTGCTCTGGAGCTGCAGCCCAGGCCCTCCTGCAGGAAGCACAGCCCCCAGCCCTGTGGTACCGCCTCTCTTCAAGTTCTGTCGATGTATTCGTCTGCCTCTCATGAGCATTTTGGGGGCAAAAGTGGTGTTTCTGCTGCTGAGCCCCCGGGCAATAGTGCTGCCCTCAGCCAGGGTCTGCCCCAGGGCTGAGCGATCCACTGAACCCCAGAATGGTTCAGGTTGAAAGGGACCATAGAGGGTCATCTGGTCCAGCCTCCCTGCTCAAGCAGGGTCATCCAGAGCACATGGCACAGGAGTGTGTCCAGATGGTTCTGGAATATCTCCAGTGAGGGAGACTCTACACCCTCTCTTGTCTCTGTTCAGTGCTCGGTCACTGCACAGGAAAGTTCTTCCTCGTGTTCAGGCAGAATTTCCTGGGCATCAGCTTCTGTCATTGCATCTTGTCCTATTGCTTGGCAGCACTGAGAAGAAACTGGCTCCATCTTCTTGGCATCCCCCCTTCAGATACTTATGGACATTGGTGAGGTCCCCTCTCTGTCCTCTCTCTTGAGGCTGAACAGGCCCAGCTCCCTCAGCCTGTCCTCATGAGAGAGATTTCCACCAGGTGCCTGGAGAGAATTGCTGTGATCTGATAATATTAAAACATAATGTGCTCTCAACAAGAGGCACAGAGGACCCGATGCAACAGAACATCCCCAAAACTTCGGAACTGCCCTCAAAGCAGCCACTCTAGCAGCTCCAAAGGTTAAAGTTTGACAAAGTTGGGAGCAATGGAGAACAGTTACAAAGGGAACATCTGGCAGCCCTGGTAACAGGCAGCACCATTCACCCCACCTATAATTAAGCAATCAGTGAAAACCATTAGTGACTGGGAGCTGTAAATTAGTCAGTGAGGGAAAATGGACTGGAGTGAAAACACCTTCAATATTGCAAGTGGAGGTTCTGCAAACACTGGAGCAAGCTGGGGGGGTAGTGGGGCTCCATCCCCGGCAGCCCCCCGAGTTTGGGGGATTCCCTTCTATAGCAGGTCAACCCCGAAGCAAAGGACTAACCTCCTTATTTATCTTGGCTTTCCCCACGGTAATAATTTTTGGAGGTAGACGAGCTTAAGAGGCCATAAAAAGAAGAAAGGAGCGGGTTTAACACCTCCCAGGCTGCTGAGGAGGTTTTTTAGCCGTGGCTGCGGTGCAGGAGGAACAGCAGGACCCAGCCAGTGCTGAGTGAGCACTGTACGAGGCAGGGAAGTCCACAGCCAGTTTTGATTTTGACCTTGTTTCTACGAAAGGAAATTGGGAATAATTCTCCCATAAGCTGTAAATTTGCACTGCTGCGCTCCCGGGCTGGGGGCGAGGGATGGCTGGAGCCGCCCCAGAGTCTGTCGGAGTCAGCGGAGAGGCTGCCAGAGACGCTGAACCGACGCCACGCTCCTCACCCCAAGGATTTTACAGTCCATGGAAGATTAATCTTTTGTCTCCACTTCGTTCCTCGGAGTGGGGAAAAAATTATGTTTGCTGGAAAGGCTGAGAGAGCAGGCTGCGTGCTGGTAACCAGCCCCAGGCTCCGGCTCGGCTCCGGCACGCCAAGTACCGATGGATAACAGCGCTGGCAAACCACGGGTTTAGGGACTGTCAGCGGCAATTAGGGCTTCAAGGGTGGGAAAAAACCTACAGGGCTTTCAGTCAACTATTTCATCCTCGTTGTTTCTGCGGCAACGTGGTTTAGGGTCCATATCTGCCCTCCTCGCTCAGGTCAAGTTTATCTCAGGAGGGAGTTAGGAGCGGGTGAGGGATGCAGGAGCCAGCCCTCGGATGTGCATTTTACACCGTTTTGGGGATCTCTGCCACCCCCTGAGCTCACCACGGCTGCACACCCGCAGTGGTGGCGCCCAGGAGAGGAGCTGTGAGCACAAGGAGAGCAAATTCAGGGTTAACCACCCCGAACGGAGCGGCTAATGCCGCACCAGGAGGTGCAAATCTCTTCTGTCAACAGCTCTCACCTTCCTAAATCAAGGCGGGTGATGTGCAGCTGCCCCGTGTCCTGCTCCAACACCCTCCCCTGGCCCCGAGGCTGTCACACACAGGGGCATTAATCAATTAGAGGTGACAGTGCCACTGCCATTTGCCACGGCGCTGCCAGGCTTCCTCTCACTGCACACCCCAGTTCACAGGCAGCAAAGCCCCCATCCACAGGGGAGACTCGGGAATGGCTTTTTTTGTTTGTTTTTTTTTTGTTTGTTTTCCCACGGCAGCTTAGATATTTGCCTTTCCTAGGGAGAAATAAAAAATAATACTCGTGAAATAACAGTTTGAGGCTCTTCTAAATGTTACACACCAGCTGACCTTTCAGAGCCAGACTTAGGGGTTTATTTCTAATCCCCCAGCCGGGACTTTCAGCAGCTGCAGGTCAGTCCTGCTCCCCGAGGGCTCAAACATCAATCCTCACCGCCACAAAGCTCAGGGCCAGAGCTCCGGTGTTTCCATCCTTCCTGGAAATATATACCCTTGGCTGTGCATCCTGTGCTGCCCTGGGCACCTCCAGGTGGTGTAGGAGTGTGTTTACCATCGGGATTTGGCTTCTCAGAGCATAAATGCAGGTGGCAGGGAAGCCCCAGCCCTGCCGTGCATCCCACCAGGATGCAGGGGGTGAAGATTTGCAGCACAGGGCTGCAAAGCTGCAGAGCCCACCTGGAGCCGTGAATGCAGAGAGACGGAGATCCTGGGAACACGTGGCCAGCAGAGGATTTCGAGGCAGGCAGGATGTTACCTCTAGGGAAAACGAGGAGGAATGGTCTCTCTGGACAAGGCTTTTCTGTGGGAGGTGGTGGATGCACAGGGCAGTTGCCCCATTTTCCAGCTCTGCTCCCACTGCAAATGGCTGCAAAAGAACAGGATTCCCCATGCCAGACATTCACAGCAGCAGCTGTGGAGCACATGTTTTGAGGCTGCCTTTCCTTCCACGGCTCTGTCCACAACCAAGCTGGAAATGGGGCTTTCCTGAGTGCAACATCTGTAATGGCTGCCCAAACTGGATTCGAGCAAAGATCCAAGATGGTATTTCCAAACCCCCCAGCATTTTCCCCCAGCAGCACAGTTAGGAGCCTCTGTTTATGAATCCAGACCTACAGTGGCCCATTATTATTTTTTTTAAACTGTATTCCGATCCCTTTCAAAGGCAGGAAAATACATTAATATCCATCAAAGAGGGAACACCGTGACACTCGCTCTGACACTCAGATGGGATTTTCCCTGATGCAAAATGCCTGCTGGAAAAAAAACCCCTGCCTTTGTGGCATGTCATTCCGGGGATTTTGCTGGAGTTTAGGAAACAGCGAAAACAAACAACACAACAGGAGGCTCCAGACAGAGTCCTACACATACCTGGGGCCAGGCTGATGTTCGAGGTAGTTAATTCAGCCCTCGCACTACAGGCAAAATTTCACTCCATGTTTCCCTCCAGCAAAAGCACAAGCCCCGAATGGAAAACGTCTGGTTTTAATGAGGCAGAAGGAATGATTCCGGCTCTCCATGGAGATGTGATGTTCACCAAGGGGAGGGTAAGGGCTGGTGGCACACTCGGTGCTGGACCAGCATGACCAGGGTTTGCCTCTCTCTTTCACATCCACAGCCCCTTTCCTGACTCCTACCAAGCAGGAATTGCAGGATATCACAGCTCCAGGCACCGGCCCTCTCCAGCTGCTCATCTCCCTTGACAGAGGACAAACATCACCAGGGCTTTGAAGCCAAAATTGCCCACGGGAGGTGGAGATGAAACCAGTGGTGCAAAGCAGCTTCATCCCTCCTCCCTCCTGCACCTTGGGCCCGTGGAGGGGTGGGTGCTGTGGGACCAGGAGCAGGATTCCCATCCCAGTGTTGAGCAGCCTCTTTGGAATCCAAGGGGACATCAGCACCTGACACGCCGTGTGGGATAATTCACTGGAGCTGGTTTTTACCATGTCATCTCTTTTTGAGGCTGATTCCCAGGTCTGAAGGGTGGGAAAAGGGGAAACTGGGTGTGTGTGGGGGGGAAATGTTCTGTCTGCATGAGTCCTTCCCACAGTTTCCTAGGAGATTGGCTGCCCACACTGAGCCGTTGCTGAAGGCAGGACTGGAGCTGGTGCCCTGCCCTGCACCATCTCCCCCTGCAAGTCACCAAGGTCACACTGTGGAGACCTGGGGGGTGCCCTGATCTCAGGCAGCAGCTGAGCTGCACAGGGACAAATAAAAAAAAACACACACACACAAATAAATAAACAAATAAATAAATAGAATTTTAAAATACTTAATTTAAAAAGAAAGCTTAAAAACTTTTCAAAGAGAAAAATTAGAATATAAAAATTTTTAAATAAAAATTAGAAAATGTTAGAGTGGTAAAAAAAAATTTCAAAATAAATTAAAAAAAAATTAAAAGGCACTGGGTGGCTGGGACCTGTGCACTGCCCTGCAGTGGAGGAAGGGAGTCAGGATATTGCAGCTTCATCTCTCCAGCTGTGGAGATCCCAGCAGGGCTGTCACATCCTGACCTCTTGGAGGAGACCCTGGACGTTGTCACCAGAACAGAAAATAAACCCCATGTGCAGCCCTGAGCAGAGCTGTGCAGGGCCATGAGCACCCCCCCTTTCCTCCGGGCTCTTCCCTGTCTCCAAACCACCAGAAATGTGCCAAAATGGGCCGTCTGTGGCACGTTTTCAGTGATGGGGCTCAGGGAAGTGACCTTGGGGCAGTCTGGGAGCCCCAGCCCTGCTATTTTTAACTGAGCATCAGGCCGGGCCATGGAGGGTTTCCTTCCTCTTTGTCTTTGGTGAGCGCCGAACAAAGGAAACCCAGATAAACCTCCACTAACCCTCTGCTTTGAGGCAGGGAAGCCCTGGAGAGAAAAAAAAAAAAACCAACCAAAAAAAAAGTAACCCAGCACGTTCCTGTGCAGCTTCGGGGTGGACAGTTCAGGTTTGAGAACTGGGAAAACACGGGTGTGTTTTTAGCCAAAAAAAATTGCAACCAGGCATAAAAGTGTTCCAACACTACTGAAAGGAAAAAAAAAAAAAGGGATTATTTTTTTCCCTTTAAAGAGACACATTTAGCTCTAGATAACAAATGGAGGAATCCAAACCAATAAAAATCATAGAACCACAGTATGGTTTGAATTGGAGGGGCCAAACTGAAAGGGTTTACTTATTGTAGATCCCTTTCCCAAAATTTTTACTGTGCTTTTTGTCTTGGGAGGAGAAGCCAAGCCACCACCACTCCATTTTGATGCCGGCACCAAGAAAATTGCTAAACCGCCCAAAAATTTGCCACGAGCTACCAAACACACACCTACAGCTCCAGGACACCTTATTCCTCTGGGTGCAACCACATCCCAGTGGCCCAGCCATTCCCTGGAAAACACAAAGACGTTTTGCACCAAAAAAAAAAAAAGCTTTGGAGAACGGGCTGTCAGTCGGTGTAATGACTGTCTTTACAGCTTCGGAGGGTGGCTGTGTTTTGCAGGTAGGCTGCAAAAAAAAAGTGGCAACATTATGTGGAGGGAGATATATAAGTATCGGGCTATAAATAGCTCACAAATACATCGAGCGCTACCTACGCCCAACACAAAAGAAATGGTTTGCCAAATACTTCACGTGCTGCTGTCGGCTTCTCCATTTCTCTTCCCTGGGAAAAAAAAAAAAAACAACAAACAAACCCAACAAAAAACTCCTATATTAATCAGAGAGCAAATATATACCCTGACAGGAACAGCTCTGGCTCCACAAGGGAAGAACGTGTGCGGTTGCTCGGTTGGTTTCGGTTTGGATTCCGAGCCTGGAATCGCTGATGGCTGTTCACACCAAAGGCCTCTGTGGGAGATGTAAAGCTTTTTTTCCCACCAGTTTTTGCCTTTTTTTCCCCAGCCTGAGGAGTGTTGGTGATGGTTTCCCAGCTCAGACAGGGTGCCTGAGCATCCCTCCAAATCAAGCTGCTTTAGTTGTTCTTGCTGGGCTTGGGCCAAGCGGGTTCAGGCTGTGCCTGTGGCCAGAAACCAGAGACTAAGGAGGTAAAGATAAAGAAAACAACCCAGAAAAAAGCAACCTTTTCAAAATTCTCCTCTTTCAGGGTTTGGGAGAAAACACATTCCTGAAATCTTAGAATCATGGAATGGTTTGGGTTGGAAGGGACCTAAAAGCTCATCTCATTCCACCCCCTGCCATGGGCAGGGACACCTTCCACTATCCCAGGTTGTTCCAAGCCCCATCCAACCTGGCCTTGAACACTTCCAGGAATAGGTCAGCCACAGATTCTCTAAGGGGAAATGCCACATCTCATCCTTCCCCAACCACGAGCCAACCGCTTTTATTGCTTTATGTATTTTATGTATTTTTTTTTTATAAAGGCACAGCTTGCTCTGATCTCCTCACCCAAGCTCAGGGGCTTCTGTGCTGCTCCATCCCAGCAGGCTCCTTCCATTCCCAGGCTTTCCCAAACAACAGTCCTCATCTGCACACCATTCCCTGCCATGGCAGGTGGCTCCTGGGGGTTTCTGAGGTGCTGCAGCCCCTGGATCTGTTCACGGATGAAAGGGAAGAGCCGGCGGCCGAGTGGAAAAGGCACTTTCCTTCCCCTGGGCGGTCAAGGGGCTGCAAAGCAAATTGGCTGCTGAAATGTGCCCCCAGTTGGTGGGGTGGGGATGAGGGGAGCTCTGGGACGGATGGGACGGAGCCAGGCTTCACTCACCGCCCCCAGCACCGGCGCGCCGGGGCTGCCCTCGGCGCGGCGTCACCGCGGTCGGGACGTCGGGAACAACCTTCCCACAAAAATCGAGGCCGGGAATCTGAAAATAAAAATATCACAGATGATTTCAGGCTTGCTGAAAGCATGATTGACTGTTTAATTCCTTCCCCCCCCTCTCCCCACACACACTCCTTTCCTCACGACCGGGGTGACTCAGCCCTGGCACGGACATGGAGGCTTCTCCTGGCTCCTGCCCTTGCCGCGGGAGCGGAAAAAGGACCCTCTTGTAAAACACTGGCAGCGATAACTGAGCCCAGTGCTCATGGGGCACAACAGCCACTGCCTACGAACACAGAGCCAGCAGGGCTCTCCCACACTCAGCCCAGGTGGCAGAAACACCCGCTGTCGAGGAAACCTTCTCCTTTGCCCCGGGATGCCGCTGTTCCTGCTCAACCCCAAATCTGAGGATGCCGAGCGGCTCCGCTGCTGGGCATGGACCTGGTGGGGTGGGAAAGCCAATCCCAATGGTGTTTAGAATGTCACTGGGCCAGGGATGGCCTCTGCTTCCAGCAAGTGGCCATGGGAAATGCTGCCCATCAACCCATCACTGTGCTGGGCTCGGGAGGAAAATAAACCCCACAGCTCAAGGGAAAAAGAGGAGCCCCTTGGGATAACCCACTTCCCAAAGCCACTTTTCTCATTGCTGGGCAAACCTGCAAAAAGGAAAAGCAAGCCAATGGCATGACCAGCATGGGGACCACCACACTGAGGAATGAGAAAAATGCTGTCAAAGGAAAATGGGCTCCTTTGGGGCTGCCTTGACTCAGGGCTGCCTGCTCCAGGGCCCCGAGGGCCAGGATGGGCTTGGCTTCAGGGATTATTTTTAGTATCTGCAAGTCTTCACCATGTGCTAAGTACAAGGTAAGGAAATTCCCCCTTGGCTGGCCCAGCTCCCTTTCCAGCAGCAAGGAGCAGTCAGTGATTTTCAGGCTCTCCTTTTGCCAATGGTGTTGCAGCTGCTGAGCACAACCCCAGTGGTTTAACAGAGCCGACCCCCCTCCTGGTTCATTCCCCCTCCCAGCTGGTTTTTGCCATTGCTGACCCCTTTCCCACAGCCACCAGTGCAGGATCCCCACGGCACATGCAGCCCCCACAACCTTTTTGGGGCTGCACAATGTCCCCTGTGTGTGGGGTGAGTGGTTTCATGGGAGTAGGTGTGTGGCGTGCCTGCCTCTTCTCCTGGAGTCTCTCACAGCAGTCTTGGCTCTTACGTTATTTTTACACTCCAAGTTTCGAGCTGCAGACATGCACAAGTGCTCTCCAAACACAAAACCCAGAATTCATATATTTAGAATCCATCATTCATTAAAAAAAAAAAACCCCAACAAAACCAACATAAATTCATTGCTCCAAGGGCCAAACTCACAGCTCTGGAGGAAGGACGATGCAGGGTATCTCCTGGGACTGGTGGGAGGTGACTGCAGGATTTGGCTTCCTCCATCCCACTCTGTGAAATGACACGTGCCTGTTTTCCAGCCTCCCTGTGAAGCCAGAAGCTCTCTCCCCTCAGCCAACCCGATCACACAAGCTCATGAGTCCCCAAGTGCACTTTAAGTGAAATACAAAGAGCCAAATCAACATTTAAAACACGAGCACCCACAGGTACACAAAGACTAAGAGGGTTTGCAAGCCACCGAGCTGCATCTCTCTGAAGATGGAGCAGAGCTGAGCCCTTGTCTCCTACATCAAAAGCAGCCTGTGATAAAAAGATTTAAAAAAAAAAAAAAAAGAATTAAAAAAAATAAATCACAGGAACATTTGCTGCTGGAACTGCTCCTGGGGCGGGCGGGATGTCTGGAAGGAGCCTGTGCACACAGTGTGCTCCCAGGAAGATGTGACATCCCTGTGCCCAAGCTTGGTGAGATGCAAAGAGCATCCCCCAGTTTGGGGCCACCCTGGGCTCTGTGGTGCCCACCACGAGCACCCTGAAGCCCAGCCCTGGAGCAGCACAAACCAAACCGCTGAGAGAATGTAACCGAAGCCGGTGAGGAGGCGGCTCTCTGCAGATGGCATCAGTGCTGGCTCCACTGCCAGCTCCACGGTGTGTCATCGCTTCTGCTCAGCCCTAAGTGATGCAAATATAGAAAACAATGTCATTGTTGCTAGGATTTTTGGCCCCAGGCTGCCTGGCCAGGCTGGGAGCGCGCGGCGGCGCTGGGGAAGGACGGCCACCAGGAGTGGTGTTATTTCAGATGAAGAGGAAGATGAGTAACTTCTCCAAGGCTGAGTCCTCTCAGTGCACAAATGTGCTTTTAAATGGCTCAGAGCTCAGTTATCAATAATGCTTTTGGCTCCTGTAGGTCTCCAGGACATCAAAGCATGTGTCTGCTGGGGTTTGGGAAGCCCCAAGTGACCCCATGCCCCGGGTGTGCTGTGCCCCAACCCCAAGCTCTGAACTCATGGAAACATCTCAACCTCAGTGCACAAACCAACCAGAAATTGGTATTTATGAAACACCAGACATCCTTATTTACCCCTAAAACTCTCTCTCAATGCCAGACCAAGCACAAAGTCAGGGCATCAGTGAGGGTTGGAGCCCCATTAAACCCTTCCACATCACCCCACTGTCTCCCACCACATGGCCAACACATGGCATGAGGCAAACGGTCCAGCAGCAGTGACCCCATCTCAGCTTTGCTGCCCTGGAAGCAGCGAGGACACAGGACGGTGGCTTTGCCATTGTCTGCCCCAGGCTTGTCTCCCAGTCCCTGTTTTGCAGGGGGAATTGTGGGCAACACATTCACTCCACTCAAAAATAGGATTTTTCTTTTAAAAGCTCTGTGGCCAATGGCTTTGTGTGTCCAGAGAAGGGAATGGAGCTGAGGAAGGGTCTGGAACACAGTTCTGCTGAGGAGCAGCTGAGGGGGCTCAGCCTGGAGAAAAGGAGGCTCAGGGGGGACCTTCTCTCCCTGACAGGAGGGGGGAGCCGGGGAGGGTCGGGCTCTGCTCCTGGGGAACAAAGGACAGGACAAGAGGAAAGAGTCTCAAGTAGCAGTAGGGGAGGTTTAGGTTGGATTTTAAGGAAAGTTTCTTCCCAGAAAGGGTGTTCAGGCACTGGTACAGACTGTCCAGGGCAGTGGTGGAGTCCCCATCCCTGGAGGGATTTAAAAGCTGGGTGGATGTGGCACTTGGGGACATAAGTGGTGATGCTTGGCAGTGCTGGGGGAACGGTTGGACTCGATCTCAGAGGGCTTTTTCAACCTGAACAATTCTGTGAATCTGCGATTCTGTGACCACCAGCTCTGAAACCCCTCAGGGGGGCACAGAGCTCCCAGAGGTGCTGCACCCTCCTCGCCAGGAAAATTAATTTCCACCTGATTACCTGCTGATCCCCCATGCAGGGGAGAGCACAGGGCCTCTGAGGAGACTGCTCCAGCTGGGAATTGCAAACCCTCTTGCTCTATCCACCGGTAGCAGGACACGGGGGGTCCCTGGCACGGGGCCGAGAGGATGGGATGGGGAGGGCAATGGGAACAGCCTTGCACAGGAAAACCTGGAGTGCTCCATTGTCCAAACATCTGACATCCAGCCTCAGCCTGACCAGCTTCTTGTCCCTGAAAATCCGCAGCCGTGACTTATTTCCAGGGAACACGAGCACCCGTTTAAACAAATCCCTGACAAATGAAGGCAAGGAACCATTTCCTCCCTATTTCCTTCCATTAGAAACGAAACACTGCCATTAATCACCAATAAAGAAATAAAACTCCTAAACGATCTGCTGGTGACTGGTTGAGTCAGGTCCCTCTCCCGGAGCTCGCCGTGGATCCAACCCCAGGCACAACTGGAATCATTCTGGCTGTGCTGAGCCAAACCATTGCTCTCTCCCACGTTCTAAAAAAAATGAGGATGCAGAGCTGCTGTTGGGGGACATGCTGGGCTCGCTGATGCCCAGCCCTATGTGCACCCCCACCTTATTACTCCAATTACTTTCATTTTTTTAATCTGATTTTTTTTTTTCTCTCCCTCCAGGAAAAGCTTGTGTGCAAGAACCCTTTAGGAAAAAAATCACACCCTGCCCTGGGTACAAGTTATTCCTGGGGAGATTCCAACTGGACATAAGAGGAAAATTTTTCACAATGAGAACAATCAGCCATTGGAATAACCTCCCCAGGGAAGTGGTGGTTTCCCCAGCGCTGGACTCCTAAGGTTTGCCTGGATGTGGTGCTGGGCCATCTTGTCTAGACCACGTTTTCGCCAAGAAAGGTTGGACCAGATGACCCTTGAGGTTCCTTCCAGCCTGGCATTCTAGGCTTCTATGAAATATTAGGGTGTCTTATTAAGAGCTATTATTTTGCAAACCATCCAGCAGCCTCCAGCCCCAGTGACTGTTTCATCCCACACCCTGCCTGCCCCTCTCAGAAAGTAAATCCCGTGAAATGGCAGCGAGCAAATGCCTGGAGGCTGTTCCAGAGCTCACAGCCCCAGGAAAGCAGCCGGTCCCTGGGACACCATGTCCCAGCCAAGCACTGCCAGGAGCAGCTTGCTGGTAGACGGAGCAATTATCCCCGGCAAGGAGGAGGGCAGACGCTGCTGGCAGAGGGTGCGGGAATTCTTCCTGCGTTTCCAGGCTTGGTTTGTGGAGATAGCTTTGGGCTGGTTTGCTTTTTTTTTTTTTTTGAGCCAGATTAGGATCTTCCTTGTGCACCATGCGTGGAGCTGTTGGCAAAGCACAGCCCGCCACAACCCTCAGTGGAAGCTACGCTGGATGCGGCTCCCAGAGTGTCAGATTCCAACATCAGCACTGGAGCTGCTGGGGCAGAGGGGTCTTCTACACCCCAGCATTAGGAAATCCCTCAATACCTGTGCACAGCTCAAAAAAGGCTCCCTTTCCTCAGGCAGATTGGCTCTAACAACAATTCTGTGGACACTGAGCACATGGAAAGATCCCTGTTTCTGTATCTGGTCAGAATTCCCCTGGGAAATAGGGGGACTTCATGGAAACACAGACTGGATGCTGTTTAAGGTCCCTTCTAAATAAAACTTGTTCCAAGCCCTATGCCATGGGCAGGGACACCTTCCACTAGCCCAGGTTGCTCCAAGCCCTGTCCAGCCTGGCTTGGACACTTCCAGGGATGGGGCAGCCACAGCTTCTCTGGGCAACCTGTGCCAGGGCCTCCCCACCCTCACAGGGAGGAATTTCTTCCCAATACCACATTTAAATCTTCTCTCTTTACATTTAAAGCCATTCTCCCTTGTCACTCCCAGCTTTTCTTGTTGGGGTGAGCATGGAACAGACCATGGGGTGTTCCATGCCACGATGTGACCTGTGGGGTCACAGCCGGGATGGTTACGTGGCCATAGGATGGGGATGTTGCCTCCTCCTCCTGCTGCCTCCTGCACCCTCCAATCCCACCACACCCACACTGGGACACCCCCAGGAAGGGATCTCACAGGAAAGCACGTGCCAAACCCCAGGGACATCCCCACCACTGGTGAGGAGCTGGGGTGCTGATCGTCCCCTCCCAGCCCCAGCCCCCCTCGTGCCGGGGAGCCAAGATTCGCTCTATCCCGGCACGGAGCGAGACATTTCCTGCCCCAGCACTTATCTCCATGGCCAGGCAGCTTGAGGAAGCTGAACACCCTCGTGCTGCTGCTCAGTGGCTGCTGGCCAAGGGTGCACTTGTGTCTGACACAAACACGGCGGGGCCGTCGCGGGCACGGCACACGGGGCTTGGCCGGGGCTGCTCTGGGGTGGCAGCACATCCCCACGAGGACAGGCTGCAAATAAACATTTCTGACCTGATTTCACTCCTGCATCACGCAACTCCACGTGGACACATCCTCACCATGCCCCCAGCCCGTGCATGAGATCTGATATTTGAGTTCCCAGGTACAGTGATGCACCCCAAGATGCTGCTGCAAAGCCTCCAGCAACCAACCATCACCACAAATGAGCTCAAACCCCTCAGCAAACCTCGGCTGACAACCCGTGAATAGAAATAACAGGGAATTTACTAAATAAATTGTGCTGGGAGACATTCATCTCCATTAAAATGCCCTCACATGGGGGCTGGAGGCATCAGGTTGAGGTGCCTGGTGCCTTCAGTATTTTGCACCCCTGCAACCACATGAAGAAATGCCAAAAACATGCAAAACCTCGATAAGGACGGCGTGGAGGAAACGTAACTGAAATCCTTGAGTTTCATAATGGGCCATGACAATAGCCCAGGTTGCTGCCAACTTTCCTTTCGTGCACCAAGCAACAAGTGCACTCAGAAACTTCAGGCTCTCTGCAAAGAAAAGAGCTGAAAGGGAAAGAAATGCTGCCAGAGGAGCAAGTTTTGGGATGGTTTTCTGAATTTCAGCTAGTTTTTCTGTGAGATGGTGAGAAATGTCCCCTCCAGCAGGAGCTGGGGCTGCCCTTGCTCATCCCCAACTGGGAGCAAAGGAAATAATTATCCTGAGTTTCACAAGCAGAGGGAAAACACAATGTTTTCTGATAAATATTCATGCTTTGCTGTAAACTCCCTTGTGGCAATGGCTTCTGTGGCATCCGGGCACTTTTTGCATTTCAAAGTTGGGATTTTCAATGCAAATGCTGCTGAGCAGCCAAATCTGGGCTCTGGTGTGTTCCAGGGGACTGGAGGGGCACAGGCACCCTCAGCTCTGCAGGCCATGGGTTTGGCTCCTGGGGAAATCCTCAGTCCAGCTGGAGGATGGGATGGAGGCAAAAATCCCCCAAGGAAATTGTTTAGGGAGATGCTCAGGTGAAGCCATTTCATGTCCCTATGAAGATGGGGAGCTATGGGGGCTCCAGAGGTGATTGCACCACCCTGCGGGGGAAAAGGCAGCTGTAAGCCAAAAGTCTTCAAGCAGCAGCAGAAATGGGTGAAAAAGCAGCACATTTGGGAGCTGAGTTCTGCAGAGGGTTTGTGCCACAACAGGGGCTGCAGAGACCCAGCTCCAAAGACCAGTTAAAGTGTTTGGGCCCTGGGAGGATGCACAAAATCCTCCCTGAGCTCCCGCATGGGAGGCTGGGGACCCCGTGGGACCTCAGTTTTGGGCACAGCCAGGAATGGTTGTGGGGCCACATCACCCCTCCATCCCCACCAGGGATTGGGGTCCCAGGGCAGCAAACAGCATCCCTGGGCAGAGCAGTTGACATCTGCACAGGTCACTGGGCTTGCAAAGTGTTTGGGATTTGCATTTGATTAAGATGAAGTGGTAGGAAAATAAAGGCAGCCAGTTCCTCACAGCAGCTGGGCCAGGGCGAGGTCCAGTGATGAGGGAAAGAGCAGGGATGGGGAGGGAAAAAAAACCCAAATTTGATCCAAAGGGGCTGGAGAAGGGCTGGGACCTGGGGATGCTCAGCGTGGCCAAAGCAAACACACCCCCTGCTCTGGAGATAGTAGGGGTTTGTCCTCTCTGCTCTGACACAGAATTTGTATATGGAAAAAACATGCCAGGCTCATGACAACAGCCCCGCTCCATCTGGATAAATAGTTAACTGAGCAGTCAAAATAGCCTCTGCTACAAAACAGCTGCTGGGACAGGAGACAGCGGCAGAAGCATCACTGGAAAAACGGGATGGGAGGAAGGAAGTGATTGAGCGAGGGGATGTGCCAGAGGAGAGCGGGGAACAGGCAGCAGCAGCCAGCCCTGCCTGAGCCCAGATCCCTCAGCAGTGCCCCCCACCAGCCTCTTCCCTGCCTGAAAAGGGGTGCTGGAGCAGGCCCTGTTCCTGCCCCAAGCACTGGTGAGCAGCAGGTGCCACAGGACATGAGGGTGCCCCACAGCAGTGCAGGGGCACAGCCAAAAATCTGAACAACCTCTGCTTACCAGGAGAGCAGGAACAGGAGCTGCGGGGTGGGAGGGGGTGCTGGACCTGCTGGAAGCAGAGGAAGAGCTCACCCAGGCTGTGCAAAGGGCTTTTAAAGGAGGATTCAGCCCTTTTCATTCCCGACTGATTAGGCAGGGCTTAGCCCTGATGCATACACCTGGACCAGCTGCCTACACCTGCAGGCCTGGATTAGCTTCCCCCACCTGCTGCACAGCAGGCACAGGGTCACCAAAAGGGAAGTTTTCCAGCAGAAAGCTCCTGGATAGAGAGGTGCCTGTCCCCCAGTCCACCCCCTGCACCCCACACAAAACCCCCAGCCTTGAGTGAGGGGTGAGCTGAGAGCCAGGTCTGCTGTCAGGACCAGTTTCCCCGTGGTTGGGACAGGGGAATTCTCCAGGGTGGGCAGCCAAGGAGCTTCCTCAGGAACTGGGCAGCCTTGGAGAGCACGGGACACCCTCAGCTGTGACTCCCAGCTGTGCTCAGTGCTGTGGGAAGGGCCCAGCACCTCAGTGGGGGCTCCTCCTGAGCATTCCATGCTGCTGGGAAGGGGCTGGCACAGCTCCCCACTCTCCAGCCCCCCGTGGCAAAGCTCCCAATGGGAATGGCTCTGCAGGATGAAAGGGACGGAGCCTCTCTGCACCCGTGGGTGCTGGGATGCATCACAGCAGGCTTTGATCACAGCAGGGGAGCTGGTAGGGCTGCAGGAGTTTGGGTGCGTGGGAGCCAAGGGAGATTTTGGGAAGGAAGGGGATGAAAACGTTGAGACTCTGGAGCCACTGCCCTGGGGACAGGTGTGGGGTCACCAACTTTGGGATGCAAAGTGCTTTTGTCCACTTTGTGGCAAGCCCAGAAGGGTTATGGGGACAGGAGTGCTTCAGTGGGTCTCAAATCTGATTCCCAAAGGAAAAGCCCAAGCTGAGACTGGATTTTGCCACGATGGGATGTCACATGGTTGATGAAGAGCCACTTCTGAGCCCACAGCCTTCCCGGGACCTCTCCCATCCCTCCCCTATCATCTGTTGCTCCATGAGACATATGACATGGCACACATTCCCACTGTGGGCAGGGATGTGACCCCACAGCCCTCACCTGGCCCCATTAGCTGTGATTGTATTCCCAGCACCAATCACCTGAACCACTCCACCCTTTCCAGTGCAGGGAAAACACCTGCAGGGATTCACACACCTGGAGGGGTGTTACAGCCTCTGGACAGGGAGAAAACACACCTGTGCTCACCCAGCCAGAGGTTCTTTGGCAAAAAAGGAGAACATTTTCTTTTCAAGTGCTGTTTGCATGATCTCTAGGTGGTACCTGCAGTGCTCGTTTGTTAATGATTTCTAATTGATTTACTAAATCCCAGCAGTGCTGCTGCCGGGAGCAGCAGATGCTCCGGGTGGGTTTGGGCACAGCATTAGGAAGTGTCACAGATGGCTCCAGTCCCGAGAACCAGGCAGCGCAGGATGGATTAAAAAAATTGTAAAAAGATTTATTAACCCTTCGAGAATTATTATTCTGTTCTCTGATACAAAGGGGGACGAGAGCTCGCTCTGAAATTTCCCAGTTGGAAAAGGCCTCAAAATGTCAACATTCCCAGGGAAAATTAGGAAAGGGAAAAAAAAAAAAAGTTGTCCTTCTTTAGCCAAAACATCGTATTTCTGCGAAGTCACTTCGTTTTCTTTGTGATTTGTCAAAGCTGGTAACCGAGTGCAAAATAAAACAAATTATTTCCAAACAAGAGTAACTTTACAACAAAAAAAATGTAAATATTTGTCCTGACGGAGCGAAAAGGGCTGCTACAACACTGTCAAGATCTTCCCTCACCCCTACTTCCCCACCCAGCATGTTTTGCTTTAGTTTTTACGAGGAATCAACAGTTGGAGAAAGCTCTTGGATTTTCCAATGGAAAAGAGCTGGAGGGACACTCTTCCTACAAGTTCCGCCAATTAGCGCCTGGCTCCCCAGCCCGCGGCTGCTGCGAATTTTCCATTGCTGGAAATCTTAAATATCAAAACTGGATGTTTTCCTCCGAGACAAATGGGAGCGTGGGGCAGGAGCAGCCGCCTCCCTGGTTTATGGGTCCGGCCGAGCGTGACCGATCCCTCCTGAAAGGCTCGTTTTCCACCCAACAGCAGCTTGGTTTTGTCTGCCCGCGGGGCGATGAGCAGCGGGAGAGCTGGGACAGCCCTAAAACGCTCCAGCTGTTCTCCTGCCCTTCCTGCTCGCGCTCTCCAGCGCTGCTCCAGCCCTCCCGGAGCAGCTGCACGGATGTGCCCGTGCTCCAGATGTGCAAACCCGCAGCAGCGAGTCCCCGCGGGGCTGGAATCAGGGACATGGCTCATGTCAGAGCAGATCCTGAATATCTGGAATTTCAGGCAAGACCTGACAGCTGTAACTCAGCTCCTGCACAGGGGGATGAGGGCTGGATGAGGTGCAAGACCTTAGTGGTGTTGCCAAACCCATCCTTGTTTAATTAAGAGCATTAAAGGTCATTTTTTTACTTATTAAAACCATAAACACCCCCCCCCCAAATACATCCTGTTAATCAAAAATACAATTTCCAACACATTAAATGTTTGGAAGCGACGCCAAAGCTGCAGGGCAACAAACAGCAGTAACGTTTGGGTGAAACAAAGAGGTTTTGTTGGATTATTTTGTTGCCAGCTTGCACAAAAGTAGGGCCAAATCCTGGCAACCTGCTCCCTGCCTCAGGCCATCCTTGTCAGCAGGACCATCACGTCTCCATGTCCAGCTGGGGCTCTGCATCCCCAGGCATTTCCCTGCTCCTTTTCAGCATCACTTCGGGTCCCAGCGGGAAGCGCTGGAACTCTGGCACGGTGGGATTAAACGCTGGCAGCCTGGGGGTGGATTTCTCTTCCGGGCTCCAGAGGTTCTCCGGAGATCTCCTGGCGATCCTGGTGAGTCATCCAGCAGCGGAGAGCGTGACTCAGCCACGCCGGGGTTGGATGCAGGGAGCAGGGAAGCAAAACCCGGCAGCTCGGCCGTGCCCAAGCAGTGGATCCCACGGCCCCAGTGCCAGGGACAAACCTCATGCACATCTGGAAGGGGAAGAATGAAACATGGGAAAAGAAAAGCAGGATCCTTGTGGTCAAGTCACCCTGATAAAGGTCACGATAAGCCTTTTTTCCCCTCACTTTTTTTTTGAAACCCAGGCTGGTGCAGGAGAAACACCTTGCAAATGAAGGGTAATTCCCCTGGGATGGTTTCCACCGCTGGATGTTTTCCCTCTGGGCACACAGCAGCCACAGCTTGTGAATGTGGAATATTTTCCTTTCTTAAGTCTCCCTAAAAGGCAACGCAAACCCCTGGGAAGGCTCCTGGTGCCAGGGAAAGCACAGGGTCCTAAGGGGGAAAAGCCTCCACACTGTGCTGAACCCAGGGCTGGGGCAGTTCCAGCTGCCCAAGTGGACACATGAGGTCGATATCCCAAAAGCGCTAATTTGGGAGAGTTTTTTGCATGGGGGGGAAGTATTCAATGAGAAGACCCTGTGGTGTATCTGCCGAATTCCCACTGATGGGCCGTGGGGACATCACCACTCCTGACCCTTCCCAAGGAGTCTGGCTGCAAACAACACCTCCCCCAGCTCTGCTCCACCATGAACACGGTGATTTTAAGGGCAAAAACCAGCAAACAAAGCTGTGCCGAGGGGCTGAGCAGGCTGGTTTGGGGCCACTGCCTGCAGAAAACTGATCCCAGGGGAGAAAGGAGTTTCCTTACCCGGGAAGGGCGAGGAGGGCGCAGGACCAGGGCAGGGCTTTTCTCGGGAGTTTTGTTTAGGTGGCAGAGAAGTCTGACGGCAACAGAAAGGAGCTGGAAAAACAAACAGGTGTGTCCGGTAGCAAAGGGGCCGTAGCTATAGCAATGGGACAGGCCCTGTTGACAAAAGGCTTGCACAAAGGACCTTCTTGAGAGATTGAAAGTGGTTTATGAGCTGGCAGGGCTTCCCGGGAAGGCTGGGTCACGGCCGTGGGAGGCAACTGCTGAAAAATCAGGACGGGGGGACCTGCAGTGAGCACAAACCTGCCCCCTCCAGCGCCCCTCGGGGCTGGAGCTGGGCTGGGGGTTCATGGACATGGCTGGTTGTGCTCGGGGCTGCTCCATCACTCCCGGCAGCCCGGCAGGGTCCTGGCTCCGCAGCAGGAGCCCCAAAGGGATGGTTTATTTTGGGGATCACCCAGCCCTGCTTGCCAGATGCTGCTCTTCCAGTGTCACCTGTTGCAGCTGCAGCCTGGGGTTGGTGCTCCCTGGCTTGTAGAGATCTCCAAAGGCTGGTGCCCTGCCCAGTGCTTTAGCTGGACACACCCTTGGGCTTCCCTTGATCGCATCCCAGGCACCTGCAGAGGCAGAGGCAAAAAGCTGCTCCAAGAGCCCTGCTGGCAGCACCCAAAGCAAAACCATGAGCAGCAGCAGGTCAAACCAACACCCATCACAGGGTGTCCGGGGGTGCAGCATCCCCAAACAGCCCCAGACCCCCGTCTTGCCTTGTTTCTTCTACATCCCCTGCAGAAAGGGGGGCTCTGACACAGCCGAATCCTCCTGAGAGATCTGGCACAGCCAGAAGAGACACATCTGAGCCAGGAGTTTGGCTGTGCCACCAGAGGAGAAGCTCAGAGAGCTGAACTGCACCACCAAGAGGGCAGAGCCAGGCTTGGGGTACCAGTGTGGGATGGGTGGTGGGACACAAACACCAGCCTTTGTCCAGACAGATTCACACTTAGGTCAAGTTTTGCTCCAGGTGAGGGCTCCTGAATCCTCCAGTGAACCTCTCACCAGCTGGGGCTGAGCTGCAATTGTCTGGTTTAACTCATCCAAAGGACTAGTTTGTAATTGAAGCCACAGGTCAGTGTGACCTCATGTACAGCCACATCAAGGAGGAAAAGTCTTAAAAGGAAAAAAAAGCCAGAGGCTGCCCTGGGAAGACAATGGGCCACCAGCACATGACAGCCACGGTGGCACTGACAGCCCCTGGTGGCATCCTGGCTGTGTCCATCAGGGCAGTAAAGGGCTGGTGGGTCACTCGTGTGCAGGAGCTGCTTCCTGAGGAGGGAACAAACTGGAGCCAAACCCAGGAGAGGCCAGGCCTGCCGCGGGGTGCAGAGGCTGCTTCCTGTGAGGGAGCAGGACTTGCCCCCAGGGAACGCGAGCTCCTCTTGCTCCGGAGCCCAGGAATAAAAGGCAGAGCTGTCCCCGCTGTGTCACACACGGGGTTTGCAACTCCGGGAAGCTGCAGAGCCGCTCTCGGCCAGGTGAGCTGGAGCATCTCCAGCTGAGCCGGACCCCCGGCAGCCGGGCAGGGCCCCGCTCCCTCCCGGCGCTCCGTGGGCAGCTCGGGCAGAGCCGGCAGCCGCTCCGGGGGCGAGAGCCCCGCCGGGGCTGCGTGCCAGGAACAGGCGCTTCCCGGTGCCCGCGGCGGGACACGCTGTTCCCAGCTGGGAATCTCGGCTGCCTGGCGAGGGGAGCGCTGGAGGCAACGAGCTGGGAAGGAAATTGGATTTTATTGCTCCAAGAGCAGCAGCCGCTCACGCTGCGACGGGCGAGGGCACCGACGGCTCCGACTCTGCAGCTGTCCCGCGGTAGAGTGTTGGGGAAAAAGCAGGGAAAACCCACCAGGAACTGGAGGCACCTTTCTTGTGCCCTTCTAACACTGGTTTTGGATGGGAGGAGGCCTCGTGGAGCAGAGCAGCATCTCCAATTCCTACAGCAAGCACAAGGATGGAGGACAGGCAGTGGGACCTCCTGGATATCAGTCCACACACTCCTCATCCATGGATATCCCCCCTCAGCTCGTGTGGGCTTAATTAAAGAGAAGCTATAACCTCTCAGCAGCAGCTCTGCTGGTGCTAAGCATTATTAGTACAAAATTCAGGAGGGATTTGCTTTACTCTCAGAGAGCCTTTGAGTTTCTGGTAAATAAAACAACTATTTTCAGCTCCCCAGGTCCTGCCTCCACAGGTTTGACTCCCTCGAGCAAAGGCAAAGGCAGAAGCCAGAGCAGGGAGAGGGAGCTGGGGAGGATGCTGAGCACAGAGCACACCCTCCCAGGTGCCAGCAGCTCTGGAGAGGCTGAGGCATCTCCTGCAGAAAAGAAGGTGCCAAAAGATCAAACACATCACAGTGCATTTTGAAACCGGAGAATGAGTGGAGGGGAAAAAAAAAAAGATGTCGTTTAAAATCCAGCAGCGCATCCAAACCCGACCCCACGGAGGATGGAACGCTCTTTTCTGTTTAAATATTAACGCAGTGTGAAGGAACAAAAACATTAAAAAAAGAAAAAAAAGAAAAAGAGAAGTACCATTGGTGAGGAGAAAAAGAGCCCAACGTGCTACTCAGAGGAACATAAACCCCAAAGTGTGAGGGGGGGGGATTTCTGTGAAACCATTGACATTTTTGATTAATGAGCTTTCTGTGGGTGGTTTATGTAGAGGAGAAGGGTAAGAAACGCAGACATGACTTGTTCTCAAGCAAGATGATGAGAATAAAGGTCTCCTGACTCAACACTTCTCCTGACTCAAGACTTCATCTTTTTGTTTTGTGCCTGTGCAGATCCTGCTGGATGCAAGGGAAAGCTGTACAATTTACGTACTTCCCATCAACAGCGGGGTCTGTTTAGGCTCCAAGGCAACAAAACCAATTTAAAGCCTACCTTTCAATGCTGAACTAGATGTGCTTACAATTAGACCTTAATTCCATATTTAATTTGGTCTAAGATAAGCACAGTGATGAACTGAAGCCCCAGTAAATGTCTAGCCACATACTGAAGTGCTATTGTAGGTGTCAGACCATAGGACGTGACCTATTGGAGAGAGAAAAATCTGTAGAGGCTGGTTTTACTGATTAGAAAATATAAAGTCATAAGGGGAAGCATTTCCTCAGGTGTTTTGTTGGTTTTTAGAAATTTAATGTGCTCGAGGAGGTTAAAACCTTTGGGTGCCTGAAAGGCAAGAGGTGAGAGCTGAGGTACCAACCCACCTCCACAGAGGTGTCAAAGATCAGAGAATCCCACAATAATCTGGGGGGGAAGGGACCTTAAAGCTCATCTCATTTCATGCCCTTGCCATGGGCAGGGACACCTTCCACTAGCCCAGGTTGCTCCAAACCCTGTCCAGCCTGGCCTTGGACACTTCCAGGGATGGGGCAGCCCCAGCTTCTCTCGGCATCCAGTGCCAGGGGAACGACTCATTATAAAGAACTAAAAAGAATTCAGTGTGTCAGATATTGGACATGAAGTTGTACAAAGGTGGGATGTTCAGCACCGACCTCACCAACACCTCCTGGAAGAGCCCAAACACCATCTGAGAGCAGCCAAGGGTTGTTTTTGGATGTGTTTGTGAAGGGAGGAGAGGGATTCCCTGCTGGGCACGGCCCACACCAACCTGTGGAATGGAGCATCTCTCCCAGCACTGACTCCTGAGGACGTGCAGGTAATGGAAATGGCTTGGAGCCACCACATGTGATGATCCAGCTGTGAGGAGAGGCCAACAAAGTGTTTTGGAAACGAGCCTGCGAGAGAAAATACCGCTGACAAATATTTGCAGGCACTTCCACTCACATTTCTTCAGTTTTCATAAAGCTGATTTTTTTTTTCCATGCAACGCAAGTTTAAATATTTGTTATTTGCACTGCAAATGTTAAGGAAAAAATACCACAAATGCAGTAAGATTTGTGCAGTAAGATTATGGAAAGTCAGACAGTAAAGTGGGGAATGGAAGGAAGAAACCAGCTTAAAAAAATTCATCACAGCTCTGTCAGAAAAGCTTTAGTGGGAGAAACTCCCCATCCAACTGCCCAACATGTGGGTGGACTCTGTCTCCAAGGCAATCCAGTTATCCCTTCTCCACTTCTTTTCCCCATGCTCCTTAACCCAAACATTCCCAGCCCTTGCATATAAAAAGAATGAATCTCTAAATGCTAAGGGCCCCAATAAAACTGCCTGAGATTTCCATCTTTTTATCAGGAATGCCTGGTGATGTTTCCAGTTGCAGGAAATAAGGTTTGGGTTTGGTTTTTTTTAAGTGTTTATTTCTGCGTACCCACGTATGAGCTCCTCAACGTTGTAACCTGGAGCTGGGTACCAGCTTTTTATTATTTGTTCTTTCTTAGGTAAAAACCAGGAAAGATTTTACTGCAGAACAGACCTGATTAAATTAGACCTGACCATCATGGAAAGAATGAGCTTTAATCTTACTTCCTTCATCTCTTACTTAATTCCTTCCTTATTCACAGTGGATTTCTTGTATTCAGTTGAATAGGAATTGACTTCTTTGCTTTAAATTCAGAGGTGAGATGGGCCAGATTTTGGTTTCCCCCTACAGATCCCAGCACAGTTCCTGTTTTCCCAGGCCATTTTACCAACACATATTCTTTGTTCCAATTATTATCCAGCCTGACCTCCCACAAACTGTCCCACTGTTAAAAACCATCCTCTTTACATATATTAATGTGTTTCCCAACATTCTGGAGCTCTACCTGAAGGCCAGGTCATGGATTTAGAGGTTCCCATGGTTGGGGTTGGGTTTTGGCCCCTGAAAAGAGCTGGTGGCCTCCCCAGCAGACTCCCAACACAACTCACCTCTGGGTGATTCATCATTTAAAAGGGAAAGGACTGAATCAGACCGTCGGGCTTTGTTCTGCTCCAGGTTTTATAGCAGGGCAATCCATGGATTTGAGGATGGCCATTCCAGATTTAAAAGGGTATAAAAAGGCAGGTCTTGTCCTTGTGTTTGCAAAGGTGCAAGGCCTACTGAAAACACTAAATCTGAGATGGACTGTGGAAACTCAGGGATTGGGCCAGTTTTGTTTTAAACGCAGCTCAGCCTTCTCCTAAAAGCAGATTTTAAAGAGTCACCCACCCCTAAACTAGCCTGCAGCCTAATTCTGATCTCTTGAAAGAAAAACAGTCTTAACAACCTTGATCTGAAAACCAGACCCATAATGTTACAGCTGTGCCCTCTGTCACATTCCAGTGCCTGGCACCACACTGACTTTCAGAGCAATGCAGCTGGACTTGTCTGAGGTTCATCAGCTGAAACCTCGACCTCGCTGCCTCAGGGAAGGCTCCTCACTCTCCCACAGCGTCACAGTCCCGCTGTTTGTTTGTGTTTAATAAAATTACCTAATTAGGATGTTCTCCAAGGGAACAACCTGCAGCTTTAGGCAAATACAGAAAGATGTTGACTTCCTCCCTCAGGCTTCCCTGAACAGCCCTTTCCTCCAGCCAAACCCGAGGTAAACAACCTTTCCAATTAAACCCACCGGACCAGGGTGGCACAACCCTGCACTGACGAACATCACTAATTAGAATCAAGACCCATTAAGATAAATCTCAGCTTTCCATGAGACATCTGGACCCCCAGATGTGCATTTCGGGTCTGGATGTAAACACACACAAGCACTGAAACCAATGGAGATCCATGGGAAAACTGAATTTTTAGGGTAAGGCCACTGGAATGTAAACAGCAGGGCTGGAATTTAGGAGATGACTCCAGAAGTCTGGCTCCTGCATAACTCAGTATTAGATATTTACTAACCACATGAGGACAAGCAGGTTTGCTTACAGGCATGGAAAATGAGGATTCATAGGAAAAAGCCTGGATCTCACTGCAAATTCCAGCATTAAACATTCAGCAAGCAGAAGAGAAAAGCAAACAAAAAACAGACACAGTGTTGAACTCTTTTGTTTTTATAGAATTTTTACAATATATTTCTCTTCATTTGCATATTTTACCCACATCTGTAGCTTTCTTTTTACATGTTGAACTGAATAGGAATAAATCTAAAGGTCTGATATATTTTAAACAACTGATAAAAATTGCAAAGTAGTAAACCTGTAAGAAAAGAAATTATAAAACTCTCGGTTTTAAGTGTTTAATGAAAGCAAGTCAAATGTATCATTAGGAACAATATGGTTTGTTTTAAACACATCATAGGTGATTCAGGCAGGACAACCTTTTTTAGTTTTTTTTTGTTTGTTTGTTTTTTTTATATTAGGCACATTTTTTTCAGCATACCTGTTTTCCAGACAGTTTTATACAATTCAATAGCATCATCCACATCCACTTGGAACTCCTGCATAATTTTCAAAATGTGATTGATCATGAATATTCATTATTGGTATTCTACTCCTCTTTCTTTAGAACTACCAGAAGAAAAAAAAATAATCAGTGTTTCTTGTCTGTTAAAAAATCCATAATTAATGATTTGAGTTGTAAGGCAGCAACAGATTCAGTGTCAACTCAGGTCACAGTCCTTCAGTTCCATCTAGTGGGTAGAAATTATATTTAGTGGACACTGTTCCCAGACAGTCCCTCCGGGGCAGGACAACTGACTCACAGGCCAGTTACTGCTGGTAGAGTAAGTTGAGTGGTTTGCCTAGTAAGGAACTCTGGCCACTCCTGTGTCATCCTTGCAGCCTCATGTCTTCATCCAGAAAGCAAAAAGTCCAACAGAAATAAAGGTGACTATGATAGAGCCGTGACAGGTTCTGTGCAGGGTTTATTTACAGTCGGCATCCCTGATGTGAAAAAAGAAAAAGCCTCCTCTGACTGAGCAGGCAGAGCTGGGCAGCTGCCTCAGCACTCCAGCCCGCTGCAGATCCGTGATTCCTCAGCCATGGATTCCCAGGGAGCGGTGAATGCAAAGTCCTACTGCTCCACAAAAGCCATTTCCAGAGGCTCACCTGCCCCATGGATACAACTCCCTACCACAGGCTCAGGAAGGTCTGGTTTTGGTGGAGCAACTCCCCTTTCCCAGAATGTCTTCATGCATGACAAGGTGTGGAGCTGTTGGTTCCCCAGGGATCCTGATCTGTGCGTTAAAGATACACCAAACTTGGGCAATTCCCTTCCCACCGTGACCTCTTTAAGGAAATCAACTACAGGATGCTCCAGGAGGGGGTTCAGAGCAGGACCTCTCTGCTTCCTTTCAGTGTCTGATAAAATAGATTTTTCCTGAATCCTGGCATTCTCATTTGCTAAGAGGGCCACTCCATTCCTGAAGGCTCCAGCGTGGTGGTTTTCAGTTTTAAGTCTTTCAGGCAGAAAAATCACATTCTGCTTCAAGCTCATGCCCTGAAGAAGCACTCGCTGTGCACTCACCTGGCTGAGCACAAGTCAAAACAAAACTCTACAGCACTGGAGGCCATCCCAAAAAAAAAAAAAACAACCAAAAAACAAACCAGGGGATGTATTACTGCACATTTCCCTCTCAGAGGGAGACTGGAGCACCCTTAAAATTCTATCCCCAGCTGATAAGCCCATCAGTTCAGAGGACATTCCCCAGAGCTGGGCTCCTGTGTGTGTTGCACTCTGGTATCTGGGCACCCCTCACCTCCTGGACAAGCAGGGTCAATGAACACATCCCCCACTGCCTTTACACTACTTGCACTCAGTTACTACTAGAGCTTTTGGCTGCCTTTTTTCCCCATAGTCTAATGCTGGAATAAAAATGGGAAGAAGAAAATAATTAGCATTAAAAGTCCTCTGAATTTATATTTGAAAAGACCAGCTCTACATAGTGTGCAATGGTACACAAAATACACCTCCAAATCCTTCTGTGTCCTTTTTAACTCTTTGGAAAGGGAATAACCAATGTAGCTGTGTAGGAAAAAAAGCCAATTTATTTCAGCATAGAAGGTCTGCAATTCATTCCACATTCACTAAGAGGAATGTGGTTATTGCTCTGTAAGATAGGCCTGGATTGATCATTAACCCCACCCTGAGTGCTGGGAGTCTGGTTCCCAACATTGCCAAGGACCTCCTAAGCCACTGGTACTGAAATAATGGAAAGAAAAAAGTCTGGTGAATAATTTCTTGTCAAGAAGTGATGGTGTAAGTTCCTCAGCTCTTCATACCACCTTGTGACTGGGGACCAGCCTTTGCTCTCTGCACTACAATAATGGGCTATTTGGGATAACACACTGGAGACAAATCAAGGTAAGAAAAGGTGATCCAGGTGAATGAATCAAAGAACAGCAGAACCATTAAGCCCTTGCACCAGGATGCTCTAAAACTTAAATCCTTTAACTGCTTCGCAAATCACCCAGAATTCCTTTTACAACCCGTAGTTTAGTAAGAATTAAAGTTCTTTTCCTTGGGTAGGAACCTCCAAAGCAAAAGCAAACACGACAGGATTCAAGCATGGCCCATTTCTGCACAGCCCACCAGACTCTGCTGGCCTGTTTCCCTTCCAAGCTGTACAGGAGATGCTGAGGGATCACTCTGAGTTCACCAGTGCTTTCCATCCATCAAGTTTCCCTGGGGAGCAGAAGACACCAAGGCAGGGGCCTTCCATTCTCATTCTTGTGCTCCCTTCATTCCTTTAGCTCCTGGGAATAAGCCCCACTATTGTTCTGTGTATCTAACATGCTACAATATGTGCATACATAACTGTAGGCGACGCGTGAGTTACTTCAGGATGTGCTTTTTCATCCAAGTGCATGTTACTGGTACAAATTCTACATCAAGGTGGAAGAAGGAAGGAAGGCTGCAGAGTGCTCATACACTGAAGCTGAAGGAACTTGTCCTGAACGGAGTTAAAGATGTTTGTTCCAACGTCCTATGGACAAACTACTCTATCCCATGCACTCCGGCCTGAGCCAGTATTAAACATTCCAGAAACTTGTTGATTTGTTTGGGTAGTTAATGGCAAGGCTGATAGCAGCAATGTTTTTCAGGGCCTAGAAGAGAGAAGGAAAAACAAAGTCACTTTGAAGGTTCTCCTCGATCCAAAATGGCAAAGAAATGCCTGTAGGAAATTAAAGAAAAATAGAATCCCAGAGTGGTTTGGGTTGGAAGGGACCTTAAAGATCATCCTGTTCCACCCTCTGCCAGGAGCAGGGACACCTTCCACTAGCCCAGGTTGCTCCAAGCCCCATCCAACCTGGCCTGGGACACTTCCAGGGATGGGGCAGCCACAGCTTCTCTGGGCAACCTGTGCCAGGGCCTCCCCACCCTCACAGCCAAGAATTCCTTCCCAATATCCCAGAACAGCATTTGCGAGTAGTTCATTCCCAATTTTCAGAGGCCTGTCAAGGTACTGTAAAGCCCAAGTACCTTAATATCTATTTTATAAACTCCACTGGGCAATCAGAAATCATTCACTGTCTGTCAGACAGATACCACACCCCCACACCCCCTGGGGTTGGACAGTCCTACCTGTGCTGTGCAGCGATGAAGATGATCTTCAGTATTTAAGGCAAGCAAATACTCCTGTAGAGATCCAAGCTCCTGCAGCCAGAAAACCATCAGTGAACACCAACGTTTCTACCAGATATCATCCTACTAATTAATATTAAAATGCTGCTCATTAGAGCCAAAGGTATCAGAAGGACACACGAGGCTCCGGACTAGAGCACAGCTGGTGACCACAGAAATCAGCTCATTACAGACTGTTCATATGTAATGTTCAAAATCAACTCAAGGAAAACCACATGCAAATATCTTTAAATTAATTATTAAGCCAGCATTCCTCTCAGTGGCTTTAGGGCCTTAACTGCACAAGGAAGAGTCATGGCTTTTACTTAAGGTCCCATGATGGGTGAGACAACAGAATGACACTGAATCAGAATTTATTGCCAGACCCCACAAGAGAAGGTTGTTTAATCTTTCTGAAGCTATGATGGACTTCACCAAGACAAAGGAAAACTACACTTAGTGGAACACTAAACTACATGTCATGCCCAGCAGTGAGGAAAGGAGGGATACAAATGCAGGAACTGCTTACAGTAACTCTGTTTTCTGTCACAAAGAAGAGTTCTGCCAGTGCACGATGGAGAGGAAGGAGAATTCCAGGCTTGGCCATGTCGTGACACAAGTTGTTTTCCATATGGGTGAAAAGCTGCCAAAGTGGCTTCAACAAGGTGAGGTCACAGTCCCTGAAAAAAATAATTTAAATGAAATTGTGATGAAATAGTGAGTAAACCATGCCTGTTTCTGGAAATGGGGAGGTGGAGGGGGAAAGCAAAACCAAATCAATATTAAGAGAACAAAACCACACGTTTGTGACAGGTGGATAGGAAACACAGAAGTATTTTAAAATCTAAATTCAGTCAGGTGTTTCAGCACAAAGAATTTCACTCTCAAGCAGTGAGGTGGAGAAACCTCATATACATGATTATGTCTAAATGACTTTTCTAAAGCTGAGTGTACTCCTGAAACGAGGGCTATAAAACAAAATAACCATATACATCACTTTGCTAAATGCTCTTGCACCTAGAAATACCCATGCCATACATACTTAAGCTTTAGGACACATCTCCCTTCTAAAACTCAATTACAGGCTTAATGGCACAACTCAAAACAATAACTTAAAAGTTATTCACTTCGCAGAGAATCAGATCATCACCATCACTTCACTTCTGCACTATGATATGAGAACAAACTTCTAGAAAATTAATTGAAATTTATCTTTGTCCTGTTTCAGGGTGAGTTTTTTTTTTTTTTTTTTTTTTTTTTTTCTTTATGACAATATTTGAATCCCTTGGACCTTTTTCCAAGTGCCCAGGCCAGAGCAGTCACTCACCCCTGGGTGCTGCACTGCACTATCTTCAGGAGCAGGTGGATGGCCTTCAAACGCTGGTGACCCGTCTGACGACACGCCACCCCCACCTGCCATTCCCAGATTTTGGCCAGTGGCAGGTGAGGAATTACCCTTTCCTCAGACAGCATCTGCTTTAGGATTTCAAACCCTGGAAAGAAAAGTCAATTCAAGCAGCTGTTACTTCTGTAGGGAATCATTGAGTTCATACAGTCAGTTTTCTCCATATACTGTATAAGTACATATACAGGGTATGTGTAATATAAATACATATACAGGGTATGTATAATTTAAGTATTCCTCTGGCAAGGAAGAAATATTGAATTAAAATACGAAACAAAAAATCTGAGACAATTCTATGTTACATCCTGACATTACAACTCTTTTTCTGAGGCACAACTCAGATAAAAAGTACGAAGAATCATATCCAAAATTAAAGTTTTTTCCCAAACAGGGCAAAAAAACCCCACAGGCCCTCACTGTTGTGGGATATGCAGCAGAGTTGTGCTGGTGGCAAATTATTCCCCAGCCCCTATTTAATTAAAAATATTTAAACTCCAAAATAAACTAACAAAACCTTTCATGCTATATCTAGAAATTAGATCCAGAACCAATCTATTTTAATGGCTAACTACTCTTAAAAACACAGTTACAATAATTTCTGTTTCCAATTACGGCATCTTGGAGTGTTTACTAAATCCTGTGTGTATTTACAGTCACATAATGAGATTCTGAATGCAAATTACATTGTTATAACTGTGATCTCTGAGTCTCTGTGAAGATTTTGTACTTCTAACATAAAGTCACAGCCAGTAAGAGACATCCGTCAAGCTTCAGCTTGACCATTAAATAAGCACGTTATTTCCAACACACCGAAAGCAAATTCCACGCCAAGAAAAAGCCATAACCACAAGTCTCTCAAAGCTCAGCAAAATGACTAAAAAAGGCCCTTTTCAACCCATTCTGAGCAGCACTTACCTGTCTGAAACCTTCCCAGATGACCTACTGTCACTGTAAACTTGTATCCCCACTCAGTGTTACTCATGTCAGAAGTAAATCGGTAGTAGAGTGTGTCTCCTGTGTGCAAGGGAAGGAAGAAAACCCACATTACTTCCCTCTGATTTCATTTTGCTACCTCAAAAACAATTAAAATGAAAAGTCTGTGGTGAACTTATCCTAGATACTGTCATTTAAGATAGATGATCTCTTATTTTTTGATAATTATGAAATGCACAGTAGACTGAAAACACAGAAGGGTTTCCCCTGTCTCAAGATACTTACAATAAAGGACAATATTTTTACATTTTTGACAACTACATAGAGGAAGTTAAAGTCTATACTGTACACTTGTAACTTCACTTTTCCAATTGTGTTATGCATCAGTTATGTTTTATGAGAAAAGAACCTCTAAATAAGCAGCCAAGTTCTTTAAAACAACCTTTGAATTCACTGGAAACGAGGTTTAAAAACTTTGAAAGTAAAGTTGCTGCTTTTATGTATCAGAAAATGAAACTGCACATCTTTTACCTAGGGAAGAAAATTGTTAAACTCAATCACTTAAAAGTGGAAGAACTATCAATGTTTGACCATTTTATAATCAGAGAGTGAAACATTCAAGAGGTTCTTGTCATTGTAGCATCTACAGCTTCACAGACATAAATCCTGGTAGTTTGCTGTAAGGCTGCACAAAACACAACCTTACCTATTGTGCTCTGTAATATTAAAGCTGTTAAAACTTAGGATTTCCTTCTGTTCCACAAAAAAATCCTATCACCCCAGGACAAACAGGCTGGTTTTTACTGGGAAGCAGAATTTTCAGAGTTTCATGAAGCAGAAAAATTTTGAAAACACCTTGCAGGATTAAAAAAAAAACCACCAAACTTAAAAACAGTTTCTCTTTTTATCGTGAAATGGAACCGATGTTCTCTCCTGCTCCTAGGAGAAAGCCCTGCCACCAAATGAAAAGCCTTCAAATGCCTGGCTGCAGCTAAAACCTGCTGAGTGAAATCAAGAGCCTTGATCCAGACACAGCCTGGGCTGGAAAGGAACTTGCACAAGGTGAAACTCAAGTTTCACAGCCAAGGCCGCTCCAAAACAATGGGCCTCAAAAGTTCAGCTCCTTGGCAAACCCCTGCAACTATTTGGGAGGAAAAGGAGGCCAGAAAGTAGGTTCATAAAAATCCAAAGTATTTCTACAGAGCACACATTTGCTTTTAACTGTCACCCTGTAACCAAACAGCACCTTGTAACCCGAAGTTTGCTAAGGAAGCTCCCAAATCTATTTACAGGTGCTGACAGTACTTGAAGTCAAGTTTCCTGCAACACCCCAGTGGCTCAGGAGGTTAAAACAATTAAAAATAAGAAGCAGGGGACTGTGCAGTCTTTGAGCTCCCTGGCATTTGCTGTGTTATCAAAAATGTGCTCAGAGAATACAGACTGAAGCTGCCTGTCAAAGGAATGGGTTTTTTTCAGCTGTGCTCTGTGGCACCAGCTGGAGCCAAGGCACTGGCACTGCCTCTCTCTGCTCAGAGCAGCAGCAGAGCACGGAGACAGAGATAAGCCTATCTTTCTTTCTTTCTTTTTTTTTTTTTCTTAATTAAAAGAAATGTGCTTCCTGTGGAAAGTAAGACAAGGCATAAACAATGTAAGTGAATATCGTGCAGAACAAGGACTGTGTTGGAACAGAATCAAGATCAGAAGTTGTTTCCAGTAGCTAAGAGCACCGAGGGGTGGAAAAAAAGGGTCACAGCACAACAAGAGATAAGCCCACTTTGAAGAAACAATTGCAAGAGCAGCACGTCAGAGCAAACAGAGAGGGACAAGAAAAGGACTGAGTTTTTCCTCCAGATCTCAGGAACATCCACATGTCACTGTCATCTCTTCACTGTCATCTCTCAGCAGTTTCTGTGGAGTCCCAGCATATCCTGGAGTCGTGGCATATTCACCTGGAAGCTCGAAATCATTCCATTTCTCTGGAGAGCCACTGAAGCTGTGCCGATCCTGCTGGAAGTCACTGCTGCTGGACATGAGCAGCTCGTCACAGCCCTCCTCTGTGTTACACTGAGGGTCAAATTTGATTGAGAGGTAGATGGCACCGGGAATGTGAACTTTATCCTGGGAAGTAAACACATGAGCTTTGTGTTACTGTATTACCCAGAACCCACTGAGCTTTCACCAGACAAACAAGGGAGACATCAAAAATGTTACAGCATCTCCGTGGGTAAAAAGCTATTTGATAGCTAATTTAACAGATGTAAAGCAGGGCCTATTGTTCACATTAGCTGTTAAACATGTGCAATTAATTGCTAGCAATGCTTTGCTCTTTCAAAAGCAGTAATTGCTGCTGATATTGATCTCACTGCCAGAACCTAGGGGTTTATATGCATTTTAAAAATAAAAATCACAAGACTCAGAGCAGCAGGGAAATTAAAAATCCCAAGACTGCCCAAAGGCAATAATTACTTATCAAACTGTATCAGAAAAATGCTTTCAAACAGTATCAAGAAAATAAAATCAGAAACTGTTTGTGTCAGGGGAAGGTAGCCTAAAATGAGAAATACAAGAAAAAAACCACCACTCCTACTTTCATCTAACAGCAGAAGGTCAACTGAAACAGATCTGTGGATGGAGGGGTCGGAATATTTGCTCATTGCTTGAAACCACTTACAAATACAATCTGCTTCAAATACATGCACAGTAAAGCTATGCACTTTTCACGTGATTGAATTAGGGCTACATTAAAGTGCATTTTGAACATATTTCTTTACAGGGCAAGGCCTCAGTCATCTGAAATCAGCCTTTTCCAAGCAAGACTGGACAGATTTCGCGGGTGTTTCAAGCACAGAAGTCCCACAGACACACAGGTGGAACTTTGTGAGGCTTCTGCTCCAACCACCGTGGGGATTTCAGCTGATCCTCAGGTCAGGCCCTGTGACAGTCGCTGAACCCACCTCAAAGTTGGTGTTGTTGTTGTAGGGATGTTGGGATTCCCGCATCTGCACGGCCATTCCGGGCTCCTCCATGAACTGACAGGCTGTCAGGGCCATGGTCCCCAACATGCTCTCCTTGCACCCGTGCAGCACTTTCTGCAGAATCTGGGCAGAAAAAAACCACAGCATTAAATACAGTTTGCTGCCAGAACAACATTCACACACTTACATGCTGAGGGCTGACACAAGTCATTCCCAGTCATGGGGTATTTTGGAAGAGGGAACTGAGGTACAAGCAAGAAACAAGACAAATTCACAAATGATGCCTCCAAACGTCATCTCCATAAGCATAAAAGATTTTACTCTGTCCTCTGTTCCACATCTTTCATTCTTTATCTGGCAAAAACATGACAGACATTGGCTACATCTCTTCCCACAATTGCTAGAATCATGGCTAATCCATAAAGTAATTAACAGGAAACTAAAGCTGTAATCAAATAAGATAAACAACTTTGTTAACCTACTAAACAGGCACCTCTACCTTCTACACTTACAGGTTTTGATTTGAACAGAATATGTCATGTGTCTTAACTTCCAAATGTACAACTCCATGTATAAGAAGGAATTATTAGTATTAATTAAGTGGCTGCAGTGTTTGAAAGCACTAGATGCAAGAGCTCTGTCTGAAAATACAAAAAAAGTTGCCTTTAAGTTTATCAGGACACACTAAATATAATTCAGAACCATGTGAGTCTCCCTTTTTCTTAGTTTTCAGAAGTGCACAAAAGCTTCATATCAGGAGTCCTGTTACTCAACACCCTTTCAGGTCATTATAGCTACTTATTATATCTCTTCACCTGCAATCTCCTAACTCCTCCTATAAAATGTAATTCTAGCTCAGACCAACAGATTCACCTCCAAAACAGCCAAAAATTGATTTCCTGGGGAAAAGGAGTTCAAAAATCAAGGGCAGTTCCCTGAATGCCTTCTCTGCCTCCATACACTGGCAGAACAGCCTAAGACAAAGGCTATGCTTTTGTATTTCATGTGCCTTAGCAGATTTTATTCTATCAGTTCATCCTGCCCTTTTCTGAACCCATAAAAACACCCTGGGGCAACAATTTCCATGACATCCTGTGTCAAGAACCAGTTCTTTTGGTTTGTTTTGGACCTGCCACTTATTACCTTAATCTGACACTCCTTTGTTTTCTTACTGGGAGGGCCAGTGAATAATACTTGCTGTTAACTTTTGCATGCTATTTACTGCTTTAAATCTACAGAGAAAGAATAGACTTTTCCATTACTCCTTCTCCCTCAGTGCCTCCACAGGGGAAATATCCAGGATGAAGAAAACCAGTTGGTTCCTCATACTGAAGTTATTCCATGGCTATAATAATCCCTGCCACTCTTCTCCAGGTCTCTCCCAGTTGTACTGCATCTTATTTTAATTTTTTAATGAGATGAGGGAATCAGGTCACACATTAATCCAGATGAGAGCATAGTATTGGTTCAGTGGCATATCAATGCCTTCTGGTTTATTTTTAATTCCTTCTTTGAAGCCTCCCAGTGCTCCACTTGCTTTGACTGCTCTGAAGCCTTGACCTGCCACTTTCATTACAACATTCCATTGTAATTCCAAGAACCCTTCCACCACAGTAACAGGTATTACAATATACACATTGAGACCTAACAAAAAGCAGCTTTCAAAAAGCACTGCCCATTTTACCAATTTCCACAGATTACCATCTAGATTGCCTATTTTCAAAATAAATTGCCTATTTCACCAATTTCTCTTTCATAACTGGAAGAGTTGTCTCCAAGGAGCTCCTTTTTCCATTTTCTGTTAACAGAATCAGTACATCAAGACACCGACAGATTCCAACTGCTGTTTCAGAACTAATTTAAATTTTGGAGTTTCGATTGAGTTAAAAAAAGGAACTGCAAGTATTTCTGTTAGTCAGAGTCTCATGGCTTGTAGGCACAGGTTTTGCTCACGTTGTCTGAGTGAAAGCTCCACTTACTTTTTCCCACAACTGCTTCTCCTCCAGCTGCATAAGCATGTCCAGGATGTATGTCATGTGGGCCGGGCCACTCAGGTCTAGGATTTCCTCATTGATTGCCACATCATCAGGCCACTCAGCCAACAAGGATGCCAGCACATGCCTGGCATAAAGAACTGCAATTGCCTCATTGACACGATACAGGTAGTCCCTCACAGCCTTTTTGCTTCTGGAGTCCAGCTCCTTGTGCAGGAGGATTGAACTCTTGGTGCGGCGCTGCTTGGCATAACTGAGCTGGAGGTCACTCTCCGTGTTGGTGATCAGCTTCTGGGCAACTGGGTTGGTTTCTTCTGTTGCTTTATCACAGAGTACAGGCTTGGACTGCAAAAAACCAAAAAATAAAAAAGGCAAGTCTGAAAACAGGCTGCCAGTAATTTGCTTCTTTATGTTTGGATGTCTCACCAGGCCATTAAACTGCAAGCTGGGTTTACAAATGAATTTGTTAAAGAGCATAAAAGTGGGATCTCTCACTAAAAAGACAGATTTCCTCAAAAACACTGTCAACAGTCAACAGCTCTCACTATCACAGAATCACAGAACATGCTGAGTTGGAAGGGACCCCCAAGGACCGTTGAGTTCAACTCTTAGCCCTGCCAAAGGTTACATGACTATAAACAGCAGTGGAAGCAGCAGTTAGAGTTCTAACCAGAAGTGTTAATTTAAGCTGATCCACAGAGCTAAAGCAACCAAGCTGTGCCACAGAATGAGGCAAGCTGGGAGGGACCTTTGGAGATCATTTGGTCCAAATCTGACTTAAAGCTGAGACAACCTCAAAATCAGGGCTTTGTCCAGTTAAGTTTGGAGAATTTCCAGGGGTGGATATTTCACAACCTCTGTATAAGCTGTTAAAAGGCCTATCTTTTTTTTTTTTTTTCCTTATAATTATGTGAAACTACTTCAGGAAGCTGCTTCCACTTTGCTGTGCAACTGATAAACAGCTGCACTGGTGACACCAGCCAGGAACGAGCACCCAAAATAAAGCAAAGAGCTGTGGGACCCTGCTTTGAATGCAAAACCTAAAGCTTGCAAGTGTAGTGTCTACTTTACAAGATAAATTCACTGCCCCTTTGTTCTGCTGAACTCACTGTAAGATAACAGGGATCTGCTGAAACAGTTGCATGGCATAAGCTTACAGCAATTAGATACAATCTCTCTTGTGTAAGGGGAGGAAATTACAGCCTGCAATCACAATTTGTTCTCCTGAGCTGAGAATCAAGTTCTTTTACTTCCTTAAGGAAGGATTTACAAGGAAGAAATATTTGCTTCTCGTTGAACCTGCTCATTAATTTTGACATAAAACATTAATAACAGATTATTTCAGACGTTAAAAAAAATTATCTCAGGTTTGAAGTTACCAAACAGATCAGAAATTACTCAATGCCTAAATTAGCTATCTCACAATTGCTCCTGTTTGTGGAGATGAACCTACCAAACATGGTAAGATGATCATATCTGTATCCACTGCCTTGGAGCTCTGCTCCTCCAGCCTCAGGCGCTTGCTGGGCTGCCACTTCTGGGCCAGGGTTCGGATCCTCTCATCCGTGGTTATCACATCTCCATCGAACCTTGGGAGGGGCAAAACACAGCAAAAAAAATACACCAGTGTGTTTTGAAAGCAATGCAAAGTAAATTAGTGCAATTAAATGTAAATTAAACCTCCCCACCTTCTGTTTTGGAAAGATTAAACTCGACCTGTTTTTACCACGTGACCTGGCTCCCCTGTGCTAACAAGCCAAAGGGTTTAAATGTTATAAAATTGCTCATTTCTGTGAGAACACAGTGTCTCCATGAGTAGAGTACTGGAAGCCACATGGAAGCTCTTGATTCCTCCTTAATTTGCAGAATTTAGAGCCACAGTAGATCTTCCTATGGGAGTTACCACACAGAGAAGAACACGTGACGTGTTGCAGAAGATGGTGACTTGCTTCCACAAATACACCTCACTAGGAGTTTATTGCCTTACTTTTTCAGACATGAAAACCAAATTGTATCCTTGGAACAATTTCTGTTTGGCCCCAAGAAGATTTTAGGTTTTCACCCACATCTAGCAACTGTCTTTCTGCTGGACCCAGACTGTCACATACCTCTTCTGAACCTCCAGGAAAAAAGAATCTGTTCTTTTCATCTGCAGCTCATACATGGCTCGAAGAATATGGAGAGGTGCATTAAGTGCATCATGTGTCATCTGAGAAAGGAGCAAGAAAAGAAAAAAAAAAGGTATTATATGGGAAAAAGAAATTTGAGGTTCTTTGAGGATGTCATAGTACTATTTTCCCACCTATAGGTAGAGAGTTAATGAACTTAATATTCGGGTTAATAAAAATGAAAATTAATTTAGCAAAACACTTTCTAATTATTTTGTAGCATTCATTACTGTAATTCTATTTTATTTTCTTTAGAGAAAGATACACTGAAATCATAGACCCATATTTTGTAAATTTAGAAAAAAACCAGCCATATAAACTACCAAATGTTTTATGCAACTAGAAAATTCACAGTAACTTCAAAAGAGGTAAACTAAGTTTAAATACCAAGAAGCATATTTTGGTGGCTTCATCCAAACCCTCCAGAGGGTCAAGTTTGTTCTGCTCTACATCAACAGGAGCAACAACAGGCTGCTCCACATCTTGGTCTTGTTCCCTTTCTTCCCGTTCAGTGTCCTCCTGTTCAGCCAGAGAACTGATATCTTGCTTTGAGGAATACAGCATTATTGACAAAATCTGTACAGAAAAAAGGTAGCATATGGTGTGACAGCTGTAGATATTATTAGTGTATCTGCAATCAGCATTTAAGAACATTATCAGATCTGGACAGTGTTCAACACATGCTATTCTAAAAAGAAGCAGCACCTAAAAAAAGAAAAACTCCCAAAACACAAAACCAAACCATTTCCCACTTCACAAATGAGTTACACCTTCCAGGCTGCTACAAAGACAACTTCAGTGATTAGCTGAGAGCGTGAAAAAAATTGAGAAAATTATTATTTAACCATTTCAATACATCAAAGGTTTGAGGATTCTCACAGAGCGAAATGACTGTCACCAAAATGCCAGTGATGCCCCTCCAGACTCTTCTCCTTTGAAAACATCCCTCTGGCTTCAGCAGAGCTGCAGTCCCACATATCAATTAACACAACTCTTGGCCAAGATAAAACACAGCTAACAGCTGAACCACACTTCTCTCTCAGGAATTAACAATCCTCCTGCCAGAACATCCCCACACACGAGCATGTCCCCATCTGCACTGCAGCAGCACCTCGTGCTCGTCAGGGAGCAAGGCAAGGCATGCTTTGCTTTGAGATTATTACTTTTTAAATGGAAGAACATGGAAGAATTATTTTTTAAATGGAAGAATTTTCAGGAACAGCCTAAATAAAATCCAAAAAAGAAACCGAGTAGATGATTAATGCCTGGTCTTGCACATTTCTTTCAAATATAATGAAATTAATTAAAATCAGCCCCTGCTTTAAAGAAGTTGAACTATTATCTACACAATTATGATGGATAGAGGAAGGCAGATTGAAGGATACAGTTAAGTGAACATATTTTAGGGACTAATTAGAAATACTCTTGAGACTTCCCTCCCAGAAGGGAAGTGCAGTGCCATGAGTTCTGAGCTGCTGTGTGTAGCCTGACTTCCTAAAGTGTCACTTTTCTTACCTCCAAGTCTCGCAGAAGCCAGGTCTTACTGAAGCCAGTTCCTTTGCTACATTTCTTTACTAGAAGCTTGAGCAAACCAGACTGAAGAAAGGCAGCTTGGACTTCCTTGAAGCCATGAATCTACAGGCACACACAAATAAATAAGAAAAAAAGGAACAATGCATCACAATGCTTGTGAGGCCTTGTCACACAGCCTCAGATAGATTTCCTGCCCAGATGAACTACATTGGGAACCCTTTCATTTCCCTAAAACACAAATCTCCACTTCAAATCCCTTAAGGGGATCATCTAGGACATGCACACAGTAGTAACTGAATGTCTGTTTTGTTCTGACAGTCAAAAAAAACACAGGTTCCCTCTTCAAATACTTCAGGAGTGAGAAAAGGGGAATGTGAACCTCACTCCATAAAGTGTTCTCTCTATGAATTTCTTCTCCAGCTTTCATGAATGGTTGGCCCCCAGAGAGGAGAAGCAATCCAACTCCCAGCTCAGACTCACAAATGCTATTTAAAGCCCAGTAACATTTTCACTCCCCTCCAGACTGGGAATGAAAGGAGCCAGCTGTGAGAGAAATGCCCTTGCAGGAGTTCCCCAATGTGCTCATTCAATCCCCAAGTTCCTGTAGTGCAGGGTAGAACATGAATTGTTATTTATCTATAATAGTCTAATGCCAGATACCTTCAGAGTTCTGTAAAGCCCCTTCAGAGCCAGTGACAAGACCCAGGTTGTTTCCACTGCCTCAGCATAGCTGCTGTCCAGGCTGGTTTGCAGGAGGTGGGTGGATATGAGGACAAAGTGCTGGAGGTACTGTCTCAGCTGGGTCTGGGAATCACTGCCCTCTTGTTCACATTTCTGAATCAACTGATAGTCTTTCACTACAACAGAGAACAAACACAATGTTCCAGGTTCATTTTCAAATGTTGTGGAGTCATCTCCTACCAGTAGATATGAGTAGGCTGAGACATGATCACAATCCCTACATGAATTGTGTTCTAATAAAGGTCTTGTACTGAAATTACCTCAGTCAAGAAAATATTTCATTTTTTCAATGCAAATTAAAAATCCCAAGGTAGCTCCTGGTAACAGCTGACTGTCTGCACATATTTGCACATTAGCAGTACAGCATTAAAGCAGCACAGGTTGCATTTCACAATTAAAACGGGGAAAGTTTTGACCTGCAATTGATATGATGAAATAAATCTTGCCAGTCTTACTGTTTAAAATGTCAACAGCTGAAAAAAAGAAAAGCTTTTATGTTCAAATCTTCCTTCAATATCAAAAAGCAGTTTAGTCTGTTGATTTTTCCAAATGTCTTTTACACAACTTCAACAGTCAAATCTTAGGACAACCTTTGCTTTATTAACTTCACAATATCAGGTCACGTATCCCAAAGCAGAAAGTCTTTGCTCCTAGGGATCCAACTAATTTGTTATATGTTAAACATTTAACTTGGTCTCAGATTTTAGGGGTATCCAAATTGTTTTTAAATTAGCAATTGTTTTAAAACACTAAGCACAGGTGTGAAAAGGATAAGACAAAAGTAGTAAGCAAATCTCAAAACAGGAAGAGTTGCTGAGATTTCTCAATTTAATAGAATGGTCTCAAAAGTGTTCTAAATCTTTTTCTGAATAAAAATAGTTTCAAAAAGAAAACATGTCTTCCCAACCATTACTGCAGAAGCTTCACAATATGTTTGTGACCTGCAAGCAGAATTAGCTGAGGCAGAAAATCAGACACCTTACTAATAATGGAATTCAAACTCTGCAGACCTGCACAAAGTGATTGAGATAAAAACATGCTTTTGGGTTTCCATAAGAAACTGTAAGGCAATACTGTGTGATCCTCTGATAAAACAAAAATGTCACAGAACCTGTTTTTCTCTTGCGGGTTTTGATGTCTACAACCACGGCCCTGTTTTTCTCCGTGAAATGCTTCAGGATGATCACGTTGTGAGGCTCGTTGGCATTGTCCATGTACACAGAACGAGTGCCCATACACAGCACCTGAAATGGCAGCAGAATTTCAGTCATCATTTGGAACACCCACTTGCAAACACACAGCCATGCATTATATTGGTTACATTTGCTTGTACTTGGTATTGTATTTTTTAGCTGAACCCTCTGCTTGCTGCCAGATATTTGCTCATCTTTAGAAAACAGCTGTTCACTTCTATAAAATAAATGCCTGCAACAACCAGCTTAATGCTACATAGGCAATATATCAGAGTTAGGAACATCAAGAGTGAGACTGGATTGTTTTGCTTGTATAAAAGTTATTCAAACATATTAAGCTTTTCTTGCAGTAGTTGTAAGTAGCATTCAAAGAAATGCCAGGGAAAACCAGCCCCATTATTCTTGATTAGATCAACATTTTGTACAAATTTGATTAGATCAAACTGTGCACAATTGGAAAGATGTGAACTCTGGCACAGAGTGTTTTGAGAGTTTATAATGGATGTCCCCAGTCAATGAAATCCATCGTATTTAGAAATAAACACCTAAAAGCTTTAACCAATTTCATCTGCTTTAGTACCAATAGGCCACTTACCTCAGGAAACCCAACCAGCACCAGTAAAGTGAAGATATTGGTGTGTTTTAGCTGGAAGGGCAGCTGCTTGATGCAGTGGTCAGTGAAGGCAGCGATCACACTGTGCCACTGCACGGAGGAGTTCAGGGATCGAAGGATGTCTGCCATGGAACTCGCCCAGTCCAGGCCCACACGACTGCAAAGCAAGAGCAGGCTGCATTAGGGGGGCTGACTACACTTACCTGCAAATGTTTTTCCCCAACATAGTGTATCACTCTTAATCTGTCAGAGCTGTAGCTTTCATATTGTTACAAAACAGTTTTTCCCAAATATTTGAAGCTTTCACTCCAGCTGACACATTAATTCCGTTTGGTTTCTCCTCACTAGAATGTAAATACTCCTCTGTTTTCTGAAAGGGTTTACAGTCCCAAATCAAAGTGTGCCTGAACATTGTCACTGTTAATTCTGAATTTTAGTTTAGAGCTCAGAAGTTTTTGCTGGCATGACAGCGAGTGGTTTATTTCCCATGTATGTGACTACCTGCTCGCTCTGGGATCACACAAACAATCCAGAGGGACTGGCCTCCTTGCTCTAAAGTTAGTTTTGGAGAAAATCCTTTCCCTCAGCTGACGCTCTGGATATTCTGCCTTTAAATTTCATACGCTTTTCTATTTGTTTGTGAACCTTCCCTGTGAAACAAGAGCTACACTGAAAAATAAGTCACATTTAACAGGCACAACGTTAATCTCAGAATGCTTGGAGTTTTCTCAGGAGCTTCAAAATCTGTCCCTCCCTGCTGTTTCCACTGCAATCTTACCAGACAAAAACCTCTCTTGAATACTCTCACACAAAAGGGCCAGCTCCAGAATTCAGCACTGGTGATAGTTACAACAGGACACACTCTCCTCCTTTCCCAAGTTACACAAGAGATGTAACAATGCAAGAGAATTAACGTCATATAAAACATATGGGGCTGTATTTTGGTTTTCCTCAAAGTTTCCTAACCTTCCTTCTTCCTCTATGACATGCTATGTAGGTAAGCACAGGAAATAAAGCCACTTTTCAGCAGCCAGCCAGCCTTCTTCTGGAAGGAAATTAAGATTCCCACTGCAGCAAGGGCTGCAGATGCTAAACCCTTTCCACAATCAGGGTACAGGTTTAATTGACTTTCAATTAAAAAGCCTCTATGCACGAGACACCCATGAAAGAAAATTACAAGTCATCAGAGATTAATTAATTGGTTTAAAGGAAAAAAGCACCTGTCTAAACACACAGCTCCCAGACTGAACAGGAGATGAGTTGTCTTCCATCCTTCTGGCACTGTAGACCCATCTCCTGGTACAAACAAATTGTGTTTGGCTGAAAGGATTTTAGTCACTGCAGCATCCACTTCTGCAGGCATAAGCCTCAGGATTAACTGGCCCAGAAGTCCCAAGGTTAAATGATAAGTTTCATTTAAGTGGCCAGCATTTGAGATTACAACATGAAACATCAGTGGAAGTATTTGTTCCAGGTTCATCAAAGACATTGTGGAGCCCTACGGAAAGAGAAAATCCTCAGTAAGGCAAGGAAAGAAAACAAGATTTTGAGTCAAAGTCAGCAAATACGAAAGCTTCTGCTCTAATGGTCTTTCAAACAGGAAAAGAGGAATGAAGAAATTATGTTCCTACTTTGGTTGTTGGCCTGTTAAATTGACCTAAACTGAAGATTTAAACCCTGCAGGTGTTGAACAGTTAAGACAAACTGTTCATGGATACAATTCCCTTCCCTCCCCCCCTCCATGACCTCAGTAATGTGCACTGTCCTCAGACATTCTAATTCAAATTTTATAACACATAAGCAACAAAAGCCCATTTCCCACATTTAATTCACTATGAATTTTATTCATGTTACTGGTTACACCTAGAAAACTACCCAGATTGAAGTGAAAAGAACTAACTGATTTGAAAGGTGGTAACATAGCAGCCAGCAGTCCCAGAATCCTCTTCTGAGAGCATTCAGCAAAAACTTGTTCCTGGCTAGGTATTAAAACCTTCTCTGCTTGCTTTTGGGCTGAATCCTCTGAGAGGGAGTCACCTGCTGTTTAAATAAAAACAAAAGAAGAAAATACCCCAAGTGACATTAAAAATAAAAGAAATACGTGATAGCTTAATTTTTATAATTAAAATCTAAAAAGAAATAGAACTTTTTAAAAAGATAAAAATTTGAGAAAAATATCTTTATAATAAAAGACAGTAGGTAAACAGATTTACACCATCTACTAAAAACATACAAAGACCAGTGCTAACAGACAGATCCACTGAACAATCATAATTCTTACAATACTAATCTTTAACAGGATAAGACACCGAATTTCTGGTTCCAAGCACATCAGAACACACAAATATTGTGTTAGGCCAACAGGAACTTTGATGTCTATACATGAATATGTATCTGTGGAAGTCTACTCCGACTTCTAGAATCCTTTAAACCAGCTGCAAGGTAGTTGTTCAAAGCAATGTGCCTGGCAGCTTTCACAAAGCAGAGTCTGGCTGCATTAAAGACATTTGCAAATATGCAAAATTGGATCAGGAATAAAAAGACAGCTGTTTGCTTTGCACATGAATGGGTATTCCTGTGACAGGGAAAGCGAGGAATCATTTTTTACCTGCTGGAGAAACAGTCTCATCCACAGAAAAGTCTGACTCTTGTCTCACAGCAGCTTTCTTTGCAAAGACACCTTTGCTTTCACTTCCTTGTTTTCCTGCTTTCTCTTCTGCAGGAGACTGGATTTCCTTGCGAGTGCCTCCTTTCCCCTAAGAATAAAACAAAGGTACTAAAAGATTAAAACAAAATTTAATACCTGCAGAAACAAGCACGGAAAGAAGTCAGTCATCTGCACTTGACAAACACTTTTTTCTACAAATATCAAAACCTTTTATTGGTGAATAACTTCTTGATGTATTCATGTCTTAAGCTTTCATACAGTTAAGTTTATTTATTTTCTTGTATCTCTGTGCATAAAATTATTATACTGTAATGGTTTTATACACTGAATAAACTGTTTTATACACTGTGTAAAACTGTAGGAAACCCATTTTCCTACCTAAACAGTGCTACCAACCAGGGGAAATGACAGCCCTTTCAGAAAGAATGATCTTTATCCCTTCCCTCCAATACTTCTGTGCATCAGTTTTCTCTAAGAGGTGATGCCTCTGTGTCTTTGATCAGCTGGATCTAATGAAAAAGTGAACTAATCAACAACTGTCCCCTTGTCCCCTAACTTTTACCCACAAATGAAATCATTACTATCCATTATTTCAGTTACAGGTCCAGAAGAGGATGTTTAAGCACCTGAAGATCACACATCTGATATCAGGAAGTAACAGGTACTCACATTACAATGCACAAAGGAGCCTGTGCTGGGTTTCTCATCTCTTCCCTTCCCTGCTTTATCACCAGGATGCCTTTTTGGAGCACTGTCTGTGGCAGGACTGCCTGAAACAGTGTCATTCTCTGAGAAGGATTCACCTTCTGGTAACATGCAGAGGAGAGCTAAATTTTTCAGTCCTGAGAGCAAGAAAGTGGTAAAAGCTGTTGAGTGGCAAGATGGGCAAAAAGCAGAACTGAAACATTTTAAAAGAGAACCGCCAACTTCTCACACACTTCTTTTGAATATCAACTCCCTCAAAAAGATGTTTCCAATCATGTTCATTTAATTATGTAGTTCCATTAAGTACTAATTCCATTAACAGTGATGAACAGGTGGTGACATCTTCCACCACAAAGATACCATAGGGACAGAGGTCTTAATTAATTTAAGAAAGTGTTAGAGATACCCACCAACAGTGTTAATTATGAAAGGTTAATTAAATTTGTCTTATCTTTGAATCTTCTGACCACTCAAATATTTGTACAATAAAACTACATGTTACAAACAGGTTAAATAATGAGTTTGCAAAAGTACTTGGTGGTGGTGGTGGTGGTATTTCAGCTGTGTTAGAGCTGCTCACAAAAGCTACTGCCAAGCTTATTTGAATTTCAGTCTGGAATTTTTGATACATTCAACATAGGTTGAATTTGTATCGCCCTGTTTTCTGTAGTAGCTCTTAGTTCACAGAAATCCCCCTTTCCAGACAAACAAACATCATCCCCAGAAACTTCTCCTATCACAAATAAGGCTAAAAAATTCTTCCCAAGAGATACAGAGCAAAAAGCCTTTTCCTCCAAGTTCTTTGCTGTCCTTCAGCTGTCACTAACACGTTACTAACAGAACATGAAGCTGTAAAGAGATCAGTCAATACAAGAGCCACGATGGAAAAAAAAACAACCAAAGAGTTGCCAAGTTGTCTTCAATATTTACATAAGCACAAAATTAATTTTCTCAAGCTCTCCATTTTCCACGTTCCAGTGACCCTGAACGACACTTGTTCTACATTTGCTTTCTACATAAACAGTTATTCTCAGAGAAGTACACAGTGGCTTCCCTTTTCCTTTGGAAACTTTGGAGTGAGTAATGGCAGACTTCTCTGACACTTGCAGCCCCCGTTGTTTGGGAGCAGCAGGAGCTGACTCACCCTTTCCGTGCTGCGCTTTCATCAAGCAGTCCCCGATGAGCTGGATGCACTGATGCTGCAGAACTCGGGCGTGGCTGAGGACCTGGGAATCCAGTTTCTCTCCTTCCACTTCCTCCCCATTTGCCAGATCTGCACTGTAGAGGGTCAGAGCTGCAAACAACAGCCAGGAGTAGTTGTGGACGTAGGGCTGGATGAGGCGCTGCCGGTCGCTGATCCGGATGGTCACCATGGGATACACGGTGATGCTGTGGGTGGGCAGGTGGCTGCAAGGAGAAGGGACAGCAGTTAGAAATGCAGCTGTTTTCCTGCTAACCAGTGTAGTCAGTAACACACAACACCTTTACAGGAAACCTTTAAGACCCAACACATTCCAGAGGCTCCAACTGTGGGCCTGTTTTTTAGGATCTTTGGTGTCAAGCACTGAAAACTGTTATCTACACACAGCAGTGTTCAATTCTTCTATCCTGTCATACAGGGCTGGTAACTCTCCTCCTGCAGCTTTCACAGCCATGGCCAGAAAAGAATTCCTACCAAGTTACTTCAAAGGTTGAGGCAGGTTTTCAAACCACAGAGATTTTTGCTGAACTGGTCCTGTATTTGCCACATTTCCCCAAAGGACACCAAGGAAATGTTCTGACGTCAGGCACAGCCTTGCAGGAAGCCCCATGAGAAGGACTGATTGTACTTTGATGCTAATCATCTTTTTCTGCCAAGTGTGGGGGGAGAAGAAAATGACATATTTAATACCTGTCAGAGTATTTCTTTGCGTGGTAGCACCCATAGCAAAGGTCGAAGTCATCACACACATTGCAGTTCATTCTCCGACCTATGATAACTCCCTGGCAGTGATCACAGGCATATTCCATGTTAACCATTTCATGGTCATCCTCATGGCCTTCAGGTTTAACTCCACCTGTAAGGAAAGAGCACCCTGTAAAACCTTTCTGATACAGGATCTTTTCCTGATTCAGATTAGGAAAAGAAAAGTTCGGCATTTCTGAAGTTCCCCAGGAAAAAAGCGGTTGACTTTACTTCACGTATAATTCAGAAGACACTGTTTTGTCTTGGAGCACAGGGTTCTGAGGGGTTGTTTACTGGCTCTCACCCAGGAAGCAGGTTTTACACAGGTCCATGTCGTTGCACTGCAGGCAGCGGTACCGGTGCCACGGCGCGATTTCGTCACAGCCGTCACAGGATATGTCCACGTTCAGCAGGTCACAGTAACGAGCCACAAACATGTGCATCTAGAGCAAGACATGGACACAGCTTGCTTGACTATTATTTTCTGACTTCGAGAAAGCCTGTTTTAGAAAGCAGAACATTCCCCCTGCTAAAAATGGACGGGGATCTTTTAATCACTTTTTTGAAAGTCTACAGGGAGCCAGAGATCCAACTCATGAAAATTCAGTTTAAGCCAGATTCCTTTAGGCTTTTGAAGGTCTCCTATCTAACCCTTCTGCAGATAAATAAACAAAACATGAGGTCACCTTTCTCTGCTTGTCTGGGTCAGCTTGAGCTATCTTTTCATACCAGGTCTCAAACATTACATCCTGACATTCATCCATCCATTCACAGTTTTGCTTGTAGTCTGCAATTTCATCTTCTTCACTCCACTGACTAAAAGAAAAGCAAGCTTAAAATTAAGTCTGAATGCAATCAGGCTTCCCTTTAATAAAAATTTCCTTTTTTTTTTTTTTAAGAACCAAGTGCTATAACATGGTAATAAAAACAGAACTGTGAGAACTCCCATTCACCTGGTTAATAAATAACCATATAGACAGCAGGTTCTTGCCTGTGACACATTCTTAAATACATATGGAGATCAGAAAAATCAGAAAAACCTAAACTTATAAAACGTTTGAAATGCTGGCAGGTCAGATGAGACATTTAAAAGCTTTTTGACCTTCACATTTGCCCATGTGTAAGAAGTACAACTGATACAAAACTGCAACACGAAGGTGTTAAAAACATTTATCAAGGGAAGAACCAGCATTATCTACCTCCTGCTACACTGCTGAACAAGTGAAGTGCTCCAGCAGCAATCAGGTTAAAGATAAAGTTTTGATAAGTTTCTGCACTGGCAAGGTTGCAAAAGAATTCAAATACTTCAGTTAAGCCTTTGGATACTGGCCAAAATTATGCCATACTTGTTAATAGTAGTTTTACTGCTTGTTCCAGCACAAAGTTCAGGAGCCTTTCTGGGTAAAATGGTATCAATATTTAGTACCATGTGAACACTGCATCCTTCCTGACTCACCAAATGACACTGTCATGGATACTTATGTTCTCCTGGGATGTTGTCATGAGGAGATGTGGCAACTGAATCTCAACAAAGAAGGAAAGATCACTTGGCTCCCAGCTCATATCCAGGAGGTGAAGGAGAGCTGTCTGCACACAGGATAAGGCAGGAAGCAATGACCTAAATAAAAGTAAAAGATAATAAAACACGACCTAAAGTTGAAATGGTGTCTGGGGAGTAGGGCAGACACCTATACACTGATTTTCAGGCTTTACTCTGCATTAAAATGAATAACTCAGGTTTATCAGTGTATTAGCTTACACAATTTAGCAGGCATAGACTATGGAATTCGAAATAAAGGTGGTGTCTTTATGGATTCACTTAAGATGGAGCTGATGCTATTGCCCCAGCATCAGCAAGAGGGTTTGTCTCTTCTCTGCAGTACATTTTGGAGGAATTTTTTCTCTTAGAAAACTTTGCCATCTTCAGTCAAAACTGAACAAAGGACTTGAGAGTTACTGGCAGAGAGACTGACATTTATAGTCACAAAATTCTCATTTCTTTAGGACACACAGCTAGAAATCCCCCAAATGCTAACCAGAATGTTACAAAACATGAGTTTTAACATTAAAGCATGGTTGCAGAATTGCCATATTTATCGTGGCATCACTCTTGCCCGAGTATTCCACAATAAATTTGCTATTTCCAGTATTTTACTACTGAGCTTCAGAAACACATTGTGGAATTAGAACTATGAAATGCAATAATTCAAGTTTTTAACATTGATAAATTTATTGTGGTTTCCTGCATAGTAGTAATAACAAGCCAACTTGGCATTTTTGATCACAAGATCCTTATTTAGTTCTGTAAATAATGCAAAGTATAGTTTGATTAAGTCAAAATTAATTAGGGCATTAAACAACAAATAACAAATGATAAGGGAAGAGGCGTGGAGGAACAGTGAATAAAAATCACAGAAATAAGGCAAGAATTGTACTGTACCTGTCATTAATAGCACTAAATCCCTTCACAGAATTAACCAGGAATAAAACAAGCTGATAGTAGGACTCCCGAATCTCTTTGTGTAGCTCAGCACCACAACCTTCCAGGTTTCCAAAGTAGCTGGAAATTAAAGAGTCAGTTTAGTAACCTAGAATTCATTGTTATATTTTAGGTGGGATGGTTTGTAAAAATTTTACAAACAGGCTATTTTTAAACCCCTCCCCAAAAGTGGGAAGAATGTTGTGTTTTATTTAAAATGCAGTCTGGTAGTTTCAAACAAAAATAAAAGAATCCTGTACCAGAAATCAGAAGGAACTCGTGGCACTAATGATGGAACATTCCTTCGAATTAAAAATGCCCTTCACAAAAATCTAATCAAGATCTTAAAGGAAGTCAGTGCACAAGATGACCATGGAGAGCTCCTGACAAGGGAGAAGCCAAGTGACAGAGTTGACACACCACAGAAATGAGACCTAAATTTATGAACCAGAGCAGCACAGTATTGGCTCCTGATCTGAGACAGGGTTTTCTAGTTGCATACAAAATTTGGAAAAAAAAAATAAAATTCCAAATTGTCTTTCCTCACTTAGAACAACAACTGCACAACCATACAATTGATATGATCTCCTTTGGCTCTTTTCCCTGGGTGTGGGAGCATGTCCAGGAACTGGTGCCAAGCCAACAGCACTGCAGACCTTGGCTTGACATCCATCCTTTTGGCCTCTGGCACACAAGTGGAATATGCCACCCCACAACAAAACTGGTCTGGTACAGGTGTCACACCCAAAGTTATGAAAATTCATGAAAAAGCAAATGTTACAGCGTGCACCAATCTTGGATGTCATTCTGCCAGACAGTTTGTAAATCAAGATGACACCTAAAGCTCACAAAAATTATAAAGATGCAATGTTACCTAAGTAATTACAAGTTAAATTAGTTGGATCACTACAGGTTTCTCTTAGATGACAAAGAAACCAATCTAGAACCACAGAGGAACTATAACTACAGCAATAAGTGAAGACTTCAGTCTTTTTGAGTCTATTGTGATCCGGTTGGGACTGTAAAGATGTTTCTGGGTGACTCAAACACATGATACCTACTGGCATGAACAGCTGTGCAACCAAGTCCCACTTGAAAATAACAATTAATTTTCCTTTTTTTAACTGAAGCACACAAGATATGCACAGCAGCCTGAAAACTAAACCTCAAGTTGTATTTTTATTATCCACATGTGTTGAAAAGCAATAACTTTCTACTGTTTTCAGTCTACATGAACTGGGGGAGCACAAGGACTAAGACATTAAATCACATGGCTGAGATTTATCCAAATAACGACCTACTTTGTGAAATCTTTCTGGCAGGCCAGAAGTTCCAGGAGGAAGAGCACACAGGGAGGGTGAAAGCAGTGTGGCTGCCCAAGAGAGTTGAGGCACTGGCGGATTGTCTTGAGCACTTCCATGATACTCTGCCCTTGGGATTTTCTCAAAGCAAGAACCTTTAAAACACTAAGAGCAAAACAAACCAAACCAAAACAAAACAATGAAAACTTCAAAATAAATAAATCACAATTCAAGAAGCCTTTGACTAATCACACAAGAGCTTTGAATCTGAATTTTCAGTTCTATTTCAGCAGTTGGGTGACTGACAGAGCTTCAAACAGAATCCAGCAATTCCTGCACCACCCCACGTTTTAGAGCCCCAAACAGACAAGCTGAGAACAAGAAATCTCTCTTCTGATTAACATTTTCAGAATACCAGGTAACTTGAGATGGAACCCCTCTCTGTGTGGTATCAAGGACTGGTAACAGTGATACACCATGTCTTTGCTGTTTGTAGATAAAAAGCAAAATGCCCCTGCAAATAAAATAAATCTCAGGAAGCAAGACAATAAATTGCCAAATAATTGGTTTTTATATTCTGTTCTACATGATAGAAGCAAATGAAATGAAATAGGACTCTCTGAGCCACTACCTGGTCATGAATAGCTGAAGTCTGATATTAAGTCTGACAACTATTCACATATAAAATGTTTTTCAATGCTGTCTTGATGCTAAAATATGTTTTATTCCTCCTGAAGAGGTGTGAAGATGAGCTTCTGTATTTTATAATGGGCAACACTTTCAATTTGCTTACCTCTCATGTGAAAGGGACTGATCCTTTATAAAGTCTAAAATGTTCTTCAAAATAGGGTATTTTTCCTTTACAGTAGGCACAGGTCTTGGCTCCTCCATGGATCTGAAGGACAGGAGCCTCAGCCTTCCCCTGCTCAGCTGAGACTTCCTTGTAGGGGTGGAAGGAGGTGATGACACATCTTCTTGCTGGGAAACTGCATTTTCAACAGGTTTACTATGAAATGCAGGTGCTGCTTCTGTTGGGAGGGGGTCTGGAACTTGTTTAATCTTCAGCTCAGACTGTGATGTTTGGTCCCCCTCTTTTGAAGCAGGGTGAGTTCCTGCACTGGGTGAATGTGCTGCCTGGAAGTCCATGTCCACAACTGAACCTCTTCTTTGGCATTTATCACTGACAGGCTGCTGGGGGTCATCAATGTCTTGGGTTTCCAAACTGTCTGAAGCAGAATCTTTCGTCTTTGCTCTTACAGGCAAAAAGTTCAGTAACAGAAGGCTCTTCTGCATGCAGAGTTTTGCTGCAGCACAAAACCAGTAAGAGTTAAAACCATGACAATTGAACAGCAAACTTGCTGTCTTCTGCTAAGAAAGTGATTTAACTTATTTCTTCTGAGCCAAGACAGCCAGAAAATACTGGTTTCCTTATTATATTGATCATGAAACACCATCAGTTGGGTAAGTTTATATTTGCAAATCTGAATAATCCCACTGAACCATATGAAGTACACAGCAGCTAATGAGAATACATTTTATTCTAATAACCATCAGCTGCTATTCTAACATCAGTTCACTGTGGTAAGAAGTATCTACAAAAATAGATGAACATAAGTTCAGGACCAGATGACCCAAGTGAGAGGTCACTCCCTGCAGAATTTCCTCACATTCTATTTTCTGCAAAGAACAGCAGAGAACAATTCATGCAATGAATTGCAATGACAGTTCATGCAATGTGCACTGGGTTATCTCTTAAGGTATTAAAAAGTAACCCCAGTCGCCAACTTACCTTTTACAGCAAAAATAATGTCTTAAGATTTACAAGGCAATGCCTTAGTAAACTCCCTGGAGTGCTTATACATTTGGAAAGGCAACACTCACCAAGAGTTTCTGGGTTCACCTCACTTGCTTCCGTGTTCTGCTTCTCCTCAGTATCATTTCCCCTCCCCATCAGGGATTTCTGCTTCATTTCCAACTGTAGACAGGATGTTAAAACAGTTAAAATATGATCCCCCCCGTGTATCTCTACAGCAGGCAGGATGAAGACTGTATTGCTCTAAAGGAATTTAACCTCAGGAGCAGATGACAGTGGTTACTATTCCCCACTGCAGTGCAAACCACCCAGAGTCTCCAAGAGCAGCACCTCAACTGTCAGAGCTGCTCCAGGTTTGTAGGCTGAGAGCATTCCCTGTCTTGTGACTGGATGTGCATCAGCACTCTGAGGAAAAGAAGGCTTCTCCCTTACGCCCACACTCAGGAAAAGTGTGGGTATATATCTACATATATCTACATATATATATATATCCATATATCTACATATCTAGTCATGAGATAAGGTTCTCCAAAATCATGTCATCTCACTGGTGAGCTCTGTCAGATGCAATGGGTGAAGGCAATTACTCATCCTAACGTGCATCTGCACTCACTGCAACTCCAGGATAACAAGCTGCCAGGAATTCTTAGGCAGGAAAGGGAGAAGCTCACAAGATACTAGAATGATGTTTAAGACAGATTTCTTTTTATTCTATACCTCAAAAGAGCTCCAACTGCAATGTAAGAATCTTCCTAATTAACAACACACATTCTTACTGAAAAATATCACAAATTTAACTGATTGAGTCAAATTCAATGGCACATCTGGGGCAGAGGGAAGGTGGGGGGGAGTGTAAAACTACATTTAAACATTTAAGTTCAAAGCTTAGAAGTAAATATATGTTCTTCCTAAGTGAAAACAGTTGACTTAGAATCACTGAAGGAAGAGATTGTTCCACCCTACTCCTTAACATTGCATTGTAAAACATTAAGGTAAATGACATTCATAGATATCCCCCTGAGTGATCTTACCATCCATATTCTAATGGAATCAGCCAGGGAATATACTTGTGCAAACTCATCACACAAAGGCACCTTGCCTCCACTGTTGACTGGAAATGAGAGAAAGAAGAGTCCTGTTTATTTACAGCTCTGTTTTTATACAACTACTTCACTAAAATTATGCTACAGCTCTCCCCTCATCTCTTAGTCAATGCTTGGAATTATGCCTGTAAGAAAAACAGGGAATAAAACCTGCCAACTTTCATATGTCTTAAATACATAAACTGCACCTTGACAGAGTTATTTACAAAGTTAAATTACGAGTATCTTCCTCATCTCTCCCCAAAACTCATGGAAAATAAAAACCTCTCCCTATACACACAAATATCACTGATGCAAACAGAAATCAGAATAATCAAGAAATGCTTAGTATTAACTTAAAGCTCTATAGATGTATTTGTTTCCTCTATTGCTTTATGCTTTATTGAATTTCTGGAACGGACCTTCAAGATCAATTTACAAAAAATTAAAAACCTGCCAAAACAGTGTCCAAGCAAACTGGCCTGACAATGACTATGGAGAAAAAGACATTCCTACTCAGTCTTCCTTTTGCATTTCCCCTTTTTTTTATTTTTTATTTCCTTTCTCCTTTTCAGGGTGACTCGTCCCTGTGTCACATGGCAGAGGAGAACAGGGGCCTGAAATGACTCTGCCCCAGCACAACCTGACATAACAGTGGGATGGATTTCTCAAGCACTCACTAATAATTTCCTGTGCTACCCCAGTTTTCAGTCTCACTCAGAAAATTAGCCCAGTTGTCAGACACAGACAAGATGACTAAAGGCAATAACCACGTTAGTCATGGAGTCAGTCTCTGTGTCAGTCATTTTCAGTCGTAACTTCATAGCTCAGAAAAACAGCTCCATCATTCTATGACCCTATGAAAATGTAAGATGTTTGGTGTCAAAATTATGACAGAAAGGGAAAGCCTAAAATGAAACCCTTCAAAACCAAGGAACATCTTATTATCTGATACTTCAAATAATCCAAATACTTCCAGTAAACTTAAGGGAAGGATGATCCGAGTTAAAAAGTTGCTCATTTTACCTCCTGAAAAGTTGTGGTACAATGGATATTACACAAATTAAAAGCAAAACATTGCCTTTTATTTAAAAAGAAAATTTAAAGATGAATTTTGAGGACACCAAGGTTAGTTTCCAAAGTATATTTCAGAGGTCATTCACACCTCCTCCAACCCCAGCAGTTAATAACATATATAAGTTGTTGGATTTTTAGAAGAGATACAATGAGAGGGGAAAATGATCCAAGAACCTCTAATAATTGGGAGCCTCCCTGTTCTAAATTAAAGCCCCAGACAAAATCACTACTCTCTTTATGTATAGCTCTATAGGATTAGTGGCTTCTGATGGTTATTAATATTTTGCAAGTGCTCCAAAGACAAAAGGATATATTAATAAAAAATAAACACTCTAGAGAGAAGGCTTATCCAGTCTACCTAAGTGATACCTTTATACAGAACATCTTTTTTAAAACTGGCCCCACTAAACTGATTTTTAAAGGTTATGAACTGAGCTGTAAGAGAGCCTTTTACAAACTTTTAAGTCTTCATTATTAAGATAATCTAATAATATTAGAGTTACCATATTTTTGAAGCTTCTCAAATAAATCTGGAGTGAGATACACCAAAGCAGCAAATGTTGAGTTCACAGCTTGATCAATAGTAGAACCAGCAACTATATCTGTCTTTGGGGTCTGTTTTTTACATGCCTGTGTAAGTCCTTTGAAAAGTTCAGATTTTTGCCCACTGAAGTCCTGGGCAGGATCTGATTTTGCAAAGTCGATAAGAAAGTTACGGCCGACGTCGTGGGGAGAGCTCCGAGCCTGCAAAGGGTGGCAGAAAACACGGATTTTAATATTATTAATGATATATTAACATTATCTGAAAAACTGCTGCAGCTCCTTTGGTATAATTAAGTCAACCTGCAGCTTATCCAGCGCAGTTGAACGAACTGATCTAACGAAAGACGTCCCCGCACAAGGTGGGCAGTGAATTAGATGATCTCTGAAGGTCTCTCCAAACCATTTTATACAATCACAGAATAGGATCACAGACTGCTTTGAGTTGGAAGGGGCCTTAAAGCTCATCCCTGCCACGGGCAGGGTCACCTTCCACTAGCCCAGGTTGCTCCAAGCCCCATCCAGCCTGGCTGGATTTATTAGTTTCCATTTTCATAGAATAAAGGGCTCAGAACAGTTCCTTCCCTCCTCGATGTTTGAATTAAACAGCACAAGTGATGACAACTTTAGCACAGCAGCATAACCTTAAGGGCATAAGAACTCCATAAATCCAAACAAACGTGGGTGATGCCCAGGGATTCCATGCCAGTGGAACAAAAGCAGGGTGCCAGTACCTCTTTTTTCTCCTGGTGCTTGGTACTGCTCTGCCTGGCTCCCGGGGCTGCCTCAGGACACATCTGATGCCTGAAGACAGGTTTCCACAGAGGGGAATTAAGAACTGATGTTACTTTCAAAGGAGGCAAGTCTGCTTCACTACCTAGTTCTGCAAGAAAATCAAAACAGACGCTTCAGTCACCGAAGACTTTTCTTCAGTTTTACAGCTTAATGAAAATAATAAATATTAAACATCCAACGGGGGGAAAAAAACCCCAAAAAGTTAATGCAAGTAGACTAAACAAGTAATTTAACAATGTTCTCTGTTTGTCCAACGTGGTACAGAAAAGTGATATATCTTTTCTTTAATGGCAGCATCAATATCTTATCTTATGGTGACAAGGTTACATTATGGAAGGACTTTAAATAAAATATTTTTGCTGTTCTTATAACTATAGAAATTCCCCAATTTGTGAGAGAGTTTAAAAGCTTTTTCTCTTACTAAAGACATAATAATTTGCTATATGTAAGCATGCTTATATTAAGAAAGGAATAAAATATTCTATAAGAACATTTCAATTAGTTCCCTAAATTCACAGGCAAGTAGCTGCCTAATTCTACAAATACTGACCACCTGATGGCAGCAAGACCTCTTTAACCTTGTTAAATTTATCCAAAGTGGTGAATGGATTCTGATTTAGGAAGCTAGACAGAAGTGTTCTGGTTGTGAAGTTAAGGAATGAGCAACTTCTTTATTTACTTCGTATTTTACTTATCTTCACTGGCCCAAAACCTAAGTGAACTTAACCACTGGAATGAACCAAACTTAATTTGTGAATTCAAATTTCCATCACTCTGAAACATGAAACTTTTTAAAACCACTTGTGTTCTATGCTGTGTTCTGTGTGTTTTTTTCGGTTTGCTGGCTGCATACTCACCACCCCCCCAGTGTGGGGTGGGTCACAGCACTAGGGAACAATTTTTAAAGGGAAAAAAAGAACACATTACTCCATAAATATAACTCAGCTTAGTGTGTTCACTCCCAGGTGTCCACGTCTTCCACGGACTTGCAACGCGGCAAGTTGAGAGAAACACAAAAGGAACTTGCTTTTCACGGGGTGGGGGGGTTCTACACAGAACGTCCCTGCATCTCCTCTCTGCCTGGATCCCAACTGCTGGAGCCCTGGGAGGCACTCACCTCGTTGGGATTTCAGGGCCATGCTTCGGGAAGCCAAGCGCCCCATCAGCCGGGAGACAAGAAGCTGTAAATCCAAGCCCCAAGACACGGCGACGTCGGGGAGCCCGTAAGCAGTGACGGAGAACTTGTAGCCCCACTCATTATTACTGCTGTCAGAGTGAAAGAGAAACTGCAGCCGTGGGCCAGCCTTAAAGGTCACTTTCTACAGAGCAACAAAACAGTCATTTTGCCAAATGTACATGACAGGAGAACGTTTCAGGGTAATGAATTCCCTTCAGCAACTCTGGGGTTTTCAGTACTATGTGCTGTCCGTAACAGATCTAATTTCCCCCACTACCTCGACGAGAAACCCACAATACTAAGCAGGGAAAATTTCTATTCAATAGCTTAATGAGACATTTTATAGATGACTGAGCTTTAGAGCCACAAAACAAGAGAGCAGCGTCCCATTTGAGTAGGTCTCACTTCCCCATGGGAAGGGCCATGCTTGTCTCATGATGTAAAAACTTGTGAGGGCAGAGTAATTTTTACCCATGTAGCTACTGGCAGTTAAACATTATTCCTTTTCATTTTTACTGACTGCCCTTTTGATAACAGCAGCAAAGAGGGATTCTTTACTCATTCACTCCTTTTCTTTGCAGCATTTCAGACTTTCTTCCTCACCTCCTGCCCTCCCACCTCTAAGAGGGAATAAACACACCCCCACACAAAACCCCACATCCTTTTAGACAGTAGGTTTCCACAGGAATCATAAGGATTTCCTAAGATTGGATATATCACTTGGTTCAGAATTTTAAAGGTGCTCACCTTAGGCCACTTGTCAGTGCCAACCTTTGTATCGTAACGAGTTTTGGCCCCTCTGGCATCAGTAAACTCCAGGTAATCATACCTGTGAAAATTGCAATCCATTACTTCCTAATTTACTGCTTTAGTTTTGGGGGGAAAATGTCTGCTTTGGGATTTTCACAAGTGCTGCATCTCAGTGCACCCTGTCACATCTCTCTGAACCACACCTTCTGCTAAGGAATTTGTTTCATGTTTCAGTGCAGCAGTCCCAGCAGACACTGTTTTCTGCAGAATTTTCCCAACCCTTCAGTAATAGGTGCCAAATCCAACATCTGGCAAACACCTTAAATAAGCAGTAGCCTGATACGTTACCAAGAGAAGCCAAGCCAATAGTTTTGCCTTAAGAGGGCAAAATAAACACCACAAGCACAAACTGTGGTGGTTACAAAACACATCAAGGCCAAAGGAAGCAAAATTCCTGGGAACAGCACAGTACATTTGCCAGGAGAAGTGGCTTTCAGCACGAGGTCAGTCAAAACACACACTGTGTATTACCCTGGACAAGGAAATCAAAATGGCACATTTGGAGTGCACATTGAAACATGAATTGCCCCTCTGCAAAGAGATTCTGGAATCTAACCCAGCACAAGATTAAATTACCTCCTTTCAGTTTCACATTTTTCATCAAATTCCACCTCAAAGTAAGTTGCCCCATGGCACAGGAAGACTGAGACCTCATGGCAATTATTCTCATAGTTATGAGGTGATTCCATAGTCCATGTTCTCAACACCACAGGCTGCTCCTGCTGCCAGCTTTCCATTTCCATCTGCACAACAAAAATGCATTCTCAGATACAAATCTAAAGCATTTTTAAAATATTACCAAAGTAGATGTTTACGTCCGTACTTGCAAGTTGCCAGATGCACACACAAATGGCATTTAAAAGGCTACAGCACTGATTTACACTGAAACTAGTTCTAAAGACATCCTTGATAATCACAGTAAGGAAGCACTTCTAAAGCACATTCCAGTCTACTGCAGGAGGAGACAGTCTCACCCAGAAGTGACTACAAGTCTCCAAAGATGACAAAAAGGAGTCTGGGTGACTAATGTAGATTTAAACATCTACACTACAGACATGCAGACTTTGTTTGCATCACCACAAGCGAGGAAGCTAAAAATATTAAGCACAAGCTATTTTTAATTTATTTTCCTCTTCACCCTCAGAATCCCTCCTTCCCATCTACCTTCTAGGCTGCTCATTCCACTTGCACTTTGTGATCACTTTGCTCATCTTCCACATCATACAGATGTATTTCTAGTTCTTCACTCAACATTTCATTACACATCCCACGTTCTTAGAAGCTTTCCAACTCTGTTCCAATGCTCACCCACATTATCACCCCAGTTTTCTATGTCTTTCTTGTAATTTTGCTTTTGCTTCACTGTGTTTAACAGTGCCTGTGTCTCCAGTTACCTTATGAGGTTCACTACAAAGGCTTTTCAGTGGTTCTATCAAAGTGCTGAATCCCTGTAGCAGAGTACAGTGTGGAATGTCTAAAGTGCAAAAATCCAACAGGAAGATGACCTAGGAGAAAACACAAATGCCATGAAAATGCCCAAAAACCACAGCCATGCCACCCAGAAATAGGACAAAATCCCCCTGCTCACTTACCAGCTGACGAGTTGCCATGGCAAAGACAGAGTTACTGATTTTTTCTACTATAGTTTTGCCATTATATTGTGATAAAAGTGACTGCAAAATCGTTCTGATGTTTGACAGGAACTGGCCCACATCTAAAGAGGAAAAAAAAAAACCCCTAAGAGCCACCTCAAGGATTTGCTCCCACAGCCCACTTTATCAAACATGAAATGCATGGGATGTGCACAAGGACAAAGCAGGAAAGGATCTGCTGCCCCAAGGCAGTGACACCCAACAGTTCAGAGAAGTTTTCTGTGATATTTCTATTGAGGAAACAAGTCATGCTTGTCAATGATAACACAGAAAAGATGAGTGATGAGTAATTTAATCAAACACTCCAAGATTGTTTCAACAACCTCAGTGTATCCAGCAGCCTTCCTGAACAGTTATTAAGCAACAAGTGAGGGTAGGAATTTTTTAGCTTTAGCCTTACTCCATTTTTAAATGTTTATTTAAACTGATTTATATACAAATAACTTGTTTATATACAAATAACATTAACATTAAGTAATTTTATAAAAAATTACACCTCTGTTAAGTACTTGGCCCAATTAATTATTCAATACTGAGCTGCTGCACTAAAAAAAAACTAATCCCCCTCAAAAAACCCAACAAACCCCCTTAAAAGTGTCCAGCTTCTTAAGCAAGTTCCTTTCTTCTTGCTCTCCCAAATATCTAGCAAAATATATATTATAAACCCAGGAGTTTATCCAAATAAGGGACACTTAAACTAAAACATTCAAATAAAAGTCTGTAACTATTTGTAGTTTGGGTTTTTTTCAGTATTTGACCCCCCAAACTCCCTGAAATGCTTTCTGGAGATTCTCCCAAGGTAAGATTACAGCTAAAACTCCAGGTTGCCCAATGTGCCTACAAATTACTTCCTAGAGAGATTAGAAGTGCTATGACAGATATGAGTGTGCCTCAGGCAACCTCTGGTGATCCCTCATTACACTGCAATTTGCAAAATCACACTTTGAAGTCCTGTATTGCACCACAATTAATTCTGCACTCAACCCCAGCACTTACAGTTTTTAAGTATTTCTACTGCAAGATCCTTGGCTGAATTATCAGTGCCCTTGAGCTGCAGGTAGCACCAGGAGAGGAGGCTGCCCTGAACAGACCAGAATAAGGAAGCCAAGACTGTGCCACTCTCTTGCTGTGCAACATCCAGCATCATCATTTCACACTGAAAAATAAAGAAGAGCATTGAGGAATGTAATGCAGCCTCTTCTGCTGCAGAATGACACACAATATGTAGCTGTGTGTCAACTGTGATGGACATTCTCATCCCACTCACCCCAGAAAAAAAGATGAAATGCAAATGACAGGCAGTTTGTAACACGAAGCAACTGATGGGCTTTGTTTTGATATATCCCAATTTTAAATAGGAACAGCCACATATGAGTCACTCGACGTTCTCAGCACATTTTTTCTCCATATGTAAATGGCCCTCCTCCACTTCCACCTCCCTCAGTGACATGGCCAATTCTATCCTCTCAAAATGGGATGATTACTCCTGTATCCGAGTGTCTCCCCGTGGAAAAATACCACATCTTCTACATTACCTACTCCACTATTACAGAATGTCAATGTTTAAAGGAAAACACTTCAGAGCTGGCTGGAAAACCTAATCCTACCAATGCACAGCCAGGAATAGCTGCATCCAGAAGGAGAGGAGAGCTGGTTCCTTGGCACCCATCTCAGGCAGGCAGCTCGTGTTTGAAGGCATACAAAATCCATGACAAAGAAGCAGGAGCAGTGCAAAGACAGTTACCTCTCGTGCTGCCACCAGCAGAAGGGTGTCCATGACTGACAACACCTCACTTATGTCAAAATTTGCAGAAACTCCTTTCTCTGGTAATAGTAAGAGCCCACCAGGATCTTGATCACTACAAGACAAAGATCTTCTTTACCAACCAACCACGAGGAGTTCCAAACCACAAATTTAGCTATTCTTCTGTGACAAATCTGGAGAGATCCTACTGTATAATTACTTGGAAAAATCAAAAGTTTGTGTTCTGATGACTCCAGACGGATTAAATCAATAACAACCATCTCCATGGGCAAACAATTACTTAAAAACCTGGAAGACAGCCTTGGAGAAGCCTAAGAGCAATACAATGTGATTTCAGCACCAGCCTTGGCCAATCTTTTATAGCTATTCAGTTAATAAACATACTGAGAAGAAGCAGTATCTCCTTTCTACAGCAAAATCCCTTGAATATTTTTGAGAATTATTTTCCAGGGGAGTATCATATCTAAAAAGGATTATATACAAACTTAGGAACAGATGGGGGCTATCAGACAAATATTTCCAATTTCAGGACCCCTTACCTGAAGTGGGTACACAAGGATCTGAAGGCAAGATGTACAGATTGCTTATGTTCTTGCTCTGTGATGTTTTTCTAGAAAAGGAAAAAGATTTATTTTTATGATATGTTCTGTTTCCCTCCTCTGTGACAAAGAATTCTAATTTCTGCCTTCTACTGTTCATTTTTGGTAAGAAAGGCAGGGTTAGCTCCTCTATCTTTGGATAAGCTGCAGAGAGAGAGAAAGGGGAAAGGGTAAAAAGAGGCAAAGAAAAAAAAAGTAAGGTTTTTACTTGAATGGGACAAAGTATGCATTATTTGACAACAACAACTCAGATTTGTCCTCTTTTCTGCATAAAAGCAAGCAGGTTCTAAACAATCAATCTCTCATGTAATGGTTTTACCATCATGGTGAAGAGCTGCTGTCTCCTGGTCTGCCTGTCTGGGAAAAACACTGCAGCTCCACTGAGTAGGGTGTTCTTAACTTCCTCTTTTAGCATTTTCATTGGCATGGAGTTACTGTCCCCCATATCCACCACTGCTCAGACAAAAAGGAAACAAAATTACAAGTTCTAATTAATACTAATAGAGGCATAACTGAATTCAAAATGTTAAGACTACACAGCTTCAAGTCCTTGCAATCCCATTATACCCACGGAAAAGGAGGGGAAACTTTTTAACTTCTAGCAAGAAAGATTTGTCTGAGAATATATTTATTCACTGAGTAAATTAGTTCTAGCAACATCATGACTTGAAAACCATCAAAGCTAATAAAGTTTCTAAGATGTGACAGATTCTATATGAACTGGTTTTTCTCCAGCTCACTTTGCATGAGACTATTCAAAATCCACTTGAATAAAGAATGTGCCACCTTCCTTCCAACGAAATCTAATGTGTCATTCCCATTCTCTTCACTGGCTCCAGAACCTTCCTGTAAACCTTACAGACTCCTTGTGAGCTCATTTATATTTATATGAAATTTCAGAAATAAATGCATCCCTGTAACATTAAAGGGTCACATTCCCTGCTGGTTCAAGCAGGAGTTTTCTACTGCAGCTGTTTCCAGGCCACACATGGTCAGAAAAATCTATAAAACCCTTTCTTTGGGTCAAGGAAAGTTTCCCTGTGGTAGACTTAAATTAGCACACACTGACCTGAAGGAGAAACAAAGGAACAGGAGCCAACTTGGCCTCTAGGAATAAATATCTTTTCCCAAATTTGAACAGACAAAACACTTAATATATATTGAATAAAAAATTACCTTCACACAAATGTCTATAAAGCTCTTCTGCAGCTTCTGTGTGACCAGCTGTTTTGCTCTGAGGAGTTTCTTGAGGTTTAGCAGTTTTATTGTCTCCAGTAAGTACAGAGAAGCAGCTCTGGAGAAGCTGCAACAGCAGTGTTTGAGCAAATATACATTCTTCCCTTGGGCTGTAAAAAAAACCAGAAAACAAACTGAAGTAAAAACTAGAAAAGAAGTTCTTTTGCACCAAATAAATTATGCTATGAAAGTCACCATCTCAGATGGATAAAAAACACTGAGTGGAGAGCACACAGCCATGGCTACCAGCTAAATTAATCTACAGTTCAAGCTTCCACATAACATTATAGTTAAAAGTCCATATGGCAGCAGTAGGAAAATGTTATTTATGTAAATGATGCAGATTAGGAAGAACAAACTGCTGTAACTAAACTAAGCATACTTTATTTATACACATGCACAGAGATTAGTGCCTCAGCAGACAGTACAGAAGTAACTTACTTTTGGTGAAGTTTATTGTAAAAATTCCAGAACAGCTGCAAATCAAGGCCTGTGAAATCTAAAAATGACTTGTATTTTAATCCACTCTCCTTCTGCTGAACCTTAAAAAGGCAAAGAAAAGGTAGGATTGGAAAATTAACTCTATATAGAACACATTTTTAAAAAGTAAATCCCTGAGCACTGGGCTTAAAGTAGCCAGGTTTCCTATAGATTTGTAGCTACACTGAATTCCAGTGTAAGTTCTTTCATTGGTATTTCAGTGTCTAAACGTGACAGTTCATGCTGAAACCTTCTCCTGCACAGAGCTCTCTCCTCTTTCCAGATGTCTGAGCTCCCATCCCTGTTCTCCACCACTAAAAGACTTTCCAGCCTCCAACTCTCCCTCTAATTTGACTGAAAGTAAGAAACAGCCAAAATGAGATCGGCTGCCCATGGTTCAGAATTGAAGCTGAAAAGGCACAGACACATGTGCTGAAAGAACAAAACATCATTTTGACACGTGTCCTCAGGGGTTGGGTACATCACCCTGACACCCAGCAGCACACACCACTCACAGCTCTTAACTGTGTATGTATTATTTCAGATAAAAAGAGGAATGTTTTAATCTGTGAAATCGTAGCTTCCTCTTTTGTGCATTTTTCCAGATGTTTGCTTCAGAAACAGCTACACTAACAGATATGGGGCATCCTCCTGTTCCACCTACTTCATTGTAACCTCATACTGAAAAATACTTCTTCACTTCCTTCTGGACCCAAAGTGAGCACATTCTGTCACATTCAGTGAACATACACAGAATGCTATTTTTCAGAAACCATTTTTTCTCCCCAACGTGGTTTTTAACCATGGTTAAAAGCACCCAGACTTCTCTTTATCCATTTCCAGTTTCTGTTCGCACAGCCTTAATACTTTCAGCACGGGAAATACAGGCTCAAAACAATCCAAGAAGTAAAAATACCAGGTCCTGTGCCAGCTGCTGGATGAAATGAAGTGTCTTCAGGAGCAGAGTTGTGCCACAAACTGTGTCCTCCTCAGTCCTCCTGCACTGCAGGCAGTTCATGCTCCTGCTGGGCTCGTCCCGCATGGGCCGAAGGTACCCGAGAACACTCAGGCCCTGGACCCCCAGACGTTCTGCTGTGTCTTGTCTTGTGCACAAGAACTTTATCATCAAGTACTAGAAGGATAAAAACACAGCACAAGATTAGGGTTTAAAAGCTAGTACAAATATGGCTTTCAAAAGGCACATATGAGGAGACTGCAAGTGGGGTTGGGGGGGCCAAGCACAGTCCCTGTCAATCACTTCCAGAGGTTTAAAACACTAAGCTTGTGATTCAGGCTAAGCTTGATCTCTCCCTGCTTCCAAAACAGTCACAGCGATGGGTCTGTGACCTCTAGAAGCAGCTGCAAGGTTAGTTAATTCATTATCAGTTCATTCACCCTGCAGGTGCTGTTCCTTGCCTTTATAGTATTTTTGCAGGGTAAAAAAAACCTATTAGCTGCATTTAAAAGCAAGCAGAGGATCAATATGTAATATTTAAAACATGCAGTTATCAATCTGTCCTCAGAGAGGTGCAGAATGCAAAGCTGAAGGGAACAGCAAGCTCTGCCATCCCCATGTACCCAGTTACTCTGCAGCAGCAGGGATGGTGTCAGAAAAATTCCCAGCTGATTTGTAACTGTGCCACCACTTCTGCTAATTCCCACAGTTCACAGGGACTGGGGAACTACTACAGCAGGATCTGAAAAGCCACTTTCCCTCCTTAAGCACTACAAATGAAAGCCCATCTTCTGCCATTCTTGAAACAAAGATCTCCTTCCCCAGGGAAATCAGTCTGACTGATGGAACTCCTTAGTAACTGTTTGCCCACTAAAACAAGGAAGAACCTGGCTCTGAAAGAACAAATGCTACAACTACACAGGAGATAATCTGTCTAGATACCAGAATAAAGCAACAGTCATGTCACTCTTTTTAGAAATATTTCATCATGATAAACCCAGTAATTGCACATTCATGTCATTTTGCATTAAATTTGATCCTGAAGCACCACTTGATTACATATATATATGTGCAGAGAGGGAAAAAGAAAATTCAGAGGAGAAAAATTCCATCATATAACTAGAAGGCCATTGGTTTTTTGCCCCTACCCAGCAGAGTTGTCCCTCACAAAAAGAATTAGGTTTATTTTTTATTTCAGTTGGCTTTAGAGCAAAGCACAGAGAGGAGCCCCTGCTCACTGTGACTGGGCCAAGGGGTTTGTGTGGTTCCTTACTTGGGAAATCCTGCATTGCTGCATTTTGACATCAACTTCATCCCATTCCTCTTCCACTTCAAACCAGCCAATAGGATCATCATCTCCCAAATCATCACTTGAACAACTGCTTCTGTGTTCAAAAGAATTTAACACACTTTGTAAAGGAAAAGTTTATCAACTGCAAAGCTGTTGATATTCTACCAAAATATTTAGAGCATGTTATAGCTATAAAGATGAGAAGGGACAACAGAAAGTTTCACATACCCTAAACTATGACATTCAAGGTAAGAAAATTTAGGAAATTTTATTAGTCATGGTCCCTATCACCCCCTCACTCCTCAGCAACAGTTCTGAAAACTAATTTAATACAAGTTAATTAACATACGACCTTTCTAAAAATTTCTGTTACCAGTGATCTGCAGCTCAAGTAGAAAGCTGGTTCTGTTATATCCCTTTTAAAACAGGTCTCTAAATCAAGAGGCTGAGAACAACAGCTACACACACATTTCCTCAAACACACACCCATTACACTGAGGCTCAGTAAAATCAGAGTAACAATTAAACGACGCGCCGTTTTTAAGTCACTTGCAACAGTTCTCAGGAGTTTCAGTGGCACTGCAAAAAAGGTCAAACGTAACTTTTATCTTCCATGCAATCATTAGAAAAAGTCCCACCCCTACCTGTTTTTTAAGAACTGTTTGAATTCCCTCAGCTTCCATCTGTCGTAGCTCTCGAACCTTTTGAAATGTTCCTCCGCGTGGAACTTTTCCGACGCCCCGTTGTAAGCAAACACCAGCCCACACTGGGCCCCAATGGCACCTTTCCGGACCTGGAAGGGCAAATCCAGAGCAACGTGTTCAAGAGCTGACAATAAAAGGTGTTTCTTTCACAGGAAAAAAAAGGAAAACAGTTATGGAAAGCAACTACATCCTCGCAAATATTGACCTCTGGAGCTGCACAGGAAGATGAAACACGTTTAGAGGAGTGTTATGAAAGCTGCTGTAACCCCCTGAGATCAGGTACATGGTTAATATTGGCTATATTTGTCCCCCTAACATTAACTAGAGTTCCACATATTAATTCCCATTCTAATTTTGTACACTTTTTTAATTAAAAAGAACCCAAACGGAGATCATGTCTCCCAGTATCACTCCACTGCTAAACAACTTAGGGCTCTCCAGCTCCAGCTAGAATTTCCTTGCCAGAAGTCCATCCATGTTTAGGTCTCTCTGACATTGAAATATGTATCCTTGTTCCAGGAATGAAATTACTGCTTTGCCTTAAATATATAAATTAATTCAGCTAATTCACAGAGTTTTGGCTTGGCAATGAGATTTAATCACAACGTCTTGCTTTTAAATCAGATAAAAGGCACACCAAATGTTCAAATTACACTGGTGTCTCTAAATAGAATTCAAATATCTTCATTTAATCTAAACTCACATTATGTACCTCGAAACCTGCTATTCACACAGTCAAAAAATATTTTAAATATAAAAGACCTTACATATAAATCCATACTCTTTAGAGAGAAATCATAAACTGAAGAGTCTCTGGCTTGACATATATATTGCAAGATAGAGATAAAATCAATAGAAAATAAATGTCTTTACTACATGCTTGTGGCTCCCTGGAATAATTTAAGCCCTTTTTTTTCTGGAGTTCCCTGTGACTTACACCAAAGTAAAACCCTAATATTGCACTGTTTCAGGATGAATTTAAAATTTTAGTTCATATAAAAAGATCATCATGGTGAGGCCATGATTCTACCACCAGGGCAAAAAGCAACCCTTCTGCTTCAAAAGTACACAGGGACTACATACCTTTATTCTGATTTGTGTCACTTGAAATGAAGACTCAGTTCCAGTAGAAAGAATGATACTTGCTCTGGTTTTCCCAGTTTCAGTAAGAAAACCTAAAGCAGGAGTGGGAATAGAATGAGGTTGGGATGACTGCTAGTGCAAGGAGTTTGAAGGAGAATACTGGGATTGTGGACTGAAGGAGGGGGGGAAACAAAACCACAACTCTTTTTCCAGTGAAATGCTCATTAGTAAACGTTTCCAAATGAAAGAGATAAGTTAAAAGATTGTTATTATGTCAGTACCTCCAGGCAGTGACTCTCTTGGAACTGCAATAATCTGCAGCAGTTTCAAGAGTGTTTCCCCACTAAAGGGTATTAGTAATTCCCAAATATTATTTTGGCTTGGGGCTTCTGTTCAGTGATATAACTATTCACTGTTATAATTCATTCACAGATGTAACTCAGTTCCCCACACTGTGACCCATAAAACAACAGAAAACAATCCACAAAGCAACTAAAAATAAACTCAAATAACACATGTGAGCAAACAAGAGAGGTAAAATAAGCATTTAGAATGTGCCTGATTTTCTGTCACAATGGCTTTCGTTCACCAGCAGCACTGCACAAGACAATAAACCATTTTTAAAAAAAAAAAGATTAGGTGGCATTTCACTTAAAAAGGAGCTCAAGAAACACAAATCTCTTTGTTCAGGTTGTATCCAGTACATAAAAGCATTGCATTAACAAAGAGAGGCTTTAAAGGAGAATTAACAGTTATGTGGAGTCAGGGAGAATTTCAATGATTGCCACCATCTCTCTCCATCAATATTTGGGAAACCAGCAGTGAAGGATTCATGACTTCAACCCACAAAATGGGCTCTAGTATAATATTCCCAGGGACAGCTCATGGCTGATTTCCATGTAGGATATCAATAATTCTCCCTAAAATCCAATCTTTTTGATTGGTTGCTTTGCTTTGACAATAAACTGGCTCCTGAGAAATCACAGTGTTGCAAAATAGATTCTATATATTAATTTTTTTGCTTCTTTTGTTGGTTTGTTTTTTTTTATTATAGAAGTTTCATATCATAAAACTATGAAGAAGCAACAAATATATATAATAAACACAGAATAGCACCATGGCCTCATTAACAGTCATTATGTCTGGTTGAGTTCTTTCCAACCTAAACAACTTTATGATTCTAATATTTTGGATTTTAAACTTCGGGTTCTTACCATCCCCAGTCCAAGGCTCCACAAGGAGGTTTTCAGGCCCTGATTTATCTTCTTTTCCTTTTACATCACAGGCTTGCAGAGTCAGTCTTAAAGGTTTTCCTAAGTGAGAAAATTAACAGGTTTATCAAATTCATTTCAAAACGGTAAAATTTGTTTTCTAAAGTTCTTAATACAGAAAACAAATGGAAAAAAGAAATCAAAATACTATGAGATTTTTACCACTGTCAGATTAAAAAAGGGAGGGAAACTGGAGTATGAGAGATACATTAATCTAACATAATTCAAGTTTTAAATAGAGACAGAAGGACAATTAAAATCATGACAGTGTTCCTTCCACTCTTTGCACACTCTGGAATTCACAATCCATGAAATACCATTTGTCTTACAAAAGGCAGTGGCTACTCTGGGAAAAACCAAGCAGTTTTCAAAGCTTTTGAACTAAGCACTGATACTTGTAAAACAATTCACGTATTCTTTGGCACAAGACAAGGAGTACTGACAAAACATACTAAAAGGCAAGCAAAGGGTAAAATTCTTCATGAGAGACTAATGACAACCTCACAAGTTGACAACTGAGAAAATACAGATTTATCAGCCAATGCTGCCAAGTCATCACCTGATGCCAGACCACAAACAGCTCTACACTCACGACACACTCAGATTATAAAAACTTGGGTTTAACTCAGATTATAAACTGGTAAAAGTGAAAATAAAAGAACTTTAAATAGTTGGTGATGATGTTACATTTAAAATACATCTTAAATTTGTGTGAGACCATTTACTGAGGCTGAACACACACAACTGGAACAACAGGAATACCTGATGTCATTTGCCTTTTAAGCAACACAAAAACCATCACCACTTGATACAGGGGCCACTATCTACACAGTTCATGTTTTCTCCCTTGAGAAGATGCCCCCTGGTTCAATTCTTTGATCAGAAAGCTGATCTAATCCCCAACTTTTAGAGCAGTTCAGCTTCCCAGGTTGTCTCCTCAGTGACAGTTTTTAATTTAGAAGCCTTGTATAGAATTTTAAACCCCAACAACGAGTAGAACAACTCAAAGCTGTGCATTTTCTGAAGCATGGCCTGTAAAGGATGCAGGAATTGCTCCATTACCATATTTATAGAGCAGGTTCTGTCTGACTGCTGCCATGGAAGCGATGAGAGAGGAAGCCTTGTACGGGGTGTCCAGATGCTCAGTGATTGCACAAAGGGAACTCATCACTTTGGCAACACTCCCCCGGGCTAAGGCAAAGGCCAGGAGTGTCAGCTCCACCTCTGGAGTAGTACAACAACTGGGGAGGGAAAACAACAACAGTGTGAAAAGAAAATCTGGGATATTTTGGCTTTAAATAATGCTGCCATGGAATCTCTCGGGTGCCTGAACATCTTCGAATTATTCAAGATACTTAAAAAAATAGCAGGTGAGTAAAAAGGCAAAGTTTTGCTATACAAAGTCTCCTAAACCATTTCTCAGAGCATCAGCCACACAAACTCACCTTGTTATCCTGATCAGGAAACTATCTACCTCTTCCAAAACGTTTGGCGATAAGAAGCTGGAAAAATCCGTGGAGCCCGGTGTCAGGGAGAGAGGTGGCATGTGCTGCAGTGCTTTCCTAGGGAAAAATGAAACACAGCAGCAGGAAACCAGTCAGAATGGGAGAAAAGGAATCAGACATTTGAATCTTCATGCTTTGGGTGGGCAGGTCTCTGCAAATTGCTGCCGAGTGCACAAAATGTATTTACGCGGAGAAGCTCTTCAAAAGGTAACAGCAGGATTGCATTCCAGGCAGGGAGAAGTTCAGTGACTGCTGGGTAATCTCGAATCTAGTCCCATAATCTCAGATTTAATGAGACAAACACATGCAGGAGTTTTGAATTAAATCTGTGACAGCCTTAGAAACAGCTCAGTGTGCGAGTGCTGCTTCATTTTCAATTGTTCTGGAATTGAGCAAGAGCCCGTGAGTAAAGGGAAAATGGCTTTGAAATTCCTTCAAAACAATTACAGAAAGACACTTGTTAGCTCAGACCAGAATTTTTGTGAATTCCCAAAAATCATGTAATAACCCCAGAAAATAGGAATTCTCAAGCAGTTTCACCAAAGTCATTCTATCCAATATTGAAGCCATTCTATCTAATATTAAAGTTTTGCTTTATAATTCTAAACACTGAATCTGTAATTCCTGGAAGCCTGTTTTCAGTCAACATAAATTTTTTCTGCTTTATTAGCTCAGAGTTCATGTTATATTTCTAAAAAAATATCTAAACTGTGCTAAAACTGAAGGCCCTCAGTTTTAGTAAAGCTTCCAACTTCCTCAGGTGTGGGCATGTATGAAGGTATCTAAACTTTAAAGAGATTTCACAGATGACACAAATTAAAAGATAGGCTTAATGGACTTTAACCTGCTGCACTCATTAACCTAATCAGCACTGCTCCTCAGTTTGGTGGCATCATGCTAACTAAGCTCTATAAAAGCTGATGTGGGTGTGGAAACATTTTCTTAGGATTCCAACCCTTCAAGTCATCCAGCAGAAGTGTTTGGCAATCAAACAAGGAAATGTTACACAGAAAATGGTCAATCACCACAGGCAAATACCTGCATGGAGATAGTGCACAGACTCAACTATATCCCCATGGAAAGTGTGACAAGGCATCACACAGGCAGAAATCTGCTGAAAATTAGGCTAAATTAACCTCATAAGGTTAATTAACCTCATAAGGGGGAGATGTTAATTTTATTATCAACATTGGACAACGAAAATTAATTAATTTAAGGCTTCTCAACATCATGACAAGTCAAAGCAAGGGTAAAAAAATGTATTTTTCAGTGTCCATTCAGTCATGGTTTAACAACTAGATGAGACACAACAGCCAGGACAATTACCCTTTTCTAGTGTATGCAACTGGATAAAGGAGAAACATCAAAAATTCGAACAATGAGATGGCAAAAAGATGTTTAAACACCTCAGTGGAGGGAGTGGAAACCAGTTACACAAGGCAGACTAGCTTACTAAAGCCAGAAGTATTTAAAAAAAAAAAAACCACACTCATAAGACCAAATAAAATCCCTCAGCGTGGAACTTTGGTACTTACTGAGTATTCTGTAAAATAGTGTGAACAAATGCTGGGTTTGTTTCCATGGAAGCTGTGACCAGAGAGGTCAGCAGGGACCAGTACCAGATGGCTGAGGCATCACACACAGACACTGCCACCTTCTTCACCCTCTGGTACCCCACGGCCCTGAGCCCGTGGATCCTGGTGTCACATCCGTCACTAAGGCAACGCTTGATGTTTATCTGGACATCTGTCAAAACACAAAACAGAATTTTTTTTTTCCCATTTCTTCTGCTGGGTTAGATCTAGAAGAGTGCAGATATTCCGAACAATAATTCCTGCAGAACCCCTTAGGAAAAAAAAATGGCAGGAGATGCAAAACTGTCCTCCCACACGGGGACAAGTGCACACGTGTTTCCTCACCGTGCACACTGTGACTGGGAAAATTTAGCCTTTCAGTAGTCCATTACATATGGCATGGCTAGAAATTAAGGGGAAAAAAGTAGTAAAAGCCCCTCAAAGTGGAAAATAGATTATTTCACCAGTACCTTTCTACCTACGTACGTAGGCAGTGTCTTGGGAGTGAGTGGTTTTTTTGGGGAGTTGATGGGGAAAAGGAGTAAAGCCTAAAAGCAAATTTTTAAGTTACACAAAATTCTCACTAAGTTCTTGACCATTTTGCATAGATGATGTTGTCCTGATTACTTCTGAGGAACAACACCCTTGCTGCCCATTTCTTGTGGCAATCAAAGTTCATCTCAGTGAAAAACACCTTTTTGAACTGAAGGGACAAAATTCCTGAAGCTGTAGAAACCATCTTAGGAAGGAGCAGCTTTCCTTGGATTGATTCCAATATAGCACCCACAGAGCCACCAGATTCAAAAATAACACTATTTAAAACCCCTGAGCACAAAACCTGTTTTACATCTGACCAATTTCAGAGTTTTGGTACTAAAAAAAACCAGTTGCTCAGAAGCAGATTTTTTGCTAGATACTATCAGCCAACATATGCTTTCACTGTGCAAGCAAAGATATTTTAAAACTACCCTCTGTCTTCAAATTGAGAGGCTAAAACTGCATCTTGAGTCAATCTTCTCCTCAGCCCTGAGCCCACGTTACAGACAGACCACGAGAAAGGCTCGGAAGACTCTTCCAGGCTAGAAATCAAACTACAATTAAACCAATTTTTTCCGACCCAAGGACGAGGTCAGAAGTTTCACCTCGAATGACTGACACTTCAACACACCATTCCATGATCTACCCAACCTTTCACCTTCCAAAAAGCAGCAAAACAATATCCCAATGGGATCTTTATTGACTCACACATCTGACTAATGTTAGCGTTTTCCAACAGTGTTACGTAGCCAGTGATATTGCTTGGAATGTGAACATCTCGGACCTCCTGGAGACTGCTGGCATTCCTTCCCACTGCCACTGTGACCTGCTGTGGCATGTAACTCTGGTCACTGGCTGCCACTGCGATGGACAGGTGTCTCAAAACCACATCTGGTTTCATCTTTAAGCTGCAGAGCAAAGAAGATGAAACAGTTCTTGTAAAGAGAAGGCAAGTCAAGCACTTTGCTTTAATGATTTTGTTATCATATATATATTATATTATTCATTCATTTTCCACCTCTACAAACACAAATAAATCCTCTGAGCTTTACTTCATGCTTCACAGGTCTTCCTATAACCCCATATCATGGTGGACAAGTTAAAAGATTTCGACTTAAAAAACCAGTCACCTCTGAGAGTGAGACTGTAGATTCTTCTGTTCATATTTTCAACTGAGAATTCATTCTTCAGGAATAAAAATGCAGTGTCAATAATGACCAAAATGAGATTTGGGGTTTTTTTTTAAGTATACATTCTCAGGTCTACCACTGAAAAAACACTCAACAATTCTGTTTCATTGAGCATTTCTGTCTCATGGAACTTTCTAGACAGTGGCAAAGCACTTCTATTCAAGTCCCAACCACTGCATCTGTACCACAGCTTGGAAAGCTTTGCTCCACAAGGCAATGGCAGATGCAGGCATTTTACAGGTGAACTTTTATTTGGTTGTTAGGCCTTTAAACTTTATGCAGAGATTAATGACTTCTGCATAAAGTTTAAACCCCTAACCACCACTATACTTATCTGTCACTCACTGATCCCACAGGTTTTTTTTAATTACATCTGTACTGGGTTTGTGTGATAAGGTTTTGGCAGTGGGGGGCTATGGGGTGGGGGGTTTTGTGGAGACAGGCCCCTTGGAGAGAGAAGCCTGCACTGGAGCAGGTTTGCTGGCAGGACTTGTGAGCCCATGAGAAGGACCCATGGAAGGGATCCCACCCTGGAAGGGATTCCACCCTGAAAGCAGGAGAAGAGTGTGATGAGTCCTCCCACTGGGGAGGAAGGAGTGGCAGAAACATGTGATGAACTGACCACAGCCCACACTCCCCACACTCTGTGCCTCTGAGGGGGAGGAGAAAGAGGAAGAGAAGTTAATTCTGGGGAAAAGGGTGGGGAAGATTTGGTTTTATTTCTCCTTACCCTACTCTGATTTAATGAATTCAATTAAATGCCCCGAGTCAAGTCTGCTTTGCCTGTGATGGAGTTGGTGAGGGAGCTCTCCCTGTCCTTGACCCACCAGCTTTTTGTTTCATTTTTCGCTCCAGCTGGGGAGGGGAGTGATGGAGCAGCCTTGGGGGGCAGCTGGAATGCAGCCAGGGCCAAGCTAAGGCCCAGCAGCCCAGCCCTCTCACCGTATCCAGTGGGAGCGGGCGCTCCCATCCGACTGCCAGAAGGAGGAAGTTTCCCCGTTGGTCATCTTGTCGATGTCGGCGGAATTGGACGAGGTCTCTATGTGGGTGTAGCACTTCGGGACAGACTTCAGCTTGTCTGACTCCTCACTGCCATTCAGGTCACTGGGGTACTCTGCACAGACAAGGGACTGCTCAGGACATGCTGCTTTGGCTCGTTTTGAGAAGTGTTATACCTTTACAGTAACTATCTCAAACAAATTAACTGCTTGGCACAGAACACAGCCTGTTTCTGACAGGATCTACGGGACAGCAAGGTTTGATTTCACGTGGAATTGCAATAATCTCAATCTACCACTCATGGCATGAAAACACCTCCACTGCCTGGAGTTCAATAGCCTTTGTCTCCTTTCATTACTGGTCTCATCAGTGCTTTATCATTTTCGTGCCAAAACACAAACAGATGAAAGGAAAAAGTAAAACATCACAGAGAAAACCTCGATTCAGCCACTCTAGGGAAGGGACAAAGCAGACTGTTTCCCCAGGTAACTTGATCTACTTCAACAGAAGTGCAGAAATCTGAAAATACCAAGTCAAGCTGTGAAGCAAAAGAGCCATGGCTCCAAGGAGATCACCAGGCCAGTCCCACAGAGACACAGCAAAAGACTCACTACTTTCAGTCCAAAACAATAAAATACCTATTAATACTGAACAGCCAACTTCAGCAAACGTTCACTTCCCATGGAAACCAAGTTTCTGGGAACCAGTAGAGATATTTGACCGAATAGACAACATGGCAGATCAGTAATGGTCAGGAGCAAGATGAGAACATGCCAGTGTGGATAGTTCAGAAATCAATTTATGTGCCTCAAAAAGTGAACAAAAAAACCCCCCAGAAGTGTGCAGATCAACTCCATGCCTGTTAGAGGTGACCCAGTGGGTATCACACACCTCTCTCTTTCAGGAGAAGTCGATCCAAGGAGTCCTTGAGCACGGAGGAGCGCATGGTGCAGATGTTGTTGAAGTACTCCAGCACTGGGTACGGGATGGCAGAACTGGAGATGCGGTTCCGGTGCAGGAACCTCAGGATCATCGAGGCGTGAAGGCCCAGCCGCTCTTTCGATTCAGAAAATATATCAATGAAACCTAGAAAGAGACATCATTTCCTTGTGGGTTTGGGCACCACAATGTAAGAAGGATGTAAAGCTATTAGAGAGAGTCCAAAGGAGGCTACGAAGATGGGGAAGGGTCAGGAGGGACCATCTGAGGAGCAGCTGAGGGCACCTGGTTTGTCCAGCCTGGAGAAGAGCAGATTGATGTCAGACCCCCCCCAGGGACTGCAGCTTCCTCCTGAGGGGCAGCTCTGATCCCTCCTCTCTGTGACAAGACCTGAGGGAAAGGCTGGAGCTGTGTCAGGGGAGGGTTAGGCTGGATCTCAGGGAAAGGTTCTTCCCCCAGAGGCTGGTTGGGCACTGCCCAGGCTCCCCAGGGCAGTGGGTACAGCCCCAAGGCTGCCAGAGCTCCAGGAGTGTTTGGACAATGCTCTCAGGGACAGGGTGGGATTATTGGGGTGTCTGTGCAGGGCCAGGAGTTGGACTGGATGATCCTTGTGGGTCTCTTCCAGCTCAGGACATTCTGTGATTCTATGAGCTGACTTGATTAAGTCATCACATTCCCCCTTTAAATCCTATTACTTGAGAAATCCAAATTAAGCATGGCAACCAATATTAGGAAACTACATTCCACCACATAAAGCAGCTCAAGTTTGCAACCTTTACAACAGGGAAAAGTGCAGGCAAATATTTTTGTGAGTTACTCGAAATGCCTGAAGGAGTTCAAAACAATAACCAAAAATCTTATGCTTGTTTTGCTGTCCCAAACCCTTACCTTCAATACCTGAGTGAAGCAGCTGCTGCCTGGCTAACAAGAGGATGTACTTGCATCAGTCACTTGGAGCTACATTAAGCATCTCACTTTGGCACTGTGGATTATTCCCAAAGAGATATCTAATGCTTTCCACCAAATTGGTAAGAAATTCCAGCTCCTTCACATTGGTACTCCAAATCCCAGTGCATTTAGATGCATAGAATAGTATCCTAAGTCCTCTCCTCTGACTTATCTATAGCCAGTTGCAGCCTTTCCTGTCTTATCTTTTAAGGCAAATCCCCTTTAGCCACTTACCATCAAAGGAAAGCCAGTAACTGATACTTATCCCAGAAATTAAGTTCTGGAACCTGACACTTTCTGAACCATACACTGTAAAACCTGACTGATGTTTTAGCAGGATTCCAAATGCTGAATAACAATATAATAGTAATAAAGTGTATGACTCATCCCCTGAAGCAGACTCCACGGAGGATTTATTCCCCCAGTGACCAAGTACAAGACTGCATTAGCTGGGCACTCACCAAAACCCTGCAAGGAGCTCTGTTCTGTCTGTGAGATAAACCAAAGGAGAATAAGACACTCTCCAGTCACACAGAGAAGAAAAGAGTGGTTCTTTGTGAAAGGAAGTTCTGCATGTAATTATGGGAAATTTTTAATTTATAGCAACTTCCCTTGCTTGATACTGAAGAAATAAGAACCTCCTGGAGTATGGTTTTGATAAGATTAGGACAAGCAATTTATTGAAGCAGCACTCCTTTTATAGGGCAGGACTTGGGGAACCATGTGTTTTGTCCCTCTGCTCCCATACCTGGCACTAGTGAACAAGCTTGCAGTTGCCTGATTACATGGCTCAGCTCCCCCTGAAGATTTGCTCCACTAGAATTCTTGAGAGCCTCCAGCATATTCTCCACATCTACAGTGCCATCTCCTTCAACATCAAATTGTGCAAAGGCCTGGGGAGGGACAAAAAAGGAAAATTTATTTCAGCACATTTCCTTCAAGCAGGAATTCAAGGCATTTCATAGAAACGTTGTAACACTATTAAATTAAGCTCAAAATAATCAATTTTCCACAGTATTGAAATCGTGGTAACAGGAAACAGCCTGGCTGGAAATCTGCAGTGTCTAGCAAGTTTGGAGGTATTTGCACTGCCTTCCTATAAAAGTCAGCTGTAGTCATGCTTAGGTGGAGACAGCCCATCATCTCCCCCAGTGAATCAGCAGGATCCATCCATGGAGAGCTGGGACTGGGGGAAAGGTGCTCACTAAAGAACCCCAGAAAGTTCTTCACTGAAGGGTGGGTTGTTCCAGAAGCCACACCTTCCATTACTCATCCCTGCTGCATCCCTCTCACTGCAGCCACTCCAATTCCTTCAGGGTTTAAATATTTGCTTTGTTTAAGAAAATGTCCTGAGAACCAGAAGATTTTTTTTTTAATGTGTATTTCCTTCCATTAACTGTCCTCCTACACAAAATACCAAAATATAGTTTGTCAAAGTATTTGTGAAACAATGGAGAGTTAAAAAAGTGGGGTTTTTTTTCTCATTGAAGGGAACCACTGCCAGCTTTATTAACTTTGACCTTCATGTAACTTTTCATATAAAAAGTTGTGTTGAGCATGTACAAAAAATAACTCACACAGCACTTCACAACTTTGAACTAACAAAAGTGCATGGTATTTTTATTCAGCTGAGCCTATAAAACAGACCCAAGCTCATAAATGTAAATTAATTTAACTAGCCACTTTAGAGAACTTATAGCCAGATATTTAATAGTGGTGTGTCACTGGAGCATATTTTCACAATCAGATTTAATTCTGAAACAAACTTTCATTCAATTGCTAAAAAAATGGGACTTAACCCAAAAGAGAAATGCAGTATTTCAGGAGTACCCACTTTTTTTCCATATAAATTGGGAATGCACTTAACAAAAGCTATTTCTTTACAAGCAAGACTCGAGTCTCCCAGTCCTGAACTTGGTATTTCAAGTTCAGCCACATAGCCCAGGAAATGTGGTGCCCAAGAACAGACCATCCCGGGGGGGTCTGAGCCAAGGGATCGCTGCTGCTCGGGAGGCAGCTCATGCTTCAGTCTCTCGGTTTATTACCTGATTATCAAACTTGCTGCACCATTAAAAGTCTATCCTAGAGAGCTGATCAGCTCAAAATAACCTGCCAATTAACCATGACATAATTACAGCACTTAAAGGAGAGCAAAGTCCTCAGAACACAACAGAATCAAAGCGAGGCGTTTTAGCTGCTTAAAGCTCAGATGGCACTGAGGTGAATTTTAGCTCGGCAGCTTTATGAAGTCTTACTAAAAACAGAGCTGAAGCCAAAATAATAATTATCACCTTTAAAAAACTATTCTGAGTAGCAAAGCTGGTGCTGAGCACCATGGCCAGTCCAGGAGACTGACATAGGGCATGAGGCAGATCCCAGAAGAAAAACCTTTGCTCGAGGAGAACAAGCCAGAGGGAATTGATTCTAACAGACATAACTCAGCTGCCAAAACAATTCAATGTACAGTTTCACACCATCCTCACCATCATGACTTTTTATCCTCATATTTGAAGTCCAGCTGTGCAGTTACTAAGCTACAAAGTGAGCAAGTTTTGTGATGTTACTGGTGAAAATAAAAGACACACAAAACAACAAGGCTGGATCTGCTGACAGCTACTTTAAACTGGTTTCTTACACTTTCATGTAAGAAGGGATTACCACATATATGCTTTTCTTTGCATCTTAATGCAGGATTTTGTTATTTTATTTTTAAACTCCCCCTGTGATCTCAGGAGATTGCACCAAATTTAGAACTCTAAAATTATTTTTTGACTGTTCAGTATAACTAATCCCTATATTTGACACAAAACAGCCACAATTTCCACTGCTGCCCTGTGCAACAGGGGATAAGCCAAAAAAAAGGGGGGAAAAAAAATCAATATATCAACCTGTACTCTGAGTTTTTGAGTTGTTTTCAGCCCTGGGACATGCTACAAATGCAGCAGCAGCTTTACCACAAGCCAGCTGCATCTTGCTCCTAAATAAAGGCAGTAAATCCTCAGTTCCTACCCAGTTCAACCCTGAACATGAAGAAACATCTTTGCTGGGAAGTGATGAGTAAGAGGATTGCTTGGAAATACAGCACATGGAAAAATCAGTCCCTCGTCTCCCAGCTCAGGAGTTGGATGGCAGGACAGGACTCTGTATTTGCCCCTCTGCCCCTGGTAGAACTGCAGCATTAATGCTGCCAGCATGACATGACAACTGCTCAAGAACCACTGAATTAAAAAAAAAAGGATTCAGAGGTTCAGTTTACCTAGAAAACAGATTGTGCATTTGAAGAGAGGTTCACTTTGCCCATAAAGCATCCAAAGTATGTGCTCACAGCCCCGCGCTGAGAACAGAGGAACTGAAAGGGCAGAGCAAAACCTGCTCTGTGCCAGACAGGCCTCTGTAAACACCAAAAAGTGACACCTATTGACCTGCCAGCCCCAAACTGACTAATTGAGCAGGAAATCTCCAACCCCACAGCTCGTGGGTTGGGGACAGTCACAGAAATGATGGCACCGAGGTTTTCCACAGAACTGCCAACGTCTCCCCCTCGCAGGACAGAGCAGATGTGACCACACATCCGTGCCACGGCAAACCCTGTGACGAGCTTTTTCCCCACTCCCCAGAGCAGGAAATGAAACCCAAACAAATAGATTCTTCGTGCAGAGGAGGACGTGCAACACAGACAACTCTCAAACCATCCCTGCAGCCCACAAGGCTCAGCTGTTTGTGCCAACACAAGGAACCCCAAGGGACAAATTTCACCCTCGTGTTGTCACAAATGAAGAAGTGTTTGTTACTGGCTCTTCTCGCAAAGGAACTGGAAGTGGAGGCAGCGTTTTACCAAGCCATTTAAACCAGTGTGATCCAAACACACCCCAAAATGAGTCTCCTCCCAGATGGCAGTAGCCCCGTTCCCCTGTCAGCACTGACTCAGGAGTGTGCGTGTGATTTATCAGTTTACAGTTACTTTGCTACTCAAAGACAGCAGGAAGTGACTGGGGAGCCCCAGGAACTGCCTGCAGTGAGGAATTCAGACACAGCCACTTTCTCAGCTGAGTGTGGAATTCCCGGCAGAGTATTCTGCTGCATTTTGGATGGGTAAAGCTTAAATGTTCTAGACATTAAACTCCCTCTGTCCCTTCCCACAAATGAAAGGAAACTGGACTCTCTTACACCACTAAAACCTCACCTGTCTGTGCAGGGTTAGGGTTACACCACCTTCTTGCAAGTTTTCCAAAACACTGACTTTCCAGTAAGTAATGGGATAGCAACTTGAAAATTCCACTGCTGGTTTTAAAAAGCTGCAATAAAATCAAGCCTGGAAAACTTTGACTCGCTGATAACACTGGGAAGTACACGAGAGGAATTGCTCAGGCAGGATTTCCAACCTGTGCTCCCACCAGCAGAAATACTGCAGTAAATACCCATTTTATTCACAAGCGACTGCTGAGCATGATCACAAATAACTGGCATAAATTAAAAAAAAAAAGAGGTATCAGGGAGCTGACAGGCTGCTATCAGCACCAGCAGCTGCTTTGCCAGCCTGGTGCAGAACCCTCCGGCCTGGCCTCGCCCCCGGCACCAGGTGGGGTGTCCGGGGTCGTGTCAGTGGTCACGGACCCAGTGCCGAGGGCAGACCCGGCCCGGGGGGTTTCCCCGACCCCGCAGCCCCCGGCGGGCAGGCGGATCCCTGGAGGGGGTCAGCCACACCCTGGAAGCGTCCAAGGCCAGGCTGGACGGGGCTTGGAGCAACCCGGGGTCGTGGAAGGTGTCCCTGCCCGTGGCAGGGCGCGGGACGGGGCGGTCCGTGAGGGCCCCCCCCGGTGCTCCCCGGCGGTCTCACCTCCTCGCTCTCGCCGCGGTTGCCGGCCGCCAGCCGGGACACGTTCTCCAGCACCTCGCAGAACTGCTCCAGGCTCACGGCCTCGTCTCCGCGGCTCAGCCGCTCCTCCAGCCATCGCACCAGCGCGCTGTGGTGCCGCGACACGAGCGGCTCGGGCAGGGCCGCGTCCCGCAGCCGCGCCGTGGCCTCCCGCAGCCGGGCCTGCTCCAGCAGCACCTCGGCCGGCGGCAGCGCCGGGGCGGCCGCGCCGGGCTGGGGCGCGCCGCCCGCCGGCCCCTCCATGCCCTCCTCGGCGCCTTCCTCCTCCTCCTCGCTGCTGTGGCTCGCCGCCGTCCCCATGAGGCGCTCGGAGCCCCGCAGCCGCCGGTGCCGCCCGGCCCGGCCCGGCCCGGCCCGCCTTAGTCAGCAACTTCCCGCCCGCCGCACCTGTCAGCGCGGGCCGCCGCAACGCCGCAAAGCGCGCCGCGACACGCCGCCGCACAGCGCCACACCGCCGCAAAGCACGGCGGCGGGCGTCGTAAAGCTCCCCCCCACCCCAGTGACGTGAGGGGGAAGGGGAAGGAGGAGGAGAAAGGAAGGAGAAGAAGGGAAGGAAAAGGAGAAGATGGAGGAGAAGGATAAGATAGTGAAGAGGAGGAGAAGGATAAG
>NW_016690334.1:507456-509582 GCF_001604755.1 Lepidothrix coronata | reverse complement strand
CCCCTGGCTGGGGGATTCGCTCCCATGTCGGGGGTTGCATCCCCTGGAAAAGGAATTCACCCCCTGGCTGGGGGATTCGCTCCCATGTCGGGGGTTGCATCCCCTGGAAAAGGAATTCACCCCCTGGCTGGGGGATTCGCTCCCATGTCGGGGGTTGCATCCCCTGGCTGAGGAATTCACCCCCTGGCTGGGGGATTCGCTCCCATGTCGGGGGTTGCATCCCCTGGAAAAGGAATTCACCCCCTGGCTGGGGGATTCGCTCCCATGTCGGGGGTTGCATCCCCTGGCAAAGGAATTCACTCCATGGCTGGGAAATGAGGTCTCACACCCTGGCACGGGAATTCACTGCATGGCTGGGGGATTCCCCCCATGTCTGGGGGTTCATGCTCTAGCACAGGAATTCACTTCATGGCTGGGGAACAGGGTCTCACCCCCTGGCTGGGGTCTCACCCTGGCATGGGAATTCACTCCATGGCTGGGGGATTCGCTCCATGACCGGGAGTTAGTTCACTCCATGGCTGGGGAATTCATTCCATGACTGGAAACTCACTCCATGGCTGGGGACTTCAGTCCGTGATGGGGACTCACCCCTGGCACAGGAATTTGCTCCTTGGCTGAGGTCTCACTCCCCGTCTGGGGGTCTCACCCCTGGCTGGGCTCTCACCCCTCAGGCAGAGATGCCACCAGAGCGTTTGCCACGGGCGACTTCACCACGTCGGGGCTGGTGGACGACGTGTCGGCGCTGTCCCCGCAGGAGCTGCTCTCCATCCAGGGCTGGCTGAGCTTCTACAATGACAACTACGAGCCCGTGGGTGGGTGCTGGGGCTGGGGGGGCTCACGGGGGACACACGGTGGGGGGAACGGTGGAAGGCTGGGGGCAAAATACCGGGTTTTATCTCCGGGGCATCACCTTGGTGAGGGTCTCTCTGTGCTGCTGACCCCGAACCCTGCGAGTGCCCGGCTGGAGCTGCTGCCCAGGCACACCCAGTTTGAGGTTTGCTTCCCTCTGAGGGGAAGCTGAGTGGTTTTCCCACCCGGGCTGTCAGCTCTGCCCTGCTTTTCCTGAGCCAAAGGCGTGGAGCCAGCCTGAAATCAGCAGGACTTGGGAGACTGCAGGAGCAGCAGTGCAGGAAAACTGTTTTGGGGAAAGAGGTGCATGGGTGGGTTCTGCTGCTGAAAGTGGCTTTGGTTTCTGTCTGTGCCTAAGCTTGTCCTGTGTGGATTTATTAATATGGGTAAATTGCTGGGTGAGCCAAGAGTTAGTTGAAGGGATGTAAGCTCAGTTCAGTTCTAAAATTGGGCCACGGTGACATCCTCCTTTTTTTTGCCTTCAAATAACAAATAAAAAAAGCCACCAGGACTATGCATTTTCCCTGCCTGGAAACACTGTGGTCTTAATTGATCTTCTCTCCCAGGGAAGCTGGTGGGGAGGTTCTACGATGAGAATGGGGCACCCACAGAAGCCCTGAGGGAGGCTGAGGCTGCCATTGAGGAAGCTCTGAAATTCCAAGCAGAAAGTGAGCAGAGGAAGCAGCAGTTCCCACCCTGCAACTCTGAGTGGAGCTCTGCCAAGGGCACCCGCTTCTGGTGCTCCACACAGAGGTAAACTGCCTTCCCACATCGTGGATCCTTTGGAGCAGAGCATTTCTGCCCCTTTTTGGGTGCCCTTTTTGGGTGCCCTGTGTCATTGCTCCCCTGGCAGGAGGGGTGCAGGAAGGTGTCCTGGCTCCTGCAGCCACCACTCCACAGCAGGGCACAGGTTCCATGTGCAGCAGTGCTGCCGTGGCTGGAATACCCCAGGCATGGTCCTTTTCCCTGTCTGCATTCACAGGATTGTTCAGGTGGGAAGAGCCCTCCAAGATCATTGAGTTCCCCCAGCACTGCCAAGGCCACCACTAAAACATGTCCCCAGTTGCCACATCCACAGTCTGTTAAACCCCTCCAGGGATGGGGCTCCTCCACTACCCTGGGCAGCTGTGCCAGGGCTGGACAACCCTTTCCATGAAGGAATTCTACCCAAAATCCAACCTAAACCTCCCCTGGTGCTACTTGAGGCTGTTTGCTCTCATCCTGTCCCTTGTTCCCTGGGAGCAGAGCCTGACCCCCCCCCAGCTCCCCCCTCCTGT
>NW_016690334.1:495580-506854 GCF_001604755.1 Lepidothrix coronata | reverse complement strand
TGAGCTTGGGTGCAGCCTTGGGACTGGTGTAAGAGTTTACAGGTTTAAAAGCTGATGTGGTTGGGGGAACAGGCAGGATTGGGCCTAGGAATAGACATTTAAAGGTGTAGAGACACAGTGAATTAGCTGGGGAAGCCTGGTTTAGTGGAAGGTGTCCCTGCTCATGGCAAGGGGTGGATTGGATGATCTTTGAGGTCCCTTCCAACCCAAACCACTCTGTGATGACGTGTGGTCACCTGTGAGCAATGAGGTACCTCCAGAAAAGGCACTTTGCTGTGTTACACAGGGCTGTGATTCCTTTTCCGGCAGTGGAAATGTGGGACACAGAAGTTGGTCGCTCCCAGAAGGGTGGGAGTGTGTAGCAGCAGTGATGAAACCAGGTTCAGGCCTCGGGTTTCTGAAGCACAGCCAGTAAAAAAGGTATCACAGAGCTGTGGGATGGGGGCTGCTGGGAGCAAAGTCGACCTCAGTGGGGTATATTGTTCGTTCTAATTCCCCCAGATTGCCTTGGGTTTTTTTTTTTTCTAATGATTCTCTATGCACTGGAAGCATTTCCATGGGTTTGACTTGTAATTTATTTTCCTTTTCCCTTCCCAGTGGGGGAGTGAGCAGAGCCTGGGCCGGAGTCCCTCGGAAGCTGTACCGCCCTGGCTCCAAGGGGAGTCACTGCGTGTGTGTGAGGAGCACAGGGCCCCCCTGGGGCCACCCACCCTCCTCCCAGCACAGTGACAGGGGGGACCTGGATGACCCTCACCTGGAGGAGTACGAGGGCTGCCCTGCCCTGGCCGAGCAGTGTGTCCTCACGGGGTGATTCCAGGGGCTGGATTCCAGGGCACGGAGAATCCTGCAGCGGAACATTACACTGTGGGTGGGCAGCTCCAGCTCCATCCCTTCCAGCTGTCTGTGCAAATAACAATTCCATGTTATTTGTGGTACTTTTTAACCTGTGGAGATGGAGCTGAGGGAGGGGGGGAAACACTTTAGTACAAAATCAGTAACAGGGTACTTCCTTTGTTCCTGTGGTATTTTTACAACTGTAAGATGCACGGCCTGAATTCTATTTAAAAACTGCTTTCTTGTGCAGCCAGGAAATAGATGTTTGTGTGCACAGTGGTGGGACATGCTGGGTGTTGAGGCAGTGGGGTCAGTGAGCACAGAACTGCTGCAGCATCACTGACCTCAGCTCGTGCACCGTCCTCAGGCCAGGCTGCATTTCTGTGCTGATGCTCCTTCCCAGGCACCTGATTTGCTCCAGAGAGTTTAAAGGTAGCAGGGAGAAGCCTGAATTTCTCCTCCAATTAGGGTACACAGTATCTGGGAGCTTGTGCAGTTGGGTTACACACAAGCTTTATCAATGTCTTGGAGTACAAAAGGCAAAGGCCAGAGCTGGATTTCCTTCAGTGTTTGCATTAGACATGGGAAGCCACCTATGAGCACCCTCCTGCTCTGTGATTCACCACTTTCAAACTGTTCAGATCAGGAGTGAGTAAGTTTTAAATAGCTTTTATTGCCTGTGTGGCAACACAACCATCCAATAATCTGCCTCCTCTTTCCATTCTGGTCTATGACATCCTCCCATCTGGTGCCCATCAGACTGAGCTGGATGTGTCCTCACAAGGCCCAGCTCCCTTAAAATCCGTGGCAAAATTCAGTATTACAAGTGATTCCCAGAAGACCAGGGCAGGTCATTGCCATTTTTCTGCTGAAAAGGACAAATGAACACCTGCACAGGGCCCAGGCACTATAAGCCCCAGGCTGCAGGGAAGCAGGTGCTGGTTTTGGTAGAATCTGCTGTTAAAATCAGCTCCTGGTGTAGCTGAGCCTTGAGAGACACCCAGATCAAGAGTCCAGCAAAACACAGTCTCTGCTGAGCTGTGGTCAGTTCTTTTCCTTAGGGCAGCTACCACCTATTTATAAGCAGCTGGAAGGTGTTTATAAATTCATTTTTAGCTACTGCCACCTCTAAAGAAAGACCCCAGATCTAAATGATCAGTTAATTAGCAAGCTTAGAGGAGGCTGGGCAGTAAATTACTTCAAAGTAACAATAATCACTCCCTTGCTGGAGGACTTTTACATCACTTTTCACTGATAAAGTTCAGATGCTACAGCTGCCATGGATGGAGCCACAGGGCAACTTAAACGTGTAAATGCTGGTTGTAATAGAGATTTAGGGGGAGTTGTGGGGGTTTTAACCTAATCCTGGTGTGTTTCTTTTCCACCATCACCTTGAGAAGCCCCCCAAGGCACTTCAGGCAGCTGTTCCCAGTGACAGGGGGAGTGGGACATGTGGGGCAGAACTGAACCAGCTCTGGGGGTGGAACTGCTCCTTTCACACAACACTCCTGAGGATGAAGCTGAGTGAGAGGTGCAGGAGAGAGCTGCAAAGCTTCACTGCCTCCAGGACCTTGTGGGCAGGGGAAGTGCCAGCATGGCCTTTGCTTTTAGACAGCACCTGTTTAAATGCATTTTCTTGTTAAAGTGGTGAAACCATCCCCCAAGATGATTGGAATACCTTTAAAGGAACTTTCTAAAGCTATTTAAACGTTGCAGCAAATTCCATATTATTAAATAGTGTAAGAAGTAGTTTGTGAGGGCAAGTCAGGCCTAGTGAAGGTGGACCAGCTCTAACTTCTAAGCAAGTTTGATCTTGCTGTAACACTCCATCACTACACCAACAGTGCTGAGGGGATGGTTTTGATTGCAGGAGCTACACCAAAATCAAACTCCTGCAGGAAGGCAGGGCAGGAGGATTTTGCTCTAAGTTAAAGTTGGTTGAAAACCAGTTCAGTTTATTTCTCAGTTTAGTGTTTGGAATCACCGGGGGGGAAAGTTTGTCTTGCACTGGGAATAAGTCACCTATTAAAGCAAACAGGGAGACACCCTCACTGACCTGAAGTGCTCCAGGAGTGTCGTGCTTGGACTTCCATTGAGCAGCTCACCTGGATTCTCCCATGGCGGAAAAGGGTGGGAAGAAAAGAGCAATAGAGAGAGGACAAGTCACCACAGTGTTCTAATAAAGCTCACCATCCATCTGGACTTTAGTAAGTTTTATTAATAAAAGCCTAATGCACCACAGTGGCACCCCGGGGGCCTGGCTGGCTTTGCTGTTGCAGTGGGGTTTTCCTGCTCCTGAAGTGAAGCTGCAGCAGCTCTGTGCCCTCCCAGGGGCTGGGCTGCCCCCCAGGACACAGCTGAGTGCACCAAGTGTCTGCCACTTGAACTGATTCACTCCAGGAACCAGCTCCGGCCTGGGGGGAGCTGGATTGTTTCACTGATTACACATAAGTCTGGTATGAGGCATTCACATAGGTACAAACTACAGATCTTGTCAGCCAAAAGAAAGTGTAGCAGTTCCACGTGAAAATGAACACCTGGAATAATTTCAGAACAAAGAATAAAAGCTGTCATGCCCAACTGGATGCTGTATCCCTGGTTTTCCTGGTGGGTTGGAAGGATAGCTGGCAGAGGGGACAGCTCTCTCCAGGAGCAGATGTGTCCTTAGCAAGGTTTCACCTCAGGATGCATCGTCTAGTTCTGCATTTTATTACAAGTAGAATCATTACACAACAAAGTAATGCATATTGGAAAAATACATTTTTACAATGACTCCAGACAAACATTGCAGATAAAATGCCATTGTTCTAAGACTTCCTTTTCTATTTCACAGAGGGTATTAGAAGGTTCAGAGTTACTTCTGTCACTCGTACAAGCTTTGATTTTTCTAGAGACAAGTTTGCTGCAGTACCCACCTCTGCTGGTTACAGAAAAGAGAGGACTTGCCTATTAACATTTGATCTACAGAACAATCCAGCCTTGGCCTCCCATACTGTTCCATGTTAGTTTAGAAGCACTACTGAGCAGTTGTACAAGCTGTTAATCTCCAGCACAGGAAGTCATTAAGGCATGTCAGCTTTTAGCCAGCAACTTACTCTGGAGTACCTTGAACACTGACCTTCTCACTCCACTCAGTGGTGTGAAACGGTGACTGCACCTTGTACAGAGACACAAAATCTCAGACCACATTTTGTGCTTGTGTAAGAGTGCTGGGTGACTGCAATCAAAAGGAATCCAGTCTCAGAACAAAAAGCTACAGCACGAACCACCCAGACTTCCCAGGCAGCCCTGCTGAAGTGCCTGGAGCCTGGTGTGGCAGCAGCACTTCCAGGGACACCACTGTGTTCTCCATTTACCCTTTTGTTCAATGCTTGGCAGACTTGAGTCTGAAGTTAATAGATACCACTAAAAGACAGCAGGGGGAAGGGGGTGGGGGGTTTGGTCACCACTGTATAATGCTACAAAAAGGGAAGAGCAGTTGTTTAGAGTTCGAAATGTGTTGACCACCACTGTGTTACCAAGTGCCTCGTTCACATTTGTACCCTGCAGTGGAGCATTGCCAGCAAAACTCCCAAAAAGCCTCAGAGGTCTGAGAGCCCAGACCAGTACTAGGCAGAGTGTGTGATGGGCTGAGTCCCACCACTTGTTGGTGGGGTCAACCTCCTCAGCTGAACTAGAAAAGAACTGACTTGGGTTTTGGTTTAAGTTGTTGAGCTTTTCCCCTTTAGCTCTGGCAGAAAGCTATTCAGAGTTGGCTGGAAGGAAACTATCTCAAAGGCACTTTAAAATGATCAAATTTGCTGAATTTAGTTGCTTTAATGAACACTTCAGACTGTACATTTATCAATAACCTTAACTGTCATTTCAGACTTCAGTAAGAAAGCTGGGACAGTACTAGCTGTAAACAGCAAAACAGGAACACTACAGATGGTTTCCCAAATCTTTCAGAGTTTTACACAGTTTTAGTTAATATTCTACTTTCTAAAAGAGCAACTAGCCAGCCTTAAACTTGCCATTCAGTTGAGTTTTCACCACATCCACACTTTTCCATCAGTTAAAAGCTTGCTTATTCTATTAGAGCTGAGCTCCCTGTTCCTTTGCCCCTTCCAGAGAAGTCACTGAAAAAGTGATGTTTCAATGCTTTAGCACTTACATGTTGTGCAGTTTTCCAACTGAGTTGAAGTCCATAGGCTGTGGCCTTGGAAAACCACTCCTCTACCAGTGCTACCAGTGTCTGGAAGCATTCTGAGCACACACTTACCCCTCCACAGCTCTGCAGCTCCAAACCAAGAAGGAAGTCAACGTGTTCCCATGGGACACACTACAGGCAGGATTCTTTCACCAAATTCACTCTCTCCACATTAACTTTCACTGCTACAGACTTAAAGCCAGTGACACCCTGAAACGTCAGAAAGCAATGGACTAAAAGTACAATGTTTGCCATCACCTATTTCAAAGAACCCAGACTGTAGCTTGCAGTTGACTGACACCATTAGTTCAGTCACCAACATTAACTGACACCACTGTAGTCCCACATTCACTTACAATATCATGCCAGAGATGCACCATTTGGATTAGTAACTGTGTTAAGAGACCAGCTGTGTTACCCAGGGCATTCTGTTGGAACAGGACAGCAGCAGACATCAAACAGTGAGACAAGTTTGTATTGTCACCCATTACTCTTCCTAGTGTTACAGGGGTGATTCCAGTTACAACATGTGCATATTGGGAGATCAAAGTGCAGATCAAGTGAGACTTGACGTGAAATTCATTGTGCAAACGTCAGCAGTTACACCCTCTCCTCTCCTCTCCTTGGACAAGTTTGAGAACAACCTCAAGCAAGTCTCCCCTACAGCAGCAGTCTGGTTTATCATCTCATCTGACTCTTTAAGACTGACAAGTCACTGTCACCAACTGTCCATGTGTTCACTGGAAATAACAGTCATTACATCAATGCACACCAGTTCATGGAGCACAGATGAGGAATGCTGGGCTGAGTCTAAACTACGTTCATCTCTTGGGATAAAAACAGCCTTAACATGGCATGTAGTTTTGCTTAAGTACCCATTTTTCCTAACTGAAGCCTTTGGCCATCAAATCACAACTTGGTCTACCGGGAAAGTCCCTTCCCGTCTACCTGCACAACGTGGTGATGGGTTTTCACGGATCAACCATGTTTAAAAGAGCATGACCAGCCTAGATTAAAATACTGCAGCTTACTCCTAATAGGAAGCCTCCACATACAGTCCCACTCACCAGCAATCCTGCTGAAAATGGACCCAAATTTAGTGTCTCGAGGTGCAGCACATTCTACACTGGCAGGGCTCCTGGCTCTCCCCCAGCAGTCACCAGGCTCTGTAAACCAAGCAAAGTGCTACTGTCCCCCTCACGGGATTCCTAATGCACTTCAGCATTTATTGCTGTACTGTGAGTTTGACTTGCCCAGGTTTAGTGTTTCTCCTTTAGCACATGCTCAGGCCTTTCAGCAAACTCAGCCATTTGCACAAGTTCCCCGGACTGGCAGGACCAGCGACGTAAAAATGAAAGTGCAACAAAGACTGACAGTTCTAGCAGGGATGAGCAAGAGCATTTACTGCCTAAAGCAATCCTGCACTTCTGAACATGCTAAAGCTGATGAGACTTTGCTGAGGAGGTATCAAGATGTGGGTCTGCAATTCTGACTGCTTCGCATCAGATGGTGTAAAGCTTTCTGTTGTAAGGCCACAATTCTTGAGCTATACTTAGAACTACCCCGGGTTTGAAGAGTTTCTTGAAATGAACAGTGGTTGCAACAGCTCAGTTTAGCTTCACAAGAAGTCTTCTCTAGAGAAGGGGAACATTTATCTTTAAGACAAAGCAAAGAAAGATACCTGGTTACCCTGAAACTTAATGCCATCTCTACTAAGCAGCCTGAAAGCCACAGGACTTAATAGAGTTGCTCAGTGCAAAGCACCATGTCAAGGACAGACCTGTTTTGCATCGATTCAAACAGTCTAAATTTCAGCTTCCATACCCCACTGCAACTAGAAGAGGGTCTAAGTTCTTTTGTCACTTGGTTGCCACGATCCACTCGAATTCCTAGTGAAGTCTATCACAGCCTGATACATTTACAGTCATACAAAGTCATTTATACCAGAGTATATCATAACAGGGTCCTTAATTAGTTCAGTCTATTGCAGAAGACATGTATAGGCCTCCTCTTCCCTATCCAGAGGGCTTGTAAGCAGAGCTGCTGTCAGGAGCACTGACTGGGAATCCCTTTACTTCCACAGCATACTAGGAGACTCCTCCCAGAGTCAGGACATCAAAGCAGATGTTGCAAACTCGGACTGGCTTGTTCAGATCAAATTTTATGATGGGAATCTCCTTTGTTGAGCACTTATGGCAGAGCAGGCGTCCACAGTGTCGGCTGTTGGGAGAAGAGGGGTGGGAGAAAAGTGAGTTCACTCCTAATGAACACCAGGATTGTAGTCTTTATGACATTCTTTATCAATGCTGTCATCACTAAAATGGACAGTACCAACTGAAATGCTATGTTTGTCTTGTATCTTCTGATATCTCTCATGGAAGAGTTTACTAATGCCAAAACCACACGATGCTTCTGTACCGGTCAGTCAACTGGTACAACCTCAACTGATCCACCTGTGGTTTCCCTGGAACACTGGGTTAAGAAAATCTTAGCTTAACTTCCCTCTAACCCAGCATGTTTGGAGAAGTTCAGACTAGCTGAAAAAGGCAACTCATATCTACATAAGAGCAACTCGTGTCAGCATTTTCAGCCCTTACAAACAGAACCCCAAAGCTGAGCTGGCAACAACTGCCCAAATCTCTCTCCTGTTTCAGAGCGGGTCAGCCCCACACAGGGCTGGCGTGCTCCCTCCTGCCTGTCCTGGATAAAGAACAGCCAGAGGGCTGTCCCAAAGGCTGTGTCTGGCTAAGCTGGGCTCTGGGGACAAACAGAGTTGCAAGTCAATCATCTTGCTCCATAAGTAGTGAACAGCCTGTTGAGCTCTCCTGCGTGGCAGTGGGCTGCACACCAGGATCTCCCCTGGAGCTGGGACACCTCTCGAGGTTACTCACGGCTGAGAGTGTCAGATACTCAGTAAGTGAATTGGGAATAAGTGCTGAAACCTTGAATGTTAGCTAAGTGATCTAAAGGATTGATTGCACATGTATCATCCTTCAGACATAAGCCATTGGCCAAGCCTGGGACTAAGTCTGGATCCAGTCACACCTGAACTCCCAGTGAGGACTTTGGAACACAAGGGGTCTTCTGAGCCTCAGTTTTGTCTGACCCATTCCTCTATACAGTAAATAATCAAGTGTACCTTGCCATCAAGTCTTGCTAAACCACTGCCACCTTTACCACTGAACTTTGTTAACTCACTGTCCTTTATCAACACAATACACTGTTCTCCCTTTGAGTGAAGTGCATCAATCTTTCCATGACAACTACTGAACGTGGGCATTTAAATCCTGTTTTACTACTGGAACTTGGACAGGATTTCTCATTTACAACCAGTCAGAATATTAAATGCACAAACTGCTTAAGATAGGATTTTAGTCAGACCACAAGTTACTGATCTAAGACAGGGTGGAATGTTTCAGCTGGATTAGTGGTTATACACCTGCATTAACATGGAGGTTCCCTAAACCACCAGGTGGAACAAGCCTAACTACATTTGGAAGAGGAATCTTTCCTTGTAAGCACAGCAAGATGGGTCACGTTACCAGTGATGTTTTCTTGTCGTGACTCCAAATTTGGCAGTGCATTCGTAGCAGTTGGAGCCATCACACCAGGGAGGTTCTTTTGTCAGCATATCTGTTAGAGGCAAAAATGTAAAGACAAAATGGGCTCAGACACCTCTTGAGTTCACTAAACATATTAAGGAGGCTTTGTCCAGTTTTAGGTTGCAGCCAGCACAATGGATCTAACTACTCTTGCAGTCTTGGTTGTAGACAATGTTTAGTTGCTTTCAACATCATCACATTACCCACAGCAACTACACAGCAGCAGTTAAAAAGCAGTGTCTGGGTTTTAAGCTATATCAGACTACACACCCAGCCAGGAGTTTCCATGTCTATCCTTCCAGGAAAAGCAATATTTAAGTTTGACAGGTCTGCATTGTACAACTACTCAGCTGATTGTGAGAAAAAATAGTATTCCTACCCCCCCCACTGAAAGTAGTATAAAATTCACAAGTTCAGCCTGTCTGGAACTACTGTCATCTAAGTCAGGTGTCCAGAGTTCTTTCCTTCACTGAAGTATCCCAGAAGCATAAGCTAAAAACACTTTCCCACTGCAGCCAGTGGTACTCACCCAGCAGCCTAAAGAGAAGCTGTTTTGTAGCAACTTGGTAGTTGAAGATGTTGACTCCCTGGTTGTTGTTGACTCCAAGCCGAGCTCCAGCTCTCACTATTGCACGACACAAGTTGGCATTTCCCTTCATGTAAGCCAAGAGCAGCACTGAAAAATAAAAGCCAGTTCCCTGCTAGCAGAGTGGTGGGCTGTGGTACCCTCAGTGCAGAGCAGCATCTTTAGTTTTTAAGTTTCTGTGCAATGTTTGCATCTTATTGTATTTAACATATTACTGCCAATTATTCCAGCTTTAAAAGTGACATACCATGAATACAACTTGAGTGGTTTTCAAATTCAACAGCTGTTGAGTCTCACCCACCTGTGTTTCCTTCAGCATCAGGTTTGTCTAGAGGGTACTCTGGCATACACTCCAAGAAGAGGTCACAGATGGCTGCTGCATTATCTTTCCCATATTGTCCCAAAATATGCATTGGTGACTGGCCTCTGGGGAAAAGAGTTTGTTATCCTGATCAAAGTCTGCTTGCTACTGCAGTTCCTCATCCAACTCTCCTTGTTTTCAAGTTTGGTTCAGACTTAAACCATTACCTCAGTAACTCAGTACCACATAAACGGAATATTCTGAGTTGGAAGGGACCCAGAAGGATCATCAAGTACAACTCTTAAATGAATGGTCCATACAGGGATCAGCCCCACAACCTTGGTGTTATCAGCACCATGCTCTAACCAACTGAGCTTATCTCAACTGCCTACTTTAACTTCCTTTTCTTAGTGTATACATATAATTTCCACAGCATCATCTGCACATTTCACTCGAATTTGTGTATAAATATTATAATACAAGCCAAATCCTTGTTGATTTTTTAAACCAGTCATGTAATCATACATTTTAAAACAGAATGTGGTTCTTTTAGTCTCAAGACTATAAATAATTACCTGATATTAAAGGCTTCTGCATCCACATTGCACTCTGTGAGGAGGACCCGGATGTTGTTCAGCCGGCCGTGCATCACTGCCAGATGAAGAGCTGAAAAGTCAAAACAAAACAAGGTCCAAGACTCTGAATGTCAGCAATAATTGCAGTTAATAAATAGATTAACAACCCCCCCTTCCACTTCTCCCATCTTCCCTCTCAAAACCTCTGATTTCTTGGACCTTCATTCTGTTCCACCTCTGCAGAACAAGCCCTGTCAGTGGGCTCTCCCCACCCCCAGACCTACTGAAGTGTTTGCACTGACTTGTGTAACTTGACATTTACCGTTATTTCCATTTTCATCTACAGCTGCAAAGTCCACTCCATTCTCCAGAAGGACTGAGCAAATGGTGGGCAGGTCCTGCTGTGCTGCCAAGTGAAGGGCAGTCTGACGGTGCTTGGTCAGCTCGTTCACCTGGGCCCCTGCCAGCAGCTGTCAGGGTGCAAAAGGGACACGGTCAGCGATGCCTCCAGGGCTATTTCTTTACTTCTGTGAATGAAGCACACAAGACTCCACTGCACAGAGATACTGCAGGGCCTCCAGCACATATAAAATGCTGTCATTACTGAGCTGCTGCAACTTGTGTTTGTGTTCAAATGCGTAGAAAGGGCAAGGGAAAGGTTCTTTAGGTGAGTCTGCCCAGGGATTGCTGCAAACCTGGGGGAGCTCAGCAACAGCACAAACTAAGGGAACTTTCTGTTTCAGAAAAAGTGGTGTCACCTTCAGGTGCCTTCTCCAGGTTACAGGCACTGTGTGTTAAGCCACAACGTGCATTTTTAAGCAGAGGAAAAGCGACTCCAGCACGTACCAGATTGCGCACGATGATCTCGGAGCCAGCCTGGACTGCCAGGTGGAGAGGGGTCAGTTTGGAGGCATCCTGGACCCTGGAGTTCACATTTGCCTGGACACTGATCAGGAACAGCACACTCTCGATGTCTGAGTTCTGAACAGCCACATGGAGGAAATTCCGGCCTTTGTTGTCAACCTGTGGCAGAAAGGGCACGAGAAATTAAATCCATTACTGCTGCAGAACAAGTTGTTTTATGTAGCAGGACACATTTTCACTAAGAGACATTTGCTCCATCTACTTGAACTGTAGAATCTTGTTCCTTTCACTGGCTGACACGAGAGACTTATCTGTTAATCACA
>NW_016690334.1:479889-492192 GCF_001604755.1 Lepidothrix coronata | reverse complement strand
GACAAAAACTCTCAAGTAACTTCCTTATGAAGAAGACAGAAGGAGGTCTACTTCAGTCTCCTAAGAAATCTCCTCTTGGATCACCTGTGCCAGAAAATAAATTTACCTTTAAAGTAAATATAAGCCTTTAAAGGCCTTCTTGATACAACTTTAAGATGCAATAAGAACTAGCACTAACACACAGGCATGTTCAGTTTTATTCAGGAAGCTGATCATTACACAAGCCTGGTATGCCATGGACTGATGCTTTCAGTGGATCTTTACTCCCTCCAGGATCTAGATAGTACATTCTATAGTATTTTATTACAGTGGTTGCAAGAAATTTGGCTGTATTTATAAAAGATTTCTGCACAAAAGAGGGGGACCTCTGGTGAAAAAAACCCTCTAAAATTAGTGATATTGGACCACTCTGTTCTTGTCATGCACTGAGTTTGGTTTTGCTGATAACCTCTTTTGTTGCTAGCAAGGTGCACAAAACTGAGACTACATTAAGCCAACTGACAGTCTTACCAGAGTTGATGCAATATCTTCCAGGTTGTTTTCCAAGGCAAGCCACAGGGGAGGATTTCCTTTCTCATCTGGCACGGACATGTCTGCTCCCCTGGTACAAATGGCATCCACCACAAGAGGGAGCTGGTTTTTGATGGCCAACTGCAGGGCTGTCTCTCCGTCCTGTGTCCTGCAGCAGGGACAGTTCCAAGTGTGTTACTACAGTAGTTTACTGAGAAAGCCAAAAATCCCCTCCTCACGTGTGTATTTCTGCTGTGGTAAGGTCATTTCTCTCCAGCCAAGCAAACACACCACGCTCATATTTCATCACAGCTTTGTATTTACCTTTCCTCCCCCCTTTAGTAGCAAGTGATTGATTTTGTTAAGTTGGAAAAGTGAGTGTTCTTAGCTCAGAGACACTCACTGCCTTCAGTGCAGCCATTATTTGAACAAGTTCCTTCAGAGCCAGCCTGCTGCCACAGCAGAGAACAGCTTTGTCTGCAACGTGGCAACACTTCAAGCAACAGTCAAATACCAACTGTTAAAAGCCTGAAGTTAGAACAGCAGCATTAGGCAGTTTGTACCCGTGACATTCATGACAGTATATAGCTTGCCAACTTTCACAGCCAGCCTGTCAGTCATGTAAGCAGACAAATGTTCTGTTAAGTCTAATATCAAGTTGTCTAGGAGATACTCAGGAGGCAAGTTCTATTGGAATCTTGTTGCTGGACCTACATCTAATTGTTTCGGATGGTGGCAAACACGCAGCTCCAACAAGCTGGCACGTGGAAGTTCAGTGCCTCCAGGCCTCTCTCTGGGACTTGAGTCTGTTACAGAGGATTCTGTCTCACTTAGAATTAAGTGGCACCTCCTTCTGCAGCCACTAGAGGAGGTACTGACCAACGGAGCTACACACAGGTCCAAGTTCACACATGTAACCCCTCAGCTGTAGTGCCATAAAACAGTGCCAAACACGTAACTGTGCACAGATCACAGTCTGAAACCAACTTCAAGCAAAGGCATTCATCACCACCTGCTCTAGACACACGTGCAGTTGAGTGTTGGATCAGTTAGGATCTTACCTGACATTTATATCTGCCTGATGTTCCAGCAGGAAGAGGGCACTCTTGCTGTCCTGCCTCTGGATTGCCATGTGCAGCAGAGTCTGTCCATCTGACATGGTGTCATTGATGGAGGCCCCAGATCCCAGCAGCTGAGCTGCTATGGTGTGCATGCCTGAGGAGGTCAAGCTCATTAGTATTTTACTTTTGGGTCTATAAAGCAGATGCACTGAGGACTAACAGAACAGGGTTAACATGCTCAGACAATACAGTGATCTGATAGGAAAATAAGCAGGGAGTTCACAGAGGAAGAATTCCCCAGAACTGCGAGTACAGCTGTGGGCTAGAAATCTTTCACTAAGTCATAGGTGAGCACTCATTTCTAGAAGATGAAGAATCATCTAAAGCTCTCCTTGACAGCTCCTCTCCAGCAGCACAAGCCAGAACATGAACACACACCTGCTGTTTTATCTTTAAAAAAAACTCCTGTTCACAGCACAGCTTCCATATTGTTGTGAATTCTCATCTTGTGTGGAGGGTCCATACCTGTCCAAAGAGCCAATCCCAGCACAGTCTGGTCTCTTGAGTCCTTCAGACTGAAGTCAGGAATAATTTGCAAGTTGTTGGTGGCATGAAGAGCATTAGCTACAAAAAAGCAACAGGAATTAAAACATTCTTGTACTTGACCTGCAGTCACACACTGAAAGCTGCTGCAGCAGCAGTGTTACATTTTGAAGTGGGCTGTTCCTTTAGCAGTCAGTTTGAAAGATCTGAGCAAGATACCTTCAGCTTCCCTGATCTGATACTGCTTAGGATTCAGACAGTATTTCCACTACTGCCTAATCTTAATACTTACACTAAAGAACATTCAATTCTCTAGCTAAGAGGCTTAACCTGTCCCTTTCTACCTGCAATTCCAAATACAGAGGCATATACAAAGCTTTGAGAATGAAGAGTGGAGGCTGTACCAGAGTGTGGTGGCAGCATCCCTCCTCCTCAGCTCCCTGGGATGGATGATATTTACCCCAATTCACCTACTCCCTTCTAAATCTCACTTATGGTAGGAGACAAAGCTGGCCTTCCTTCAGCTGTCAATCTCCCCTCCTGCTGCTAGAAAGAAGCTGAACTAGCAGCATTTGATAAACTCATCTGCCAGTATTTGAGTACTCAAGTTTCAATCCTGTTGTAACTCCAGCATTACCTCGTACAAAATCCTCTTAGTAAGAGTTAAGGGAGGCAGAAATCTCACCACAAAGGTGCCTTTACCCAAATTTTATTCCAGCATTTACCTGAAGCAAATGCTTTGAAGGGATCTCAGTTGTACAAGTAGAACAGAACCCAGGATTAACTGTTCAAGTCCATTATCTACAGTGGAGAATTTACAGGCACTCACAGGCAAAATAATTTTCTAGTCTTAACAAGCAGATGATTTAAGACTATATTTAGCCTGTCTTATTAACTGCTCTACTTTAAAAATGCTTACAGTTTGTCAAACACAGCTCAGGTGCCATCTTGACACACCAATTCCCTACAGCACCAACAGTCTGAACCAGGAAACACCTACCTTTTTGTTCCAGGATGACTGACACCACATCTGGGTGATTGTAAGCAATGGCCATGTGGAGGGGAGTTTGCAGATAAACATTCTCTGCTGTTGGAGGAGCAGATGCATCCTTCTGCCCAAGCACTGCTTCTGCTGTCTGGATGTTGGGATTGGCTCCTTGCTGCAGGAGTTCTGCTGTCAGGTTTGCCAGGCCGTGCCTGCAGGCTGTGTGCAGGGGGGTTTCTCCCTTTAATAAACAGGGTGCTGGGTTAACAGCTGGAGACATGCAGAGAAGCAGCTTTTAAACTACTATTCCCACAAGAACGGGTGTGAAGAGCTTCACTCCTAGTAGCTGAAGCTCCTTAGGACTTACAAACTACTTAAGTCAGCTTTTATTAAGACCTATCACACCAGGCACTGAGGGAGGTGTTAGAAGCATGTTAACAACTGCTGATGCTGCAAGAACAGTGCCACAAGAAGGGGTCTGATCACCAGTAAATACCTGAAAACATGCAAAGGTTCACAAAGTGCTCCAACTTGCTTTAAGCTACAGTTTAGCAATGAGAGATCTCTGCTGGCTTATTTCTGAAGAGCAATCAGGAAACTTTCAGTCTAAGTTTCTGCTTTTACCCGTTTGTTTTGGTGGTTGACTTTTGCTCCATGAGTTGCTAGGAAGAGAGAAGCTGCCTCATTTCCTGCACCAGCTGCCCTCTGAAGCAAGCAGTTTCCTAAAGAAAAACCAGGAACACTGTCAGAGTGCTATTCCAACCACATTTTGATACTAACAAGTGTGCTAACACCTTCCCCACTACCTTACGACACTGAAGTTTGAAGTCAACAAAGAAAATCTTGCCTATTAGTAGCCCCCTTGCAACTCTGGACTGGCACATGCACTACCATTTAGCAATTACACATTTTGAAACTCTAAAGAGGATATTAGAACCTGGCAATGAGTCCAGATTTTCTGTCACTTCCTGCAAGTCCAGCTCAGCCTGGGGCTGTCAGTGCTCCAGCTCTGGGTAAAGCTGCTACCACCTCCCATTTACTGTGCAGCAAATGCTGTTGAAACCTCATCCAGCTCCTCTGAGTGCAGTCAGCATTAAGCAATTAACTTACAAGCCTTTCACCTACACAGAAATACAAACCTCTGGTTTACCTGTCACTGTGTCTGGAGCATCTGTGTTGCTGCCTCGTTGGATCAACCTTGCTGCAAAACTGTTCTCATCAAAGGAGGTTCCATTCACAACAGGGGCATCCTCGAAGGGGTTCACAGACTGATCAGACGACACAGTGATGTACTGAACTGCAAGCCACAGAGCTGTGCTTCCTTCATGATCCTTCAGCTCCAAGTCTAGTCTAAAAATAAGAGTTAGTGTCCCCCAGTTTATACCTTAAAAAGTGGTTCCCCATCTCAGCTTAAGTTTCAAGAGGCTGAACAGCTGTACTAGCTCATCTCGTACCTCACTGACAACTCCTGCTTGCCAAAAAACCTGCTGTAGCTCCAGTTACCTCAGAGAATATGGGAATACTCTGAAAAAAGCACAGCACCTTCTAGGACTACCAGAGTCAAGCTTACTGCTCCCAGGAGAAGTGTGGCCCTGGTAGATCTGGGCTCCCACTAAGTATAGCAAAGAGGCAACTCCTTTTTGTATTTAAGTAAACTGTGTGCAAGAACTGCAAATTCAACTGCAAAGAAACTGAGTCAAGCAAAGTGTTCTGCTTCACCACCCTAAGAAGTCACCTGTGGCAGCTTTAAGCAGAACCCAAGAACATATTGAGACATTTCAAGAGTATTATCACTCCTTTTAGCTCCACTACAAATGGATGTTACTACATAACCTTTGAAATGATTTCATCCTCTTTGAAAAACACAAGAGATTCAGTTTGCTGCTTCTCTACAGTAGGGCAAAAACTCACGTGGCTTCTGGCACGTTTAGCTATGCAAAGCCCTTACACTTTTGCATCCCAAGCCTATTACTGGTCTTACTATAAGGCAAAGAGGCACAGAGGAGTTGTTAAACCAGGTTTCATATATTCACTGTACAAGGTAATGTGTTTTACATGTAAAAGGAACTTACTGCTTGCACTGGAGCAGCTGACTGAACACAGGCTCGTTCCTGACCACGATGGACACGTGTAACGGGGTCCTGTAATTGTAGCCAAAAAGTACAGTTACATCAGGAACAAGAGAGACACTTGATTTTGTCCCTGGTCATCAACATGCCCCTGCAGATTTATGGGCTTAACTTCTGTCTTTGCTTTCAGAAGGGCACAAACACATCTCAAAACAAAGAGCAGTCTACTCTTCCAGTGGACACGCTTTCAAATAATTTGCTGTAAGCAACTCAATGTAAGAGTCAACTTTCAAGGAAGAAGCACAAGAGCTTGATCTATTAGAACTGTGTACACACAGTTTTTGTGCTTCTTGTGCCCTGGAGTTTATCAGCTTGTGTACAGCTGATATACTCCAAGTCTTCTATATTATTTTATACACTTGTGTGCCAGCCCAACCTAACCTGTGAAACAGCTTCCTGAAACAGGCCCTGCACTTCAGATGAACACACTGCACATACTGGCTTGCTTTGAGGTAATTTCAGTTTCCCTGACAGCTTCAAAGGGAAGTATCTTTCAGAAATACTATTTGGCATCTTAGCTGGCCTTCTTTACTGTTCAGTGATTCAATAAAGGCAAATTAACTGTGTGTCATGTGTCCCAACACCATCAACTCACCCCAGCTTTCTGTAGCGGGGCTGTGTTTAATTGGCCATGACAGGGAACCATTCAGCCTGCACAGCTTTCTGCTCTGAGTGCTGCCCACAGGTCTCCAACTGGCTCCACCAATTCACCCTTCCTGCTTTCCAGTCTCAGCTGTGCTTTGCTGACAGACCTGAGCAGGTTCTCAGCACCTGATCAGCACAGCACAGTCTGTTAAACTGCTGACTTGGCTTCCCCCAGTATTTACCTGCCTTTGTTGTCCTGCATGTTCGGGTTGGCTCCTGCCTGCAGGAGGGACTCTGCAATCTGTGCCATCTCTGCCATGACATCAGGTGAGTGCTTCTTGGGGCTGTAGGATGCCACGAGGTGCAGAGGGGTCTCCTGGTCCCCCAGTGTAGCAGCATTCACACGGGCACCGTTCTTAATGAGAAAGTTTGCAGCAAATTTATCTCCTTTTGGGAGACAAAACAAGATTATTTGTGGATAGATACACCCTATGTACTTTATACTCCAGAAAACAGATACACAGGATTTCCCTTCAGACCATACATTCATTCCAACACAAGAGTCTGCTCCTACAATGCCTTAGCAATAGGCAACTTCAACCCTTCACTGCAAAGTCAGGACTAAAATATTTCACAAGCCCTTGGAAAAAGTGTTTTGCCCACAGGTGACTCAAGTTCACACACGAGTTTATTATTATTGTGATACTGAATTTGCTAGTTCCTCCATCTAAACAATCCATTGCTGCTTTAATTGACCACTGGACAAACTGTGACACTAAACATACAAGTATTGTTTTCAACAAAAGGTGCCATTCCAGGGCATCAGTCAAAAGTGTGTAGTTGAAGTCAGTCACCTGTTCAGTGCTGCTACACAAACAAGCAGTAACACAGCCTTTGCTCTGGAAGGCTTAGCTCCATTATATATAGGATAAGGCCTTCAGCAGTTCAAACCCACCATGCACAGCATTCCCAAGAACTCCCTCTTGAGAGCTTCTCAGGAGTCAGAGCTCAGGCCCACTGAGACACATGGAAGCTTGGACTCGAACCACCAGGGTGCAAACAATGGCCTCAGGGTCATATTTCATATTAACCACCCTCACTCCAAAGACTACCTTGAACAGACACAGTCACACCTTGTTAGGCCTGAATGCACGACTGGAGAACAAAGAACAGGGTTCCAATCTATATTGCTGTATTATCTCTGCCAACGAAACCCCAAATCCCATTTTCTGATTCCCATGTCTGACATTGCCCCACTCTCCAGCGATCAGAAGTGATAAGAATCACGTGGCAAGTTCAGACAATTTGCTTTAGCTCCATTTCCAGAACATAAGATTGTTAACAGTGATTGATTCACTGAAGCTGTGGTTACTGAGAAGCAAGCATTCATTCTCAGAGCCCTAGCTCAGACTGAAAGCAGACAGCACAACCAGAAGACAAATGCCAGCATTTGCTGCAACCTTTGCAGTGCTCTACAGGCCTGCAGCCACCACCACACTGACCTATGCCTAGAAGGTCTCCTACTCCTGCTCAAGTTTCATTCACAGGATCAGCCACCAGCTTTACCCTGTTTAGATGTGTAGGAGATTAAAAGAAGAAGTTGGGAGCTGAGTTTAAGTTTTTTGAGCCCAAAATAACTTCTAGGAGTCCCAGAGAGTTTGCTGTTAAAAATAAACTCATGCTTGGCTTTCTGGAGCAGAGCTGCCAAAGACATTGCAGGAAACCAGCAGCACGAGGTGTTCACTGCAGATTTTTCCCACACTTTGACCACAGGCCAAGATGCTGCTGATCCAAAGCCTTCAGAGTGCTGTGGCCATGGCAACCAGGTCCTGCTGTGCTCCAGTTCTCATCAGATGCATTTCCCACTCTAAGGTGGAGATCAGCTCAACATAACCCTGTCGTTGTACTCAGACTCCAGTGGTAACTACACTACTATTCAGCAGAGCTTTGAAAATATTCAGACTGGACAGAGGCACCTCCACTTGCTCCTCATCTTCTTTCAGTCACATTTTCCTCCTCTAGGACTGCTGTGCAGTAGCACAGCCCCTTGCTGTTAACCAGCACAAAGAAGCATATGGTCCAAGTCTAGAAAAAGATTTCATCTTTGTGACTCTCATGCTGTCACACTCAATTCAACTATTTGTCACACAGACATGGTATTGTCAAATTAGAATATTCCCAGTGTCTCCCTACATTTCTTCCTTTAGCAGGCAGTGTTCTACTGGTTTGCACCTGGATGGCAAGTGGCACAAGTTTCCCCAGCCAGCAGCCTGGTCTCAGATCCAAAGAAGAGTCTGTTTGCTTTTGAGTTTAAAAAAAAAAAAAAAGAAACAGGACAAAGTCTATCCTTCACTACAATCTTCTAACTGAAGTGACAACTACAATGTGACACAGGAACAGACTTAGGAGTCACGCTGGGAACAACTGGAAGTTAATAAAGCTTCATATCCCATGTCCTTACCCCTCTGGATGGCTTTGTGCAGCAGACTCCAGCCTCTCGTGTCTGCCCTGTCCACGTCAGCCTTGTGGTTGACCAGGGTAGTGGCAATGCCCTCCAGCCTTTGGGCCAGGGCCAGATCCAGAGCAAGGTCTCCATTGTGATCCAATTCATTGAGCTTCCCAGGAAGCTGCAACACAAACACGGTGCACTGACACTAGAGACAGGCTCACCAGCCCAACTGAGTGTTTTAACAGCCCACTCCATGATCAGCACAGTCAGCCCTCCAGCTCCAGTGCAGAATCCTGGTGGTGTGTTTTGGTGAGGGCACCCTGCCCAGGGACAGTCACTGCACCACAGGCAAAGCTGCCCAGAGGGCTGTTCCATGACAAATCAGGAGCTGTGTTTGGAAGCCTTGTCCAACTCACAGAAAGCAGGACTAGTGCACTCAAACATGTCACCAGATAGGCATATTCCATGTAGGAAGAATCATTCAGTTATTCCTTTAAGATACCTCAAATCCCACCTGGATTAGCACCTAGGGGTGTTACATACCAGCAAAGTCCCAGCTTCCAATTAAGATTTGAGGCAACTTAAAGTACTAATTGAATAATTCTTGATAATTAATACTTGAATTCTACATTATTCCTTGTTGGGGGATATCTTATTTGCTAGTTACTTAGAGTTTTCACCCAAACAGAACAAACACCTGTTACTTCAAGCCTTCAACAGAAGAGGGAAAGCATCTGTTCCAAGAAATGATTCTTACTGAACTGCCATAAAGCAGCAAAGTTGACTATTATACCATTCTGTTTTAAATGTACATGGTAATATCAGATAAGGGATTTTATTACACACAGTCTGTTGTATGCAGGGTGTTTCAGAAATGTTATGAATCACTTCTGAATTATGTCTTCATGGAGCCTCTGTTGCTAGACCTCCATGACGTGCACAGAAGTAGCTGTGGCAATATTAAACATGCAAGTTAAGAATTAGTGAGAAAAATCAGTAACAAGGTTCAGACTGGGAGTTCAAAGCCAGTTACCTGAAACACCAAATTCTAGGAGACAGATCAACTCAGTCTCACCTGTGAATCCATTTCTATTAGATACAAAAAGACCACATCTTCTCTCTCCACTTTAATAGCCTTATGCAGAGGATATTCTGTCTTGGACTTGAACATTTTGTACAGTAACTGGGCACTCATGCTGCTGAAATCTTCCTTACGCAGGTCATCCTGGGAGCAATTAAAGAGAAGGGTAAGCAACACTCCTGTTTTATTTATAGACAAGGCATTGCACAATGGAATTCTGAAGTTCACAAAACAAGCTCAGTGAAAAGTCCCATTTTGGCAACGTTTTGGCAGGAACAATCCAAGATAACCTTTTAAGATTTAATCAGGAAGTTTTAAATCTTACATTTTAGTTTCAAGATCACTTAGTGCAATTTTTCTTCCTTTCTGTCTACAGACATGGAAAACCAGCATTGCAGCAGACATCATGGTAGATTAACATCTAAGCTTAAAAACAATCCTCTATCTGGGCTTATTCTTAATTCTGACAAAAAAAGGCCTACAACTCTTGAAAACTGACAACTCCTCAGAACTTCATAAAATTATCAACAAAAGTAAACAGAAACTTAGGGGTATAAAGACCTAAATGAGTTAGTGCTCATTTGACTAAACAGAAACCACCTCATTTTCAGGTAGAATTAAGCATGAAAAGTTAGGAACCAGAAAGGGTCAACAGTTAAAAGTGCTGACCCACAGGTTCAGATACAATAATCTTTTTTTATGCATTAACATATCAAAGCTTGTGCCTTAGTATCAGTCAAAGAAAGAAACATCCACATCTGGATGATGCATTTTAGGTTTAGAATAATCTAAATCCCCACACACAAGTCTGCTGTTGACAAGCCTTATTGAAAAGGCCAATCCACTACTTAGTTAATCAAACTTTCTTCAAAATAAAGAGATCAGAGCAAGTGAAAGTTCCAAGTTGGTTGCAAGACCATTTGTCTCTCCCTCCATTACTGAAGATAACTTCCCTGGCTTCCATGAATTATTTATAGAAGTAAAAGCAGGTCTGGGATTTGTGACCTGTATAGACAGAGACCAACTATGGATGAACTTCTAAACAGTTTGGAGTCCAGATTTGATAAACAACCCTCCTGCTTATTAGAACAGTCCCTTTTCTTTGGCTCAGGAAACTGAGACACTTTGTACAGTGAAATAGTTCCAAGGAACAGAACAACTCTTCAGGTTATGAGCTACTCCCCTCCAAGACATTCACACCACACAGACAACAGATACAACCTCTAAAGACAATTAAAATCTCTCAAAGGAGCCACTTTAATGTTCTTTGCTTCAAACATATAATTGTAAAGAACCCCAAACAACACAGTGGCAAAAGTACATGTTGCAAAGATAATCAGGACAGTTGGGAAGGGAAAAGTCACCCTGCCTCAGAAGCAGCCCCAGAACTCACACTAGGGCTCAGCTTTTCATCAACACTGCTGTCAGTATAACAGGTCACCTTACTCACTGCAAGTTATCAGGAATCCACGAAATCCCCATCCCAACTGGAATGCTTGTAACCAAGAGATACTCCTGAGGTTAGACACTGCAGTAAGTTAAGCAAAATTCTCCTGATTAAGTTCCTATACTGTGCAAGCATTTTTGCTCTGGTTTCCTCCTGCCAGGACTCACCCAGTGACTGGCAATGATCTCTGCACAGTAGTTCAGGAGGGTGCTGGCACTCAGCTCCTCAGCAGTCTGGTAGAAACGGATGCAGTTCCTGACATTAACTAGTGACATGACTCCTTTTTCACATCTGTCAAAACAGGAAAGCCAGTGGTCAGTAATCCAACAGCTTTGCTGCAATCACTGTCCCATGTTCTAACAGTGTTCCAATACTCCTTTTCCTAGATGCCAGCAGAAAGTGGTTTGGACTTGCTTTACCATAAGGCTGAGCAGCATAAACATACTTCAGTCAGAAGCCCTGAGAGCAGCTTCCCTAAGAGCAGACTTCCATTGGAATCCATCCAGCCACGGGCCAGGGTAACACCACACTGCAGGAATCTGCAAGTGGGGACACATCCCAGTTCTCCCAAGGGCACAAACTGCAGTTCATTCACTGCTGTGAAGGAGGGGAGACGTGCATCTTCATGAGTCCTGCAGTGATCACAGGCAGGGGTTGTTCAGATTGGATATTGGGGAAAATGTCTTCATGGAAAGGGTGGTCAGGCACTGGCACAGCTGCCCAGGGCAGTGGTGGAGTCACATCCCTGGAGGGGTTTAACAGACGTGTGGATGTGGCACTTGGGGACATGGGTTAGTGGTGCCCTTGTCAGTGCTGGATTAATGGTCAGATTTGATCTCAGAGCTCTGCTCCAGACGAAACAATTCCCTTATTTTATGATTCCATACCTACCAAGACATCTAATAATTCCCAGTGGCATCCTACACATGGACCTGTCACTAGACTACCATGAGCAGACACCTGCTAAGTCCACAGTACAACATGAGGACAGCTTTTAGGCTGGTACAAAGCTTGAAGGCAGTTTTAGCACTGGCCTTACAGATACCAACATCTTTGGTCAGCACACTTGACAGCAGTTTAGTCTGCTTCATGTTGGAGGCACACAAATCATAGATTATGGATGTCATGTACTGCTACAGACACCCCTTGGGCAAAAGATTATTCTATCAAAGGATACTCTGACTAAACCCAAGGCTTTGAAGTTGTACAAAACTCGAAGAGGTTTCAACTTGTACATTCAGGCTTCTCACTAAATGGCTTTTTAGAGCACTCCATCAAGATGACAATCCAGCCTCTACTAGAATGGTAATTGCAATCTCAGAATGGGAAAGCATTGCACTGTTACATTAACCTTATTTCTGAAGAAAAGTTACCACCAAGATGCACAGAAGAGCAGCTATTTCAACTGAAATGTCACCTATGCTATTTTAATACTGCAAGCCACCTCACACTGACTCTTCCCAGTGTTCTCTAACAATTCCTTTCTTGCAACTCTCCAGAGCCTGGTGCTATT
>NW_016690334.1:276437-478255 GCF_001604755.1 Lepidothrix coronata | reverse complement strand
TCTCGAATTTTATAAAAAATTCAATTTTACAGTGGAAAGTATCATTTACTAGCACTTCTTTCAAGCATCATTTTGTAACAGGAAGTGTTTGCACTGTTGAACATTTAAGACTGCAGTTACAGTTGAGATTTTCAGCTTAGCTGTGGAGCTAGAAATGCTGTGCACTGCCACTGGTAACAACACTACAATTAACATAACAGCTTTTTAGTAATAATTTTTGTTAGCATAGCACTCAAATTAAGAACTCCTTGGCATCTGTTTTCTTGTGGCTGCAGAAAGACCCATAAATCACATTGCAAGGAACAGCTTGCTGTGACTTGCTCCTTTTCCAGTTTGTCTGCACTTGGGATTCATGGTAAGATTAAGTGCAGAAAGTGAAGCCAGTGCTTAATATTCAACATGCCAGTCAGCAGCCTGCTTAACTTCATACCTGGTTTTAATGCTCATAAATTAATTGTATAAGGCTCTTCCACACTGTTAAGGGCAGAAAAGCCTGTCAAGAGGTTCAGACTGTAGAAACACTGCCCAGTGTAAGTACATGCAAGAAACAGCAGAACAAAACACTCATGTAGAAGATGGTCTTTTAGAAACCTTCTCTTCCTCACCTATTTTGCAAAGGTATCAAAGTACCAAAGCAAACACCTTTAATAACACCAGTATTTGGATTCACTTCCCACACACACCGTGTTAACAAGCAGCAAGGTATTTCCATGACACACTTCAGAGAAATGATGCACACTACCTCAAAAAGCCCTGTCCTTAGAAAGGAAGAAGTCAAGTTCCTCCAAACAGATTTGTTTTTCATTATGTTTAGTTGACTCTAGAAAAGACAAACAGGCCACCAATCTCAGCCCCTGTTTGTTAAAGAGAAAGAAGGCAGGTTATTGATTTAACCAGCGCTAACACCCAGTCACAAGCTCACCACCACGTTTCAGAGACTCTGAAATCCGTAATCAACAGATCAAGCACCACTTTCAGTGGACAGCACTGGTCTGGAGGGCACACAAGTAACCTTTTCCCAACAGGCCCTTTCACCAGTCACCCTAAAGGCAACCAAAGCATCACATTACTCAGCAGGGACTGACCTGACAGATCCAGCTCCTCGGTGGAGGCGAGGTTGGCGAGGCTCCACGTGTCGCTGCGTGCCGCCAGGACAAATTTGTGAGCTCTGATGTGCTTGTCCCCAACCTTTATCTTCAGATCACTGAGAAAAGAGCATCAACATGTGTAATGCAGACTCCCCCTGTGCTTGGATACATATGGATTCAGCATCTCCACATGTCCTAGTATCCCCATTTAGGTTCAAGTTGTTGGAGACTTAAAACACGTTCATTTTTTTAAGTAGAACATGTCAGATGACAATTCTTATTTTTCTAGGGAGAAATGCAATCAGTCATTAGTATTTCAAGTGCTTGGTTAGGGTTGTGGATTTTTTTAACCATTTCAGAATGAACAGCAAGAGGATTATTGCAGAAGTTAGGAAAAGCCAACAATCTTGAGGTTAAATATTTATGTCACAGTGTCCATACTAATACTGTCAGCTAAGCACCAGTGGTTTCAGGCAAGACCAGCAAGAGCACAATGCTGTTTGACAGCAATCTGAGTGCAAGGCAGAATCCTCAGCTCCCAGGAGACCAGCTGTCAAGAACACCAATTTCATCCTGACCCCTTTACACCAGGTTATTCTCTGCAGTTAGAAAATACCTGCCCTGCTTATTTTAAAGTCCCACGGCTTGCAAATGTTCTGGCTGTGTAGGTGCTTTCCAGACCATTTTGTAACTCAAAGCTATAAACTACAGGACAAAATAGAAATGTTACTTAACAAAACCTGCACTGAGACTCACCACCTTTCTCATTTTATATCTGTAGGTCCTTTCAGACAACATTTCTGTGCCTTTAAAGCTGAACAGAAATAAAGTGATCCAACTCTTCTGACATATCCTACCTAACAAATCTTTCACCCAGCAGGCTACAGTGAGTTCTTGCAGGCACAGACCCTTCTCTCAGGGAGGCTCATGAAGAGATGGCCAGGCAAGGAAGTTGAATCAAAATAGATTCTCCCTTTACATGACTAAACTCCTTTACTCTCTTGGCATTGCTTTCAGTAACAGCAAAGAAATTGATAAATATCACTGTAGTTTCAGAATTAAATCAGTTCAGGGATCTGGAGTATTGAAGGTGATCCTTAATGTGCCTATGGAAACCATTAAACCTAATTATGTGTTGAGATTTAAAAATACAGTATGACTTGTATCACTGCATCATATACATCACTAACACAGCCAGACAAGCCAATTTAATCAGGCTTCTTTACACACAAGAGGAGCACAGAACTGGCTTCAAGGACAGAGTCTTTCAAGAAAGTAAGGTTTTCCAGATATGCTGTGTAATTATTCCATCCACTAGACCAGTTCAAAGTTATTTCTGTTCAGAGGGAGCTTGGCTGTTGATAGTGATCATGGTCAGTTTTCTCTGAATGTCTTAAGTGTCAGTCTTAGAGACAAACTTCTGCTTAGAGCTCTTGATTCAACACCTGGATTCAGTGTGCCACCTGATCTTCCAACTGCAACTCTTTCACACCACGCAGCAAAGCACTTCCCCTAAGACCAGGACCCAGTGTGGCCATGAAAATCCAAGGTGCCAGAGGGGGATCCCTCACCTGTACTGCTCCTGCTGGTAGAGCTCAGCCACGATGGTGAGAAGCCGACTGATGAAGGTGTCGCTGGCATTGTCCTGGTTGGCCTCCACAGCCAGGAGGCTGCACCTCCTCTCTGTGTCCACCAGCTTCTTCTGCAGCTTCACATACTCCTGGCGGAGGAGCATCAGGTGCTTTTCCAGCTTGGCCACCTCCTCTGCAAGGCACAGTGTTACTCCAGGTAAGGCTGAGACATGCACACCTTTGGTGTCTGAGGGTAGCTCGCCCTCACATTACACATCCAGTTAATCACACAGCACTCCAGGAAGGGTCTCTCCCTCTTCCACCGTGTTTGAGCATCTCACCCCCAATATTAAACCTATTTCAAATCATTTCCATAAACACATCAAAAAACATAACACAGTGATAGAAGCCGCTTACAAAGAAAGTTCTGAACTCTGTTTTGTCAGGAATGCTGTAAGTTTTCTAAAGCCATGGGAGTCCATGACTGTGGGAATTGTGGTGGGGTAGAGGACTAACTCTTTGGTTCTTACCCATTTTTTCAGGCCAGTTAAGATGTCATTTGACTTCAGAGCTGAGACTTAAAACACAAGTGAGCATTACAACAGTTGCTGAAGTACCATATCTGCCTTAGCTACTGTCAGCTAAGAAACACCTTACAAATCTAACCAATGATTTTAAGTGGGAAAGTTCCTACAAGATTACTCCCTACCAGCCAGGAATTCATCATTCAGTGACCTTCCGTCAAATATTTACTAAATGTCACTAATACAAACAACGAGAAACTGAGCTCTTGATCAGAGCTTTCTTCTTGCTTCTGTAGAAAAGTTCAACAGCACAGCTGACCTTGGCCTTGCAGACAGAACACCTCATTCAGCCTTTCCTCTACCAACTCTGCAGCAAAGTCTTTAAACTTAACTACTGCAATGGATAAACAGAAAGCAACATATTTTATTCTCTGTTTGTACTTGTATTCTATGAAGGTACTTCCTTCAACAGCTTTTTATTCAGCTTCACCCTTTAAAATTTCATAGATATCATCTCCTTTGGGATAGCTTCCTTTTTCTACTGAAATATGCTGTGATTTCAGAATTGTGCCACACCAACCCTCAAAGAGGGTTTGAAATCCTGCTGTGGTCAGTCTTTCTATCTGAAGATAAATGTAGTGCTGGTGTTCTCAGAATCAGAAGGGCACATCTATTGAGCAATGGCTTCCTGACTGATTCCTAAGGAAGGTGTCAGGGGGCACAGAGCAAGTGCTACTGTTAGAGCAGGGAAAGCTGGAGTCTGACAGGAACTCAGAGGGAAAGACACTGAGGACTGCACCAAAAATTAGAGTATGAACACCACCACTGTCCACACAGCAAGAGTTTTAGGTGGCAAACAAATTCAAATGCCAGGAATAAGCTGCCCACTGAACCTCACAGCACACACCACCTAAGAGAAACACTGCACCTCCCAGGCCTCCCCGGGAGTGGGATGGTGGGAATAAAGAGCCAGTACCAGAGGCAACATCTCAAATATTGCCATTCTACCAAGGTCAGCTCCCTGGCTCCAAACTAGCCTGAGTTCAACAGGGCACAAGGCAGAACTACCTTAAAACCCTAAAAAGCAGTAACTGAAGCTTTGTGCATCACTGACCATCAGGCTTGTTCCTGCTGCTCCCAGGGCAATCCCAGACAATCCCTACTGGCAGTGAAAGCACCTCAAGGAACCAAAGCTGTGAGAAATCTTGTTTTCAGACTGACAGCACATCCCTCCTGCAACCTCAGTGAGAAGGACTGAGAGGTATTTGCTTACTGTAATAATCACAAGAGTTGTAAAATAAGAGTTTCTGTTATTCTACATGACAGCTGCACACCTCTTGTGTAGTGGCCACACTTGAGGACAATATTTGATCTCAGAGCACATTTCAAGTGCACATTCACGACAGTTCTCAACACCCAGTTAATCAACACTCACTGAAAAGAGAAAAGCCTCAAGTTTTCCCTGGATATTGTTCACTTAAAGAGTGCACAAGCCAAATGCACAGTTACTGCAGGCACACACCCCCTAATGAAGATCTTTGCCTCAACACACTGGAAGGACAGACTCAGTAAGACACCAGTAAGTCTCTGGCTAAACATCAATCTAAATTACTCAGAGAAGAGATGTCTGGGTTCAGCAGAGAGGGACAGACAAAGAGACTCCCCCTCTGAGGTACTGAGTTCCCAGAGGCCAGGCAAGAAAATAAAAGCAGTGTTTGTTAACAGCTTTCTGGTAGATAGACCAGCATCTCATGAACTGGCAGTTTATATTCCATATCAAAGACTTCAAAGAGGACTTCAGGAAAGGCCAATGAATTTTTCTTACAGGAGAAGGCACAAAAGCACTTGAGAGCAACTGGATAGTTGAATGCAAAGAGATAAGTAGGGAGGCAACAGGGAATGGGGAGATAGATAGCACCTTCCAAAAATTAAGAGGGTCTAGTGGAAGCTTGTATTGCAGAAAAGAGAACTGTTAAAATCCAAGTGCTTTTTCAAGTCCCATTAGACTAAATCAATTTGAATGGTGTCACTGACACCCTTGCAGCACAACAGCAGCACTCCAGGAGCTCTGCAGAGCTCACCAGAGCCCGACAAAAGGACTCATTACACTGCCCATCCCACCCATCATAAAACACTCCCAGAAGCAATAAAGGCAAACATTTGTTTACTTATGAAGCAGAACTGAGTGAAATACTTCAGAAAAATAAATTATTTCCTTAACCCCTGGAGTCAGGTCCTTCCTCCACTGCTCCACACTCTGACCCTCAGCCCCACAAGGCTGTACAAGCTGCTGCTTTCTTGTTCTGCCTCATTTTTGCCCAGTTTTGATCTTCACCTTGACCCCACCCCAAAGTTGTACAGCAAACTTCCTGCTGCTTTACATTCAAGCCTTAACCCAACAGTTTTTACCCACACCTGCACGTAACCTGCATGCAAACCTCTGGTATTAGTGGTACAGAACTCACAGACACTACAAATGCTCAGCCCTTGTCTTTATAAACTGTTCCATTTGTAGGTAGTAATTGCAGTAAATCTAATTCAGGACTTTTGTACACAGAGGCAACACTTCCTTAAGAAAAAGCACTGGGCTTTGAGCAAATAAGCAGAGTTTGACAAGCTCCCCTCCTCAATAAGCCTTTACTTTCCTGCTGACTCTCCAATATCATCAGTTCTTAACTAGAAAAATGTTTCTGCATCTAATTACCTTGTTTGAAGGGACAAAACAAGCCTCTCTATCAAGATACCCTACGGAACAGAGTGAGGAGAGCTGCAACTCCAGCTTATTATTCCTGTTCACACAGGACCATTCATTGGTCATGTGCTTCCTTCAGCCAAAAGATCAGAGAATTCCTTGAGTCAGGGAAGAATCTCTGAGAAGTTCAGATGTCTGCACCAGGGCTTGCCCCAACTGCAGGTTGTTTCTGCAGAGCAGGACCCTGAGCCAGAGCCTCAGTCCTTGAGGGTCTCAGTGGGCAAAGTTTCACTACCTGAACACAACCTGGACATCTAAAGCCCTCCAGACCTGGTCACTAAGGCTCAAAGGCAAGCCTAAGAGGCTGGTCAGCTAAACATGGAGCTGTGGGATTCCAGCACACAAGAAGTTAGGAGTTGCTCTAAGGATTTATTAAACGAGCCTGACTGCAGCATCCTCTCGGCTGACGCATGACAGAGATCAGCATCTGCTACATCCGAGTCCATCTTCCACAAGTGGTCCTAAAATTCCACCACAGTCTCAGAGTCACCCTTGAGGAGTTGAAGGCTGTGCTTTGGAGACTGGAAACTCATTTCCTTTGTAACTCGTGGCATTTTAGCTCAGTTTGCCGACTCAGTTCCCTCCGAGGAGAAAAAGAGGAACCTCGACTTGCAGAAACGAGTAGAACTGTAAAAATCCAAGCGCTTTTTTCCAAATCCCGTTATACTGAATTGATCTGCACGGTGTCACCGGCACCTTTCAGGCAAAGCAGCAGCACTCCGGGAGCTCTGCAGGTCTCACCAGAGCCTGACAAAAGGGCTCGAGCACAGGTGACCGGGAGGCTGCAGCACAGCCCCGGGAGGCTCCAGGGAAAGCCGGCCGGGATGAGCCCTCCGGGAAGCCCCGGGATGAGCCCCCCGGCCCGGGCGGCACCGCCCGCGGCCCCGCCGGACCCACTGCCTGCGGGGAGGGCTCGGCAGGACGTCCCAGAGAGCTCTCCCCGCCTGCAGCACCCCGGAGCCACAGCGTCCCCACACCCCACCTCCTGAGGAGCGAAGCCGCCCGCACCCGGCCCGCCTCGGGGGTGCCCGCCCGCGGCCCCCCGCCACCTCCCGCTCGCCTCGGGGGCGGCGCGTCCCCCCCGCCGCGGGCAGGGCGAGCCCGCCCCGGCCCGGGGAGCGGCGGGGGCCGCACACGGGGCAGCCCCGCGAGCGGCAGAGCCCCCGCGGCCCCGGCCCCGCCCGGCCCCTCGCCCGGGCTCCCCCCCTCACCTTCCGCCATGTTGGGTCCGGCGCCGCAGCTCTCGCGAGAGCCGCCGCCCGCCCCGCCGCCACAGCGCGGCGCTCTCGCGAGAGCAGCGCGACCCGCGGCCGCGCCCCCCACACGGCGGAGCGGGGACCGACCCGCGCCCTCCGCGTTATCCCGCCTTGTCCCGCCTCGCCCCGCGTTATCCCGCCTTCTCCCGCCTTCTCCCGCGGCTCCTCCCGCTCCGCCGCCGGGACCGGCCCCCGGGAGCCAGCCCCGCCCCGCTCCCGCCCCGCCCCGCAGCAGCGGGAAGCACCGTGCGCTTCCCCCGTGGATGAGACGCCCCGCGGTGCCGGGGATCCCGTGTGGGCGGTGAAGGGACCGCGCCGACGGGCAGGGCTGGGAGCGCCGGGAAACCGCCCAGCCCCGGCGGAACGCAGCTGGGCATCATCTCTGCATCACCTCGGCTCCACCGGCACCAGCAAATCCCGAAGGACACCTGCTGCTGCTCACCCGGGGCCAGCGCGGCTCGCAGCCATCGCTCCTGTCATCGCCACTTCCAGAGAGTTCCTGCTTTTCTTTCAGAGCCAACACTGGAGCTGTGCCCCTGGACACTGATCTGTGTCCCCTGGATGCTGAAGCTGTGCCCCTGAACACTGGATTTGTGCTCCCTGGCCATTGATCTGTGCCCCTGGACACTGGAGCTGTGCCCGGTGGGTGAAAAGTGGTTTTGAGAGTGGACAGCAATGACCAGGATCGTTTTCCCAGCACAGCTGCCCCTCGGCTGTTCTGGTGGCTCAACATCTCTCCTGCTTAGCTGGATCAGAAAATGCCAACAGCAATTTTTTTTTTTGCCTGCCTTGAAGAGCAAATTACAATTAAACGTTTGAAGACATTATGCACAGTATTGTCTGACAGTCATCATTTTATCTGGACCATGAAGTGACCTCTGAGGAGTTGCTCTGCATCAAGTTTGTTTTCTGTGCCTGTTGGGTAAGACAGCAAAACCAGAACTGGGCCCAGGAGAGCCACAGACTGTGGTTTTCAGGACATACCACAGAACAACCCATCTCATTTTGCACAGCCTGATGACAACTCTGTATGACTGTGCTGTGTAGGTGACTTACACCACTGCTTATGGTGCCATTGATCATCTTGAGGAACTGGAGAGAACAGTTATTGCTGCCTGATCAGATTTTAGTTTAATTTCTCAGTAACAACAGAGATCAGATTTCAAACTACTGCGGTGTTTTGCGTCAGGGGAATCAACAATCTCCTCTGAGGATCTGCCTGGGCAGGAAGGTGTCGTGTGACAGTCTCTGTTTAAACCCTGAACAGCCTCTGGTTTGGTTTGAAATCATTGGTGGTGCTTCTGAAGAGATGCAGAAAGGAGACTCGAGGTGCTGCTCTGTGTGCAGGGATGGCACTGACCCAAGAGCAGGGTACCAGATGGTACAGACACAGCAGAGTCCACCCCCCATCGACCTCCCAAAACCCAAAATACCCTTCTAATCACTTCAGAATTCATGTCTTCCCTTTATTGATCGTCCAGTGTTTTCTAGGCATCACAGCAGGAAGGAATTTTACCCTGACAGCTCAACAGCCCTTCTGATTTTTAGAGATCTTCTCTGATGCATAAGGGGCAGCATAGAGAAATACAAAAAAGGAATTAGGATGGCCATATTACTCTGATATTTATTAATGTTTGATGCTTTTCCTTTTCCCCCAGTGATACAGTGTTACCTGGAACACAGGTCACCGTGTTGGGGGAAAAATCAGCTCAAAACCTCAGCCATGATGAGGAGCCCCCAGAGAACCTCAGCAGTGTAACTGAGCACCCAGGATGCACAAACATGACAGCCTGGACAGTCCAAACCAGACACAGGGTCTTGGGGCAAGTGCAACCATGTAATGCTGGTTTACCTGCTTGTTCCCCAAGTATCCTCACATTCCTTGCCCAAACTGCAGCTCCTCAGTGGTGTTCCCATCTGGTTTGTCAGTAAGTCACAGCTTGTGCCTCTTTAGTGTGGGGCAGGAACAAACAAACAGCCAACTGTGATCACAGCAAAGTGAACTAGGCCATTTCCATCCCTGCCAGAGGATTCCTACAACCTGGACACTTGGCAGCAGCCCCTGAGCTGCCTCCTTCCTTTAGTCAGTGGGCATCAGCCATCCCTGCAGCTTGGACATCTTAGCAGTGTCCCACAGGAATGTTCCTTTGGAATATCTGGGTCACGGGGAATCACAAACATGTATCTGAATAATTTACGAAGAAGGGAATGAATTCCAGTGGAATTCCCAGTGCTGTGGAATTCCCAGTTCTTCCACAGCACTGATGCAACACTAACATTTCCAGCCCTACCCCCTAAAGAACAAACAGGCAGCAATTCTGGAGAGCAAACAGAAATAAAGCTCTAAACTATTTTGTGAAGTTACAGGTGAGTCTGTGGTGAACTCTGTTACTTAGGAAGACAAAACAGAGAACTCTGTTGAACTTGCTGAAAGCAGGAATTACCTTGAATTGCTCTCAGCTCCAGATACACTGTGGAAAGGGAAGGGCAGCCTGTGGGGTAAGAAACCCATTGCTAGGTGTAGGAAGAGCAGCTTCTTCCCAGTGTTTTGTTTATGGAAGGAATGGCACCATGCCACTGAAATTCTGCACAGTCCCAACTCTTAAATAAGTGGAAAAGAAACCTGTTCTCAAGCCATTTTGGGCAAGTGCTCAGACAGGAATTCAAATCAGCTGAGGTGTCTGGGCACCAGTGTGCTGCACACACAGGAGCAGGCTAGGCAATTAACAGCAAGTTTAACTAATGATTTCACAAAGTAATTAGTTCCCAAATATGTAAATGTGGCTATTAAACATATCTATGTTTATCTAAACCACCTGTAGGAGGAAGTAATACCTTTCCTTGTAAATCCTCTTACACTAAATGGCTTTTTTCATCCCTTCCCCCCCCCAACTAACAACTGTCACCTCCTTCCACCCCAGCCCACCCCTCACAAAACCTGGAATATGAGTCTTTTAGCACATGCATCTTGCACAGCAACGTGAAATGAAGTCCAGCCAGCAAATTAGGACTGAAGGCTTCTTACAAGCTGACTCTGACACTGGAACTCTTGATTTATTGGTGGGTTATACTGGTCTGCAAAAAGAAAACAGTCAAGTAGTTTCAGGTTTCTCTATATAAAAAGTTTCCTTGGTCAAAAGGCTTGGAAAACTCTTGCCACTCTGAGATAACTATTTGCTCACTAGAGGGCCAAAGATGGTTACAAGAGGGAGAAAGGTGTGTTTTGTTTGCTCTTTCATTGCTGAAGATGAAGCACAGCATGTCAAATTCCTCAAGTGTTTGCTGGTGTGGTGCTGTTGAAGATGTTCAGGTAAGATGGGCTCCAACTGCAAGTACCTTTCCTATTTCCATACTCAAGACAGCCAGTTTGACACATTGTTATTGGAAAAAATTATATTTTGGAAGAACTCACTACAGGTGACAGAATTCCAAAAATCAAATTACATGAAAATATACATCGTAATTTTCTTTGTACATTAGGTGAGGAAAACTCTGGAGTAGAAGGCAAAGCAGATGAAGGGCCACAGAAGAGAGTAAAGGAAGGAGGGAAACTATTTTTGAGAGCAAACCCAGAAGTTAGTCATTTGAAAGCCTACAGATGTGCATGCTTGAACTCAACCTTGAGAAAAAACAAGCCTCCCCCACACACACCCCCCGCCCCACAAACAGGCAATGAAAAAGGCAAACCAAAAATCTCACCCCTAAAAAGCAGCTCATTCCTATCTTGGACTAACTTAGTCAACTGAACTTCCAAGTGAAAGCACTCACTCAAGTCCTTGGAAGTTAAAAATCCCTCAGGCTGCTCAAGGGTGCTCCAGGGCCAGTTTTATTGCTATACCCAATTCAAGAAGGAGGAGCAATTGGGTTTAAAAAAGGGGTGGGAAGGAAAAAAAAATAATAATAAAGCACCTTTGAGACTACAAAGGTCATCATAAAAGAAGACACAAGTAATTGATAGCAAATCCTTTCAGGGTTTAATTAGGAAAATTTTAAAGTTCTCATGGGGGGAAATAAAAGGGAGCACATTTCCAAACCCCCCCCCCCCAAAAAAAAAAAAAAAAAAAGAGATACTAAACTTTAATAAGCGAGAAATTTTAATTAAGCCTCAGGGGGTCAAAGGAAAATTAAAGTGGGAGGGGGGAAGAAAAAAACCAAAATAAAACCAAAAAAACAACTTTATCCTAATTGTTTTTAGTTTGACATGCTTCACAAGTTGTTGTTTGGTTGGTTGTTGTTTTTTTTTTTTTTTTAAACTCATAGGAAACAATGAATAGGGAGAGAAAAAAACCTGCTAAAATCTTTAGAATTTACACAATTCTATTCCTAACTACTGACAGCATTATTTGGTACAATGTGTATTTGTGGATGTACATGAACAGTATATATATTATCCGGATCATGTTGTGCTATGTACACATCTTTACAATTCTTCCTGAAGGTTAAAGCAGTTCATTAGATTTCAAAATGCGTAATCATCTTGTGTTGGCACTTGTTAGGCTCTTGTCAGCATTGATAACTGGCATGTTTTATTGCAGCCCAGTTCCAGCCAGTGTTTGCCAACTTGTAACAACAGAAGTCCAGCAATAGGTGGGTAGAGTGCAGGAAAAAAAACAGTGCCATGTTTCTCAATTGGAGACCTGCAAAGAAATCACAGGTGTTAAAATGAAACCTCTCATCACCCTCAGTTATTGCCAGTATGTTAATTAGTGTTTCAGGCTCGAGAAGGTACCTGTTACTCGTTTAAGAACTTTACATACCTCTGTGCAGGAGATGGATAAATCCAAACTCATCACCTGAGAAAGACTGGAGTTAGTTCAGCACACAGTGTAGCCAAGCTCAACTATCACCTTCAGGCTCCTGTTGTTCATGTTGCTTCTCAAGGCTGGATTATTCACACCCAGGGCTGAGCAGTGCAGATTTATCACTGACAGGTCTGTGCATCCCTGACTGTGGCTGCTGGGTCCAAAATGGGACAGCAGTGCCCAGGGAGCACTGGCACCACGCTGGCACCACAGCCCCCAGTCAGACTGCACTGGGCTGAAATAGCCCCTTCTCATCCAACTCCCTGCCCATCCCTCACTTGGGAGGAGTCACCAGGACTCAGAAAAAGCTTTTGCCTTCCAAAAAAGCAACACAGCATTACTTAAAATATTTGTCACGAGCATTGTTTCCTGATGGCCAAGTTCAACATGGCAACAGAGCTGAGGTTAGTTAAGGATACTCTGGAGTGTTACTCACAGTTACTCCCTTTCTCCAACACAGGAAAAAAAAAAAAAGTCAGCTGCATTAACAGTTCTTACACTCCAGTTACAGGCAGTTGTACAAGACATTCCGTTCCTTTGCTTAGTCTTTTGATCAATATTGAGCATTTTTCATGCTTTATCTACACTAGAGAAAGTTCCATCAAAGCATTTCTGCAGAGAAGAGATCCTGCAGTACCAGTTTGTCACAGCTGGAGCCTTCCCCCAGCCCCTCAGTGCTTACAAAAGGGTAAGAAAGAAACTCTCTCCTGTACAACCATGGTGAAAAAAAAAAACTAACTAGCAGAAGAATTTAGTAAGCTTTTCTGGTTTTTTCAGTCAGTACAACCCCTCTGAACTACACACAGTGCCATATTACTGCCCCTGTGAGTTATATATGCTGCAGATAACCAGTGAATATGGATTTGGGCTTCTCCAGCCAAATTTCATTTGCCAAACCAACCATTAAGAAAAGGCAGCTTCATCACAAAGCTCTGTTTTGCTTTGAAAAGCAAGAGGGGGAAATTATTAGCTCATGGAGGAAGTTTTCCCTTGGCATACCAAAGATAAAGTGACCAAAGGCCAGGGATTTAAGGCCATGTTTTAATACAGAGCTTTCTACAAGAGGTTATTAAAAGTCCCATTAAAACTGAGATGTGATTGTGCAAATTAGAGTCAGTATCTTGAGTCAGAAGCTCTTTAACAGGGTGGTATAAAATGCAAATATCATGTCAGCTGCTCTCAGGTCAAAACTTGTCCAGGCCCTCAGAAACACCACGGTTCAGCTTGCAAGCAGAACACAGCTGTTTGTCTGAAGCTATTCCCAAGCCTTCCTCAGCAAAAATGTTGGGGTTTCTTTGGGTGCTGAAAAGAACATCACCTTCCTTCATATTACTGATGGTCAACATCTCAGCTTGATCCTTTCTGATGTGCCAGCAGACTTTGCACTAAAATTCCTGTAGCAAATTCCTGAAGCAAACCCTTCTGAATGGTTCCCAACAGCCACACTGAAGTCTTATTTAAAACCTACATGCAACATGCAAGATAAACTGCAGCTCCTGAGACAGCAAGACTTTTAAGATGCTTTTAAAAGATTCTTGCAAGTGTTCTTCACAATAATGAACATGAAAGAATTATTCCCCCCTTCTATTACAGCTCCAGCAACCTCTGAGCACTCTTAATAAAGCAGGATGGATTCTGATAAAGAGAAGTTCAACTGCTGAACAGCATAAGTGCAAGAGCACAAGAGAAGTTCCCCAATTTTGGCAGAAGTCAACTGCACTCAGTTCTTTTAGTCTTTAGCACTGCACACAGCCAAAGAGCTCCACTGAGGCCACGCAGCTGAGAAGAAAGGGTTGGGGTTTTCTTTTTGCTTTTGGGAGGGGGAGAAATAGTTCAGCAACACTCAGGCAGAAAAACCTCAACTCAGGTAACTGGCTTGTCTTGGCTTGAGGAGGATACTTACCCTGAAAAAAGTGAAGCTACTAGCTGCTGAATAAGTGTCACTCAAAAGCAGTTTCTTGGCTTTTTCTTACACAGCGGGCAACTTTTCTTTTAAATTCTCCATTTCTGTCTTCTCTCCATTCTTTCTGTAATTGAATAGACAGCTTTCAGATGTCAGTCCTACAACAATGCACAAGCTCTAGGAAGCTTCTTGGTGTTTTATGCTTTCAGACATTAGCCATCTAGTCAACACCTAGATTTGCTTACAACCACTGAAAACCTGGGATATTCAGGATTTTTGGAAGCTTGCTCTGGGTTTCTGTGCCAGCTGCTCACAAGACAGTGAGGATGGAGCTTTGAATTTTACACATTCTCCAAGACTAAACTGGTGGCTACACTAAAATCTATTTACTTCAGCCTGCAAAGCAGCAGCAAACTCAAACTGTGGACCACAAGCTGTTGTTATGGGTTAAAGTCTTTAACTGCAGTGGTAAAAAAGGTACTGTGGAGCCGGTAGTTAACTCTGAGATTCTTTTTCTTTTAGGACAGTTTCAACTCCCTCTCAGTCTAGCCAGGACACTACAGGACAGAAACACAGAAGTCACAGTGTTCAGAAGAGGCACAGCAGTGTCCTTAGAAAGCAAACACCTCCTGGTTAGATATGGCTGCAAGATCCTGGCTCTGTGAGAAAGACCTGAAGAGAACACTCAGCTCACCCACTGCTGCTCTCTGGGACGGGGATCTGCTTTCAGAGCTGCTCAGATGAAGAGCAAAGATAAAGATGAACAGGAAGAGAGGTAAGAGGTAGGTCTGATCCAGAGATGCACACATCAAGGTGTCACAAAAACCTACAGGAGCAAGTGCAGCCAGATTGCCTTTTTTTTTTCTGTGCCAGGCTCATGAGGAGCTCAGATGAAAGCACAGGAGCCTCAGGTGTGGTTAAGATTGACGTGCTGGGTACTGCCCCACAGTCAGAAGGGCTGGGAAAATACAAAGAACCCCTTATTCCATGAAGTGCCACAGTTCTTAAGTCTCTGATATAAGCAATATATTCTTAATGCAGGGGTGAGGGAAGGGGTCAAACCCCCACATTGTTTTGCCTGATGCAATCTAGTACACACACCACCTTTCTTTTCACCCCTGCTCAGAGTGAAGGTTGTAGTGAGAAAAAAAAATTAGGATAACTGGCATATCTTAACACATTTATCACCTCCAAGCTCACTTAGTCAATAAATCACACTGGAAAAGCCCAGCACATCTCAACTTCCCAGTGAAAGCACAAATAAGGCTACTAATTAATTTGTTCTTTTTCAGCAATTCATGCAGCAAGCATTTGGTTCCTTGGACTGGGACACAGGACAGCTCACACCAGGTGGCTTAAGGCCAAGAAAAGCTTTGAATTTGTGCCCTCTGAGCTTCAGAGCCTTAGTTTTTGTTTCTACTTTTTATATTTGTAGTTCTATAAAGTAAGTGCTCCGACTTGAATAGCGAGTGAAGTTTCCAATTTGACAGCTACGTCTCTAAAAATGTTATATTAGGTCATGAACTGTTCTGTTTGCTTTTCAAAATATCTATTCAGGTTCCTGTTCCTCATTTTTTTTTCCCCACTCCAAGAGACTCCAACATGCACAGTTCATTTTTCCAGCAGGCAGGTATATCCCCTGCTCCTGTAATGCCCTGAACTGCCTCTCTAACACCTTATTCTCCAGATTTGTTTAAAACTAGAAATTAATCACAGCAGGCAAAGTGTCTTTTAGTAGCTGCCAAATTTTATTGCTGCAGTAAACACAGGAGCTGCTGATTCTTCATTACCCTGATGAGTATGTTCTGGTTCATATGAAGAGATCTACAGTCCAGCAGCAGAGGCCAAGCTGCTCAAGCAGCACATTAAAAGTTCCTTGAAACATCTCATACCATAGGCAGAAAAATAGTTTCTACCATCCAAAGTGATGCCTCAGTACTGTCTTCACAGTCAGAGCTGGATTTATGTTCTTTCAAGCTGGGCTAGGAAATGCTGTTTTCATTTTCAACCTTTGCCCTAAGGTTCAGGTAAAACCAATTCAATTTGTACCTAACTTCTCTGAGGAAAAAAGAAAAAAAAAATTAAAAAGGAAGTCACTCCTGAAATAGTTGTCAGAGTGGGGCACAATAAAAAAGCTTGTGATGTCAGGAAGGTAACAAGGACAGCTAAAAACACCTGATTTCTCCAGGGTTAGGGCAGCTACATTCAACATACATGAATTTGGGAACTGAGGGATTCTAATTGCACTTTCAGCATTTCATTAATAACTTGCTCCTCCCAGTGCTCTCAGGTTTGCCAGCAGAAAATGTCCATGTCTCCTGGGTATCTGTTTCCACCAGTAACATGACACAAGAAGGGGAGGTCCAACACTCAAAAAATGCTAAATGAGGATATTGGTCACTACAACTTTGTGTTCATTTTCTGTTTTCTCCCCATTAAATTTGTTCCACATGAGTCTGTTCCCAGGATGATTTTTCAGCAGAGCTCAACCACCTTTGGAAATACAACATAGTAGATCAAAGGCTCCAGGAAACTACCAAACTCCCACCCACTTTGGGAAGGTACAGCTGGGTTGACAGAGCGGGTTAACATTCCTCTGGGAAATTCTGCATCTTCCAATCCCCATCTCCCTTTTCCTCACTCCTACAGTTACAGGACCCTGAACTTCTCTTTTGAGAGAGAACAGCACTCATAAGTCCCTGCTGAACTGCAATTTAGGAGTAATTCCAAGGAAAGCATGGTGGTGTATCTCGGATGATTGGAGCCTGAAGTCTGTTTTCCCTACGCCTTTCCAGAACTGAGACTTCTTTTTCCCCTCCCCACCACCTTTATCAGCCTAATTGTCATTCTGCTATGAAGGCAGCTCTTCTAGAGAGCTGATAGCTGTGTTCATACCCCCCAGAGCACAGGCCATGCTGCACAAACACTGTGCTGCATCCAACAACTGCAGCTTCACCCCTGCTCTTGACTATAAACCAGACCATTTTCCTCGCTTTTAGCCAATCTACAGGGGACAACCCTTCCTCCACAGTTCAAGGCCAGATGCCCAGTGAAGCTTTCAAGTGCATTCTCAGAACTACACAGTCAAACCTACTGCTCTAAGAATCCACGAGACAGGAAAACTGACGCAGAGAGGTGCAGGGAACTTTCCCAGGGCTAACTGTCGATTCTGTTTGACATCACTGCATTTCCCACCAGAAAGATAACCTTAGCCTGCAATATAGAAGGTTCTTCCCAAGTCACTGTACTGTTTATCAAACTAGAAACAAAGCTCCATTGCAAGGTCTCTACAAGAAGACAATGTGCAGTCCAAGCAAAGTCTTACCGCTGCGTCGACATTAGCAGGAGAATCACCATTGGGATCTGCCAGCATAGAAATAACACTAATCATGATGGTTTCCACTGTGTGAATGGGAAGCCAGCGTTCCTCAGGTTTTTCATAGCCATATTTGTCTTCCCCGGGCTCGTGAAGGATTGAAATGCAGACATCGCCGTTCTTGTCAACTGCAGAAGACAAGGAGGAATATTTCAGTGGTGAACAACAGCCTGGCATCCCTTCAGGAGTCAGGGAACTGCTCATCCTCACCCCAGCCAGCCTCAAACACAGCTGGGAGGACACTTCATACAAGAGGAAAGGCATTAACCATTGCAGAGCTCCAACTGTAACAAAGAGGGTTGGGGGAAGTCTGAGGATCCCCGGACTTGGGGCAGAGAGGGCACACGGGGAGGGAGAACTCAGTTCTAACCATGCTGCAACTTCCAAGTCTATTTATTTGGACAGGCTTCCACTCCAGCTTTTTCTGTTAAGTTCAGCAAACTAGAGTGACCTTTTCTCCACAGCATATCACTGGAACACACTGGAATATGATTTAAACTGCTGGAATTAGAAAGTGCCTGACAAGTACTCTGGTATTTCCAGAGCTGAAATTGCCACAGCATCAAAATAGCCCCCGTCCCTTACGACGGGAACACTGTGCTGCTCTCCTCCCAGTTTTCAACATCTACAGTTTCTGAGGCTGGAGAGCATTTCTTCTTCCCAGTAAAACCATCTCCCATTTTATTTTACCTTCCCATCTATGTCCAGCAGTCCATAGGTAAATGAAACATTAGGAGGAGTCTCCTTTGGAGGGACTAAAAGATGCTGTGATTTCCTTTCATGCTTCCCCAGAGGAGGACAACCTTGGGCCCTCTACAGTGAACTGCCAAGTCAGTAATACCAAGCTGAAATACTTGAAGGTGTAACAAAAAGCAGCTACAGAAGTCAAGCTTCTCCTCAGACCAGAATTTTGCACTTAGGAAAAAAATTAAGGGAAAAAAAAAATCCCTGAACAGTTACCAAGAATGCAAGAAGCTGCTCTCGACAGCTTCTGAAAATACTTTAGGAGCATTTTATGCTCTTAGAGCAGCCCTATTAAAAAAATCTGCCATGGTTATTACTTCTTTATTAAGTGAAGATGGCAAAATAAAAGCAGAGTTTCATATTTCTAACAAGAACAGAAATGTACCCATTTATCTTCACTGCATTTTAGTCCTTAACTGCAAAAAGAAATTGAAACTTTGACATTTCTTACCATTTGGATGCCAGATTTCTGTGATGAATTTCATTTTTGGCGGCCTCAGTGGGTAGTCTTTTGGAAAAGTAAGATGAGCCTTGAAAACACCACCTTCACTGGGGAATCAAAAATATCTTAGTAGAGTTTCTTGTAAGCTTAAGCTGAAGACTGGAACTTACTGCTGTATCAAAAGCTCTAAGTTTACCCCTCACACAACTGAACATGTTGGTAATTAACAGTACCAACACTTCCATATGCAATGCAAAGAGTTTCTAGATTGAGAAGATCCTTTCACAAGATACTGCCAGTTCCCCAACACTATCTTTTTTAGAACTAAGATGATGTTCCAGAGGGGAAAAACCACCCAAAACCATCAAAAAAACTGCCAAGGAATTCACCATCTGGAATCACAACTTACATTTTTCCACCCAGTACATTTATTAACAGGAAAAAAAATAATTGCCAATAACTGCCCTTCTCGAGTACAGCCCAGCTGACACTCATATTCTTCCTTTAGAGACCAAATTTTGTGGTATCAGCCTGCAGCAGTGAGCCCCAGTGGAAAAAAAAAAAATCACTGAAAGCTTTAGAGCTGTGTCTACAGCATGAAAAACGTAAAAAACCAAATTTCCAATGCCACCTTTTCCACACTAAGCTAAAGGGATTCAGACATGACAGGGAGGTGTTCTGCATTACAGTTACCCACTCAACTGGAAAACAACAATAAACAAGAGCCATCCAGTTTTTAGGTGGATTTACAGGCCAGGAATAGTCCCTTTAGAAAAACACGAGGGCCTGTTTTACATGGAAAGCTTTACAGCTGGAATACTTTGCTAATGTAACTACTACAGCAGCACTTGCCCTGTTACTGTCATTTCTTGTAACTGAAGTTTGTAACAGAATTTGCAATTGCAGAGATGACAAGAAGTGGGCCATAAACCTCCAAAGGTGGCACGGGATGTGCAGGGGGTGTGAGGAGCTGCTCCTCGGCAGCCACACAGACAAAACAATTGGTGGAGAAAACGGTTCAGTGCCAATTTTTTTCCCCCTGTATTTATAAAGTATTAAGAGCCAGTCCCCAAAGCCCACGGGCTACTGGGAAAATAACATGTTTTACCACCACTAACCAAAGATGTGCAATTCTAGCAAGTGTCTCAAAAAAAAAAAAAAATCAACAAAAAACACAAACCCAAACCCAAAAATCACTAGATCTGAGTGACTTGGCCCTTGAAGCAGCTGAGGGGATCTGAACCCACAGCAGTCATTTTTCACAAGTTCTAGAAAAGGCAGGCAGTTTCCAAAGAATCCCTCATCCTGGGAAGGGTAAGAATTCCAGAAACTGGGCTATTTTAACATCTATAACAGTCAAGACAAAGGAGTGTTAGATTACATTTGTTGATAGCCCCAAACCAGTTAAATCCTTTTTTTTTTCCAAAGTAAAAAGGTCCCCTTCTTTCCCTTTTTAAAGAAGCAGATCCTAAAACTGTAAGGCATCCCTGGCTGCCCCATATCAGCTGCATATAAATACAGTTCTTAAACTGAATATCCATTAGAAATCAGTTAATGAAGTACATCTGTCAAATAAGGGAGATCAGTGCCATTTCTAGCAATATTCCTGATAAAGGGGTTTCTGTCAGTAGAGTAATGCACTGAGCCTGAAGTCTTTGAAAGTAAACTCAGAATAAATAAAGTGGGAACAGGAAAGAGATTTAAGTTTGAAAACTGGTGAAGTTTAACTATTATATTCCACTGTCATCAAACAGCCCAGGGAGGAGGGATTCAGCCTCACACTACCCTGAAAAACAGCAACTGGGGACTGGAACAGAAGAGAGCTTCTTATCTAAAAAGCCTCAAAAAAAGCTCAGGACTCTAATGAAGTGGGGAAAAAAATAGTATTGCAATTTTTAGCCCGTAAGATGATGTTCAGTTAGAAGTAGCATTTCTTTACTGACAGTATTTATAAAATGGCCATGAGAATGTAACAGAACCACTACAAGAGTGTTCAGAAAAGGTCAAGAGAAGCTGGAGAAATCATCTCATGCAAGATGTGAGAATCCCAGTGTAATGAGCTTGAGGAAAAGCAAAGCAACTTGATTACTGGGCTTAAGTATTTATTCAGAAGGCTGCAGACACGAGATATACAACTTCATGCTGGGACCAAAAGTGACCTCAAGTAAATGTCACTGGGCTTTTTGTATCAGTAATTTACCACTGCAAGAGCCTAAGGAAGGAAAACAGAGTTCATCTTCAGGAGTTCACTTGGAGTTCACCTTCAGGAGTTCATTTTAAGCTGACCCCTCCTGGGCACAGAACGTTTCCCAGGAGCTGGGGTAGATGATCACCCTCAAGTACTCCAGGTCACAACTGGAGGTTCTCCCATCTCAAACTGACAGGACTTGAGGCTCTGTGGACTCCTGCAGTTCCCCCAACTAAAATCAGCTGGAATATTTGCCTGCATCACCAGCACGAAGTTGTAATGACTTCACCCTGTGCTATCAGCTGAACTCCAGCCTCCCTGCAGGAGCAGAAAGGAGTGGATTTTACCTGCCTTGCTTATGTGTGAAAGGAAACAGCAGCTGCCTCTAAGGACAATCATTCTTTCTGTTTTCTGTACAAGAACAAAGGGATCAGTGTTGCCTTTTCCCAGGGGAGCAAAGCACTTTAGAACTTCTCCTATTTAGAGCTATTTTGCTAGTAATAGAACAGCATTACCTAACTTAGCACAAAGATTTTGGTTAACTTCTACTCACTTGGACCAAACTAGGACTAGTAAAGCTGAGTTTACTTCAGTTTCTATAAAGTATCAGTACTTACTATAGTGTATCTGGAGGACCAATAATAAGGACTTCCCATCGATACAGATCATTATCATCTATCAAGCCCGCTGAAAATCCTTCCACTGGATTTTTGTTGAGCTCTGTGTAGGAAAAAGACATTTCAGAGTAACTTTAGGTGTCTAGGACATGCATTTGCTGTTCTGCTCATGCCTCTGTACGTGACCAAAAAACCCCAGGGTATTTGGCACTTACTCATGGACTTCTGGCCTGGGTGAGCTCCCTCAGCTCCCAGCCACACACACACACCAGTCTGTGCCTAAGCTGAGCCCAGCTCTGACTCCAAAACCATCCAAGCAGGAGCAGAAGGGCCACAGTAACTCACACGGTCTCCTAAACTAGAGACCAACAAGTGTTTAAACCAAGAAACAGGTTTTCTACTAATAAAAAAGCCACACTGTAAGAACCCCGAGGAGCCAGCTTAAACCAAAGTCTGTCTTTAACTCCACAAAACGTTAACAGAAGATCAAAGTCACGCTGTGTTTTTATTTAAAAGTAACATCCTACTTTCCTTAAATGATTTTCTCCCCAGAATCTGAAAGCATTTGAGACCTGTGCCAGTGAATTCTGGAGATAATGATTTACTATATTTTGAACTACTAGAAGAGAACACAGAAGATAAGCTGTTTTGCTGTTCAACGTTTGTGGGGGGTTTTATTTTTCCTTTTGTTTCACAGTTTTATCCACTAGTGAGAAGCAATACAGGATTCTGAGTGTATAGACCACTGCCAGATAGAGCCTTCTCTGGCAACAGCCATGCAGAGGTCAGACCTAGATGGAGACTCCACTGAGTTTCTGCTTTCAGCCTGCTCCAGGAAAAAACATGAGATTTGGAATTAAACACCTCAGAGGAGTTCTGCCTAAAATCCAACTGGGGTAGGGAGAACATCTATTAACTGACAGCTTCGGGTAAAAAAAATTACTTCAAATGCCATATTGATGCCAAATTGAAATTCTTCACACAGCATTTGCAACAGTCCTGATAGATCTTGGGTATTTAGGAAAGGGGAAGGTGAAAAAAAAAAAAGTTATTCCTTCAACTGGCCAGTAATTTCCAGATGAAATTAGTGATGTTTTCTTTTACAATTACATTATACAGCCCTTGTTATTCTGTTCCACAGCCCAGTTTGTGCACATATTCCCACTTTGTAAACCCAGTAATTGTATTTTGTGTAGACCCCTCAGCATTACAGGCTGAAATTCAGAGGACCTTACAATGTCCTCAGGTACAGGCAGAGGAACTTCAAGTGAAAACCTCAATTTTATGGAGAAAAGCCTGCTGTTAATTCCACACTGATTTGCCCATAAGTTTTCAGACACTGTTTGCCAGCGAAGTTCTGAACTATTTAAATCATGGTTATAAAAGGCAAGAAGAATCAATTCAAGCCCTACACAGTCTAATCCACACAGGGAGGAGGTTCACATGGAGGACCAAAGTCCTGGAGAGGCAGATACCAGGATATCAACTTTGCTCGGTCACTGACAATTCAGAGCCAAATTTATCCAAACGTGACTCAGTGCTAAAGTCCCGAGGAATGCATCGGAAGGAGTTTTCCTGGGAGTTACTCAGAGGCTTTGAGTCACCACGTGAGGTCAACCACCCACTCCCCGAGGTGCAGGACAAAGACTTGGCTACTGAACCAAACCATGGTTTTCCAGACAATGCCTGAAAGAAAAGGTAACATCACGGGGTCTGTAACCGAGACAAAGCTTCAAACCCCAAAACTACAGCACAGCCACACCTCCACTAAGCAAATCTGTTTTCACACTCTGGCATCTATGAAACTCTGGGGAAACAGCTGCACAAGCTTGAGTGACTTCAGTTGGAGGTAGAAGGGGCAGATAGACCAGGCAAGTGTTCCACATTAAGCCAGAACTTCACCAGCCCCTTACCACAGACATTCCTTCAGCATGGGATATTAAAAGTACCATACCAGTAGCTGAACATAACCTGCTTTTTAAAGCAGGATTTCATTTGAAAAAAAAAAAATATTGCTTGTGCCAAAAAGCCATCTCTGCTCAGGACACTTCTATAATCCTTTCAGGTATTATATTAGTGATGTAATACAGAATATCCACCATAACAGCTATAGAAGTCAAGAGAAAGTGCAAATACCAGGTTTGAGTCCTGTGAAAATGCAAGTCCCCTCATTTCTGCATTTCCACAGGGAGAAAAGGATTTATGCCAAGTTCTGTGTGAACTGCTCTAACTCAAGCTGCTCATGTTTAGCTTCTTTATTGTTTGCAAGTTATCGCTTCTCAGTGATAAAAACTTTGAAGAAGCCTGACAGAAAAGATTCAGCATTCTTCCGTTTAAATATGCCACACTATTTTCAAGCATTCCAACATACACATTTTTTTGTAATTCTTAATTTGTGCTATTTTAATTTCTTTTTATATCTGTCTCAGCCTCAAATAACTTTATCCTTAAGTAGCTTGAAACGTTTTTCATGCACTTATTCCCAAAGAAAGACAGCTCTTACACTGACTAATATCTAGGACTGTGCAAGGGACGTTGGGAGAAGGAATAAGATTGCTGGTGCCAACTGTTCATTAATTTAAGAAAACATCTAAACTGCATGAAAGGGACAGTCATTAGACATCTTCAGTTAAAGTAGTTTTTGCTTAGTGGATGTTGCCTATAAAGCAAATGACCACGTTACTGCTTTTAAAGAAGGTGGCCTCAGTCTCTGCTTGGGAAAAGGTTATTTTCCTTCCATGGCAGCAATTCTGAACCACAGTTCAAACAGCTGCTGCCTGCAGAAATACTCTGAGGTAGCACAAGGCCATAAGCTCAGCCACCTTCTCCATGAGAGGCATTTAGAGTTACCAGAGGCAAGTTAAAAATGAGCTTTTCCACCCAGATTATTTGTGCTAAACTAAACATCGGGGCTGGTCATCAGACAAAAAAGGAAGTCTCAGGAAAGTTTTGCACTGGGACATGAAAAACATCATCCTTGGCTGCTTTACCATGGACAGCCAAGAGCTGCTACTCATTAAAACATGCCAACAAGGCAAGAGTTTGTTTGGTTTTGCTTTTTTCCCTGGATATGGTCAGTGCTGCACATAGAAAAGGTCACTGAAGTACCACCTGTCTCTTGCCTATCTCCTCACTAGCTGAGCCTCAGACAGTGGTGAAATCCATGCACCAAAACCCCAAATAAGCAGTGATGCAAACATGGCAAGAAAGGAACACACACACTCTGCTCAGTGCCACGGGGCTGGTGCCAGGCAGGGGCCAGAGCAGAGCCTCCTGCACTCCCAAACATGGGACACCTGCTCCCTGTGTCCATCAGTCCCTCCCTCCCATTAACTCCCTGCAGCCCGAACAGGAGCTCTGCCAGACAAACACACAGATGATGGATATCCTTCATAAAGCAAAGGACTCAATTCCTGCCTCCAGGCAGGGAGAGGGGGAACGAGCTCTTGGTGCAGGTCCTCTCCAAAGCCCAGCTGAAGAGCTGCCCTACAGGTCCCAGAAAAGCAGAGAAGCCAGACACCTATAAGGAACTGGAACACTCCACATTATTTTTCCAACATTTTTTCTTCGAGATTTCCTGCTTAGCGAAATATATCCTGTACTTTTTAAACATAAATGAGTCCATCAACACATTTCCATCAAGCCCATGCCTAAGTAAGTGCCACTTACTTGCTACTAGTATATATTACACTCTGTGGTTTAGTATTTCTGCCAGTATTTTCTGCATTTCTGATTGTTTAATATAACAGACATTTTTCTACCCAGAGAAAAAAATAAGTTCTTGCTCTCAGTCCAGAAGCAGTTTCAGGTAGAGCCCTTTGCAGACCAAGCAGCAGCTGACAGCCAAAGCAGCACACACCTGGACAGCTGCCAAGCACCAACATACTTGGAACAGAACCCTGTGTCTGCTTAAAAATTAAGACATGCAGTTCCTTTAATCCCAGTCCTGAACCTGGGATTAAATCCAAAGACCTCATTTGGGAGGTGAGGAAGACTCAAGGGCCATAATCCAACAGAGTTAAGTCCAGAAGAGACTTTCAGGTCCCACGGCTCCCCTCGCACACGATCTGCCACACAACACACTGTCCCTTTAGCTCTGACTGAAGCAGAACTGAGTTACCATTGCCTTAAACCTGAGCCAACACAGAACCATGAGCTGTGCTTCCAGTTTCAGGGTGTAGTTTCCATCAAGCTGATGTTCCCACACTCACTAAAACCGCCTTTGTAAAAGCCAGGAGTCCTTCACCAATCCCAGAGCAAAGCAGCATCGACAGAAGTGGCTAAGCAGGAGCCCCATGGCTCCATGGAGCAGCTCTGTCCGGCATCCAAACTTGGCAGCCTGACATCTCCCCCAGCCAGCCACTGCCCAGGAACACTTTAGGGTATTTTAAGCTACATTACAGCACAAAGCTTTCAAAAATCCAAGTTTCTACGTTATTTTTAACAGCAGCCTCTTTAGTAAGTTACACAGTGGTTGACTTGTGTGCAGCCCGTGGATTGAGTACAACACAAAACCAGAGACCAGACAGCCCAAGGCCTGGCTAAGGCTTCTGGAGAAATCACCTGGCTGGCTCACCCAGCTCTCAGAACACGCAGGCCACAGCAGCACTTTATATCTGCTGTACATAAGGCTTGGTTTTGTCTTGGTTGCTTTTTGTGAGGCTCAACACTAGTCCAGGAGCTTCTAACAACTGTTCAGACTCTTCCTGTCTGAATCCCAAACTGTGACTTCCATGTAGTTCTACTTAACTGAGGTCACTTATGACTTCCAACACTTTGCTATCTGCAGACCCAGCTGTAATTTCCTGATTCTAGAGCACCAGGGCTGAGATGATACAGTAACATGATCTCCCTGTACAGATGTATTCCCCAAGCTCTCCCTATTACCTGCTTTCATCATGTTCTGTCTTGCTCCACAAGCTCATCCAAGAAGTTCAGACAAAACACAGCATAAAATATGCACACACTCCTGATAGCCACCGTGGGAGTGACAAATACAACAGCAATTAAGATAGAACAGGTTCAGTCCCAGAAGGACACAGAAATTATTTTGGAGGGAGACAAACAGTAAAGACAGAGAGGAGATTCTACCAAGCAGTTCAGTAGCAGCTTTCCATTTGACTCTTAACTTTAGCCTGGCAACTAATTTCCAGTGCTCCATGTGTCACCCCCGCTTAATAAGGGCAGCGTTTCAGACTTCCACAAATCAAATTCTCCTCTCAGCTCAGAGAATTTGTAGGGAGGGTTGCACAATTAGCATTAACAGGCAAGTTGCATCTCAGTACAGTTCCACACAGCTTTGTGTGCTGCTTTGCTTGCCATGTCCTCAGCTACACCTACAAAGTCTTCCACGGATTTGCACAGTGAAGCAGGTTTTGGAAGGACAGAGGACAAGGTTGGGGGTTTCTCGTTTGATTTTTGGTTTTATTCCCAATCAAACTCCCAGCCATGGCCACAGCTCAGCTCTGCAAACAAGTGGACAGCAGCACTGACCGAAGTGAAACAGCAGAAGCTCCTGGAACTGGCACTACAGCTCTGAGAATTAAGGTACCAGAGACATTTTAGTAGAGATTGGAATTCTTCTATGAGTAAAGTGTCACATTATTCTAGAATTAAGCTAAGAACTGAGTTTCTTGATTCCGTGTGTTCTGTACCTCCATGTTCACAGGAGTCCTGGCATACCTGAAGACAGACAATTGGAAGTTTGGGTCAGCCATTTAGTTAAAAACTGAGTCTTAACAAACCAACCAGGAGCTTGCAGGTCTTTGGTACTGCCTTGGTTCTAAAGGAGTTCCCCATAACCCCTTAAGCCCACAGAGGTGGACACCAGTAGACATTGATGCATTTGCCATTCAACAAATGTCTGAACTCAACAGCGTAAGTAACTGTGGAGCACATTGTGCCTACTAAGCCCACAAGCCTTTTCTCTCAAAACAAAGGTGGTGTTCAAGTTACTTTCTTGCCCAAATCACTGGAAATAGAAAACATACTGATGAAAACCTTTGAATTCCGTCGTGGTGTTTAAAGTTTTGAAAGTTAAGCTTCCAGAATTAAGGTTCTCAGCAGTAAATTCAAAACATATGTTCAAATTAATATCAGTCATGTAATTTTGGTAGAAGTCGAGATAAATTGTTTCTTGAAGAGCCCTTTTTGACTGGACTGCTAGAAGCATGCTCTGTATCCCATGGGACCAGAACCCAGCCCAGTTGTACCACCCAGGCTAAAAAGCAGTTTAAATAAGCCTGTTAAAAAACCACAACAAAACCATTCCCAGTAAGGTCTGAATTTTGAGGGGAAGTGGTATGAGGAAGGGAGGGGAAAGGAAAGTGACTGGAAGAACCCTGATTCTGAAGTCCACATCTGAAAGGAAACAAATATCTCGGCAGGGAACACGCAGTGCTTTGCCCATAAAGAGTCAACTGCAGCACAGGGCCACATCCATCTCTCACACTCAGCGGAACAGAAATGCCACCTTCCCTTTGTCCTCAGGGTCTGATGCCTCTTTCCACTCTGAAGAGTCAAGACAAGTATTCAGGGGGTACCTCATCTGTCTGTATTGGAGAGGGGTCACTCTCAGCAGCACCCAAGAGAGATCTTATCAGGATAAGTAGTTCCTGAGACTCGGTAATTATCTCATCCCGAGGCAGATGTCAAAAACAGGTCAGATGAATCACATTCTACATGCACTTATTTCTCTCACCTACAAAGGACAACTACAAGCTTCAGATGTCCACTGTGCACAACTGCTGGAATTTGGCAAGACAGGGGCCATCCTCGGTGCCATTAACGTGGTTGAGTTTAGCACGGACAGGAGAAGTTAATTAACCTCCTAACAGCTGTTTGCAAATTACCAACAGACTGAAGCTACAAAAAACCTCCATCCAAGTATCTTTTGAGTAGTCACATGCACACTGCTCACGAACCAGCACTGCTGCACAGAGCCAAGAGCTCCAGGACGTGTGTGGTTTACAGACAAGAATAGAACATCACTAGAAATCCACCAGAAAGCCTCTCTGGCAACAAGGTGCCACAGGGAAATGTGAGGAGTTCATCAGGAGCTTTCCTTGTCATATGCCTAAATTGTGTTGCAAGTCAAGGACAATTTTCCAGCTTGTTTTCTCTCTTGCTTTTAATATGAATAACAGGTTTGCATAACCTAACTTGGGCTACACTGTTATTCAGAATTGTTTTAAGACGTTTCTCTAAATGACTCCTGACAGCATCATCATCTAGATCAGCACCAAGTGCCAGCCAGTTAAAAAAAAAAAAATCAGCCAGCTTGGCCTACTAGGTGTTGTGATGATGGCATGGAAATAGGTTTCCCTTAACAAACCACACACAAGACAGACTGCACGTGAAAACCTTTACAGAGGGCTCCTATCAAAAAGCCTTTGTTATTCTAACCCTGTATAAGCACTGCTAACACTCCTGCCCCGGAGAGCACTTATTTTTATGGAACCCTATTTCAATTAGATTGCTATACTTAAGTGTTCCTACAAGGTCTGGTTATCTGATCTCTGCTCCAGCTGATATGCCTTGGACCTGTGAGCAGGAAAGAGAAGGAAATATGAACATTTTACACTTGGAAGGAGGCCTAAGGCTCGAGCCTAGTAGAGACTGTAAGTGCAAGATCTCCCCAAGGCCAGCTCCTGACAGATATCCACACACCACTGCAGACTGAAGCACGGAGCAGGTGCAGCAGGGTGATAGCACAGCCCTGCATGTGAAGTGTCACCCTGATTCTGTTCCCACACGCTGGAACAAAAAGCAGACAGTACAAGTTTCAGGAGTCATATGCCCTCTTCCTCACCCAAGCCACCTGCTCTTCTTTCTCCAGGCACCCAACTCTGCACACTCATTTTAGTCCTTGGTTACTTCACACTCTCAGGGCAGCAGCCACCTCTCAGATCAGTTCCACTTCATTAGAGCTCAGCCTCTGTGCTGGGAACAAACTGGTGAGTTTTAGATCAAACCCGAGGTTGCACTGAACACATTGCAAGAAGGAACTTCAGCAGAATGCCTATTTGAGGCAAACAAGTTTTACCTACCAAGTTCACTTATTTTCAGACTGGTTACCATAGGGCTTTGGGGGAACTAAAAACCAGCTTGTATCAACCACAGAAGGGACCAAGTAATCCTGTCTTAGTTGAACATACACATGTTCCAAGTCTGTCTTGCATCAAAAAAAACATCTCAAAGAGACGCAGAAGAGTCAAGGCAGAATCAGTTATAATTACAACCTGTGGTTTTATCTGAAGACCATTCACTCTACTTGATTCATCCCAGATCTGTTTCTCTTAAACAAGAAATTTATAGCAAATCAACAAATCCTCAGTTTGCAGTTCTGCAGCAAATAGCTCTTTAGACACATAAGATGGAATCACTATCAATCCCACAAGGCAAGACAATTAATTGCGATTTGGGTGATTTAACATCTCCAAATAAAGATCTTATCAACAAAGCAGGAATTCTTCTAAGGAAGAATTGGTTTAATTTTGCTTCTTGTTTCACAGGATCTCCAGCAGCATTCTCCCGTTCCACTACCCTCTAACAAAACAGGAAGAAAGCACTTTACTGCCAGATCCAGGTATGCCCACACTTTGGTGTAACTCACAGTTTGGGGGGAGCAGAGAAGGAACACTCATCATTTATGGTAAGCTTAGTTCTTTCCCTGCATGATTAGTAAGCTGACCCAGGCAGAGCCAACTGGCTGTGACTCCTTGAAGAGGCAGCTACAGTAAGTTTATGAAGCAGGTTATTGCTCCATCCTGTTCAAGCAACTGGTTGAGTCATCAAGCTCTTCCATTCTGAGGTTTAGCTAAACCTCACTTTCCAAAACTGCCAGCATCCCTGAAAGATTCTTTCTGCAAGAGGAACATCTGAAAAGCTAACATGTGTAGTTAGCAGAGATTGCCACTAGTCACATTCATCATTATTTGCAGCACAATAGAAATTCAGGCTGTTTGTGCTGTTACAGTGACTGGAGTCTGAGCAGGGCCTGTGTTTTAGAAGTTTTTTTTAAGTCAGCTTGAGCAAGGGAGCTTTGATGATTCTGTCAACACAACCTCACAAGAAACAAGACTGTGTTATCTGCTATAAGGCCCTCCTGCCAGGGGGTTAAGGTGAGAGGTACACACATGCTGTACCCAAGCATCCCAAAAAGCATCAGACCAACCAAGATAAGATGGTTATCAAAAATATAAACCAGTTCATTTTAAAAAAATATGCAGGGTTTTTTTATAACTTCAGTATCACTTAAAATACTAAGTCTGATGTACAGGATCTTGGAGTCTTAATTATTCAGGATAATCAGAATATTGCTGACCATATGAACAGACCTCCCCAGAGGAGCTAACAGGTCATCTAGCACCAAATTAATACTTCAGATCAGTGCCACTCAAATTACTATCTTGTAGACAAACCTCCTGTAAGCCAGTACTCAGCTGTAAACAAAGTGGGTTTTTCATACACCAGCCACCCAAAAGAGATGCATCTCAGCTTTGATGTATAAAATGATCTTAACTCCACAATTTCCTCAGAATTCACCACCCAAATATATTTTTAAAACAGTAAATCCTACGTAACTGCCAAAAATTCAACTAGCTCAGTGTTGCACAGCAAGGTTCTTCCACACAAAAAAGTCAAATTTGTTGAACTGTCACATTAAGTATTTAATACAGTTTTCCAACTTGTTAATTTTTCATTAGACATTTCTGCTTTGAAGCAGGAGCCGTACACGTTCTAAACCGAAATAATGCCACGTTTCTCATGCTCGAGAAAAATATTACTGGGGCTTTTTCTGTATCCTAAGTTGGAGACTATTTACAACCCAGCACAAGTGCAGCCAACAAGGGCATGGTTATTCCTGTTTCCAGTGCTCCATGTTTATGTTAAAGAGAACTTGCACTTCGAGTTCCACTGTGTGCTCCCGACTGAGCTGCGTCCTCCCTCCATGAGCCTGCTGGGGGAACTAGACAGGCCTGCCTGCTCCAAAGTCTCTGTGTCAGCAAGAATTTGGCAGAAAGATGAAATAAAAGCATTCAGAGAAATACCTCAGTCTGCAAAACCCTTGGGCTTGACAGCTCTGGAGACTGGGAGAGAAGTTTCAAGCTCCTGTTGTCTCCTGCCTCTTTTTAAAGAGCATAAAGTTTTGGGGGCTGTAAAAAGAACGGAGTTTCTCCTCCCCCACCTCCCCTGGGGGGTGAACTCTGCTAACCCAGTGCTACACCAATCTACATACTTGCTGGGGACTTTTTTTTTTTTTGAAGTTCAAAGGCATTTTTTTCCTTTTAGTTTTTCCTGCACCCTGCTTGCAAAAAATGGACAGGTCATGGTTTCTATTTCACATTATTACCAACCCAGAAAGTGCCCTTCTCCTTAAAAACAAACAAACAACAAAGGTAAGGACAAATATGTTTGAATTCCAAGATATTTCCAGAAGCTGCTAGAGCTCGCAATTAAGCTGATTTGAGAAGGAACAGCATTTAGTTTCACAGGTATCCGTAGATATCTGATCCTGCAGCTCTAGTTAGACTACCCCTGTAAGTGGCTTTGGTACTCAGAGATCCCCACTCACCACTTCCTTAACACTTTAAAAAAAAAAAGGAAAACAAATAAAAACTCCCCAAAGTTCTGACTCCCTTGAATTGTTCTTGTGCCCAAATGGGGGCAAGCAAATGTCAATACAAAAACAGCTACTACGCTAATTCCCTGGTGACCCAGCTCAATATTTCATTAGCAAAGGCACTGTGAAGCCACATAGAATTTGGGAGAAAAAAAAAAAACAAACAAAAAAACAAGAAACCAAACATATAACAACAGAACACATAACAACCCACATCTACATAACAACCCACATCTAACCTGAGGTTGTATTTTGTGACCGTCATTGAATGTCCCTTCTCTGAGAGCATTATCAGCATCCAGAACACGCCCCTGGAGCTGAGAGGCACGTTGTGTATATGGTGCTGTGGTCCCAGTTCCCTGCTCAAGTTACAATACAAACCAGTTTGCTCCAGGAAAAAAAAAAATAGAAGTCTGTCTTCGTACACTTACCGGAGCGAGCTGGGGTTGTGTTGTCAGGTTTTGCTGTTTTGATGAGACCTATTGTTTTGTCTCACTGACAACCAAGCAGCCTCAGCAGCTGACCTGCACTTTAACAAAGTGCTCAGGAACTAAAACAGCTCATTAAAGTGCTCGGTGCCACAGACACCTCCTTTCCCCATAATGCCTTTATTAAGAACCATATTAAGAACCAAAGCATACGGGAGACCAACAGGGAACCATTCTGAGAACTACTGTTTTACATTACCTTCTCCTCCTCCTGCCATTGTTTTTTCCTCTTGGCATTGCAAAAAGCTACCCAGGGTCTCACAATTAAGGAATTTTTATATTCCTCAACTGCCCCACCATTATATGGGTTTCAGATTGCCCCTTCAACCTCCCTCCACTTCTGGGTGTCTTGCTCCAAGTCTAACAGCTCCAACCTCACATCCCTTGTCAAATTAGCATTACTGAAGCACAAGTGAGTGATCTGAAGCAATTTAAAATAATTTAGATCACAGAACTCCTATCCTGTCTGCTGTCCTCCAAACCCCACCAGTAGGTACAACCCCATGACTCACCACACTGGATACAGGCAAAAGCTGCACGGAGAAGAGACACTGAGGTACCAACCCCACCAGGACAAAAAAATACCACAGTGCTGATTTTTGGTTTGAGGTGGAATAAGCAGGGTGGGTGTAAACAAAGGGACACAATGGAGCAGCTCAGACTTGGAAGAAGATAGCAGCACGGAAAGAAGATCAGACATCATGAAGCTCAGCCTCTGCACTGTGACTTCAAGCAGCCTGCCATCTGAAAAACCAGTGTCAGCCCAGGGCAGCCCAGGTCAGATGTCACTTAGTTATCACACATGGAAGAAACTATTTTATTTCTCAGGTCACTTACTCACGTAGGACTTTGGAAGAGTTCAAGACTCTTCTTCAATACTCACCCCACTGAAGTATGCACACTCATAATCACTTTTAATACGGTTTCAATTTCTTTAAATACGTGTAAAAGCATACCAAAGGCACTAATATTACTTAAATTACAAAACCCCCACAAGAGCTGCATGGAGCAAGCAAATGGTTGCAGTACTTGAGTCAGTACAGTTGAATCAGTAACAGGGGCAGCTGGAAAAGCTCACCAGCTTTTACCAGAACACACGAAGCCTTCAGAAAAGAGTGAGCAGAAAGTTAAACAGAAGTTAACCCCCAGATATAACAGTCTACGAGTCCACTTACGTATCCAACCCCCCATGCTTACACAAGGTCAAAAAACGTACAACAGAAGCTGAATACTTACTATTGAGAGACTCCAGCTAAATGTCAAACTTCTTTTCATGAAGCACAACTAGTCGGTTCAAAGAGAAATTCCAGACAGCTGAACAACTATTCTAGGTTACCAAATGCTCGTTTTTATCAAGTTAGAAAGCAACTATTCCACACTACTGCTTCCTTAAACAGATCATTTATGGCAAAGAGAATCTGCACGTCACATACAGCCATGAGGCTCCTGTAGTGAGGGTATACCTAGAACTCTTAGCTTATCTGAGCATGCAGACACCTCACTGAGTGTCACTAACAACTCCAGCAGTTGCTAAGGCATTAACAGGTGCATGCAGATATTCAGGAGTGCAGCCACAGGATGAGATTTTTAGCCACAGTATGAGAGGGTTTTCTTGTTTGTTTTTTTGGGGTTTTTTTCCCCGAGAGTGCCACCTTAAAGGGGTAAAACACCCTGTGCTGGTCGTCAACTATATTGAAGTTTCTCAAACTGATCGTCAACTAAAACCAGAAGACAGTGCTGGAGACGCACAAGCACATCATCCAGCTCGCTGTGCCCGGTTATGCAACCTCACCTCCTTACTGCTAACAATGCTGCTTTCCACCCTTAGGCTTTCAGCGACATTACTGAAGTCTCAGGCCAAAATCCTCCTCCGGGAATTCCTGTGCCACCCGGTGACCCCGTCCCTTTGTATGGCTACTCCGCCAACTCCAGCCAGCGCTGGAACTGCCCGAGTTTAGGGACACCTAGCACACATTTCCTTATCTGGCTATGAAGCAATTTTTACGTAAGGGACGAAAAAGGCGATCCTATTCTTCCCAAGGTGCCGGGCGGACCTGTGGGCTTCCCGGAGGGGACGGCGGTCCGGCGGGGGCGCAGCAGGCGGGGGATGCGGGGACATGTGCGAGTGGGGGAGGGCTGGAGGGAGGGAGCGCTGGCGGCGCGTTCCCCTTTAAGTGTGGCAGCGCACACATGGAGCCGCATTGTGCGGCCCCGCGCATGCGGGTCCCCTCGGCGGGGCCGGGCCGGGCCAGCTCGGCCGCCCGCCCGCCCGGGGACAAAGGGAGGGGGCGCGGCGACACCGAGCCCGGCGGACACCCCGCGGACACCCCGCTGCCCTCCGCGGCCGCCGCCGCCCCGGCCCTGCCCGGCCCCCGGCCCGCTCCCCAACTCCTCCTCCCCCGCGCCCGGCCCGCCCTCTCGCCCCCGGCGGACCCCCCGCCCCTCCCCGCGGGTCCCCCCGCGGCGGTCCCGCCGCCCCCCCCTCAGCCACCCCGCTGCTGCCCCGGTGCTCTGCCCCCGCCGCTCCTCCCGACAACAAAGGGGGAGAGCGGCCTCCCCCTCCCGGCACGGGAGGCGAGGGGGAGCCGCGGCGGGGAGGCGGGACGGGGGCACCGCAGGTCCCCGCAGGAAGGGGTGCGAGAGCGGGGGGGTCACCCGGGCCCGGAGTACCGGGGTGGGGGGGGAAACCCTCCTTCCTCCGCCTCTCCGCGGGGCCTCACAAACACCCCCACACGTCCCCCCGCGCATCCCCCGCGCTGCGGGACGAGCTCCGCGTCCCTTCTCCCCCCGCCCCGGGCGGACGGGCCCGCAAGGGGAGGGCACGGGGAGCGCTCGGGGAGCCCCCGCCAGGCTCGGGACTGGGGGGCCCGGTGCCACCCCGCGCTGCCCCGGCGGGACGGGGGCGGCCGAGGGGACGCTCCCCCGCCGTGTCGGCCCCGCTCCCCTCCCCCGGCTCCCCTGGCAGCGATCGCCGGCCCGGCTCCCCCTCCCCCGCTCGGCCTAGTTCCCTCGGCTCCCGGCTGGGCACGGCGCGGCGAGGGGGGGCCGTAATCTCCCCTTCCCCCTCACACACACACACACACACACACACCGCCGCCCGCCCCCTCCCCGAGCCGGCGCCCCTTCCTTCCTCCGCCGCGGGCCGCGGCCCCTCCGCGGCCGCCCGGCCGCCGCTCCCCCGCGGCGGATGACCCGCCGCCCTCCGTCCGCCGCCGGTCCGGCTACCTGCTAGTTGTCTCCGCAGTAGCAAGGCGGACTGGAGCTCCGTCATTCTCCCCCGCTCTGCCCGGGGAGGGAGTCCCAGCGGCGGCGGGGACGGCGCGGCTCCTGGCGCTGGGAGAGGCGGCGGCGGCGAGCGTCGCTCAGCCCGCCCGCTCCGCGCCCGCCGGGGGTCTGGCTCGGCGCCGGCCGCCACAGCACGCAGGGTCCCGGGCAGGGCAGCGCGGCCGTGGCTCCGAGCCGCCCTCCTCCTCCGAGCCCTCAGCGCCGCCACCTCCCGCTCCCCCCGCCAGGAATTTCACCGCACTCGGCGCCGCGCAGGCGCGCCCGGCCCTTCCGCGCCGCCATCTTGAGAGGGGCGGGCAGGCGGTAGCGGCGTCCGGCCGCCATGTTGGGAAGGTCCCTGTCCTCCCCTCACCCCCCCCGCTGTTAAAGCCCAGTCTGCGGGCGAGCGGTTCGTGAGGGGAATGTCCTCGCGAAGGACGCCTGTGGCCGTAAACTAAATCACAAGAAGTTTCACCTCCACATGAGGAAGAACTTCTCTCTGTTGAGGGTGGCAGAGCGCTGGAACAGCTGCCCAGGGCGGTCGTGGAGTCTCCCTCTCTGGAGACATTCCAACCCACCTGGACGGGTCCCTGTGTGACCTGCTCTGGGTAACCCTGCCTTGGCCTGGGGTTGGACTGGGTGATCTCCAGAGGTCCCTTCCAACCCTAACAATTCTGTGATTCTGTGCACGTCCTCATGAAAGACATTTTTAGGACGAAATTCTTACCCGTGAGGGTGGTGAGGCCCTGGCACAGGTTACCCAGAGAAGCTGTGGCTGCCCCTGGATCCCTGGAAGTGTCCAAGGCCAGGTTGCACAGAGCTTGGAGCAACCTGGGCTAGTGGAAGGTGTCCCTGCCCATGGCAGGGTTTTGGAATGAGATGATCTTTAAGGTCCATTCCAACCCATAACATATTTTTCTACGATTCTGCGAGGAGCACAGTGCTGTCCTGGCTGTCTCTGCCGGCACCTCTGAGGGCTGAGGGATTCTCCAGAGGGACAGCTGGCTGGACACGTCTGCCCTCAGAACAGTAAGTAAGAACAGCTCCCTGGCCATGGTCTTTCCTCAGAGCCCTCAGACAGCTGCCGTCTCCCAACCCGCTAAAATACAGGCGGTTTTGAGCAGGAGGACATGCCCAGGAAAGGTAAAAAGCGGGATAAAAGGCCTAAATCAACCCTTATACCTGTGAAGGGTGAAGGGGCTCTCCTGCATTAGTGTACCCCTGGAGGACAACCTAGGCTTGAGTTTGGATCTCCAGCAAATGCCTCCAGAAAAGGGGCTTTTTGGGGACATGACTGCAAGTCTGAGGACAGGCACTGCTCAGGGAAAGAGCTAAAAATTAAGATAATTTATCCCAAAGAACTAAGTAAAGGGCCAGGAGAGGTCTGACAAAAATACAAGTTGTCTGTATGCTCATGTGTGGACTGTGAAAAATATACTGTGATAAATAGGTATGTGAGATTCTAAAATAAAAGATATGGGCTGCTTTGCATCTCTCTCATAGTCTTTTAGCATCCTATTGGATTCTCTTAATTTTACATTTCAGTTCTCAAGTAAATGCAGTTTCTGGCTAATTGGATGAACCATTATTGCCAGTGACAGAGAGCAGGGAACTCCCTGCTCTACTGCAGAAAGAAATTACTACAAAGGAATTTATCCTGTATCCGTTTGACAAAACTGTTCAAACCCTTTACAAAAGCAGCCCTCTTTATTTTTTCTACTACACAGGGTTTATTTTCTTTGTGAACACCAAACTTGACTTGCAACGAAGGAAAGAGAACAAGCCTGTGAGAGAGATGTTTTTGGTTGGAGCTGCTGAAGTCATTTCCCATGCTGCAATTTGGAAGGCCCAAGTCTGAGAGTTTCATTACTGTGCTAGTACAATTAATCAGAATACTATTCCCAGATGTTCTTGCAGTTCTGATTAAATCTGTGTCCTTTTCAATGATTAAACTAGGATGACAGAAGACATTCCACAGTGTATGATACCATTGCCACAATTCATCTCACAAGGGTGTTCTTTGCCAAAGAAAGTCTTTGTGAAAGCCTTTCTCCTTTGTAGGTTGACTCAAATTCCTGAATGCATTTTGTATTTGTATTTTGTATTGCTCCAGTCAGGTTCATTCAGTCTTAAAAACCATCTATCCATTTAAACATAGAAGGCTATCACGTGCGAGTGCATTTTGTAAACTTATTATGCTAAGAGACAGTCACCCAGATTGGAATTCAGGCGTGTTGATGGGAAGTGACACTATTGTGGATGGTATTTCTCTTTCAGGAATAAAAGGTAGGCTTTCTTCACAATGTCAGTTAAGCCAGCACTAAATTCACTCGCTCAACTTTCTGTACCTGATGTCAGTTCAGGCATGAGTACACTTTCTGACAGTTCTATTAATAGAGGACCTAACTACAGCACTGAAGACTGAAAGGTTATATGAAACAACTCTATTTCTATTACATTCTGTTAATCAAAATCATCCTGAATTCCTCACCATCAGGTCACTCGGTGGCAATCATCTGAAAGGAAGTTTTCTGTGGTCTCCTGCACCTCGTGTATGAATTTCCTTGTAAGGAACACAGAAGGCTGTGGGTTGGGGAAAGAAAGGATTCGGTTTAAGCTGGCACAAATGACCTGGATTCCTTTATTCTGGCAGCAGATTCAACCCTAGTTTATAAAAGTAGTTTGTTTCATTATAGGAAGCATTGGCAGCTTGAAGTGCTGTAACCTTGCTCTGTGAAATCACCTTGGGTGCAGCTGCAAAATGTCCAGCACGGCCACAGTGGGGAGGGCAGGTGTGTGACCGGGGCATAAGCGAGTTTAGTGTTTCCTTGCCCCAGTAAAGACTCCGTGGAATCCCATCATGAAAATGGAGCTGTCCTGCCTCAGCAGAGAAGGAACTCTGTTGGCTCCCAGGTCATGTTGCNCTGTTTTGTCTGGTGTTCACTTGTTTAACTTGTAAAGAGCAAGTGAGCTCTCTTACAGCTTCCCTTTGCCAGGTTAAACACACCAAGCTGTCTGACAAGAGGGAGAAGCCTTTCCCTGCTGGATGCAGTGATCCTCTGTTCTGTTAATATCTGCTTTCTGTACTGCCTATGCACAAACACCTTGTCCTCCCATTTGCTGAGGCAACATGCAGCACATTGGAGGAAAAGATCTCAAGATAAGAGAGAGTGTTTTCTTGAATTTGTTTTATTCCTGTCTCTGGCATGCAGCCTCTGTGCAACCATCTCTCCCGTCTCTGCACTGAATGGAAGGGCAATAAGAATTTAGATTTCTTTCTTTTTTCTGAGACCATTTCTTGTCTAATGACTGCTTAGCTCTCACAGCCATTTGCATTAATCTTTTCCTTTGGCAAGGCTATATTATCATAATCATTCATGTCATGGTTAGAATAGGAAATCCTGGAACTTTTTCTGTCACCTTAAAAAGGATCAAGGTTTCAAATTCAGCATCTTGCTTTGCTTGACTGTGATGTCTTTCCTTTGACTTTCTCCCCCAGTTCCTCCCTCACGACACAAATCACAGATTACACTGGTACATAGTTTCTGTTAAGTGGAGTCTTCCAGCTGGATTCACACTGTTAACATCATCTGCTCCCCTGCTTCAGCTTCTTGGCAAACTCAAAAAGCTGATGGTAAGATAGACACAGCTCCCTGCTCATGTTCTGCAATGTTCCTCTCATTTTACATGCTGGAGTCACTGAAGAGACATTCTAAATGGCAGCACTGTGAGGTATCAGTTTTTAGGCTTAAAACCAGTCCCTGTCAGGCAACAGGGACCATTTCTATGTCCATTATTGCATTTGCAGGCTTGGGTTTCTCACAGTTTATATTTAGCAAACAAGTTGTTTTCTTAACAGTAAAGGCTGAGTGTTTTTAAGGGCTTATATTCTGGATGCAAATTGTCACCAGGAGATAGGATCAGTTTGCTGAGCAGTTCTGTGTTCCAGCCTACCCCCTTGCACTTGGTTTTGCTGTGCATTCACTGATATGTAAGTAGTTTGCTCTAAGGAGTCTCTCTTTTGAATAAGCCTGGACTGAGTTTGCTTGTGAGCAGTAAAATCTAAATTACCTCTTCACGTATTGTATGCAAGGGTAACATGGCCAGTACCATGAATGTGTCTCATGAAGAGAAATGCTCTGAAAGTTCATTGTGAAAAGAGAATTTGGGAGGAAAAGGAGACGGCAATTCACTGTATTTTGGGTTCAATTCATAGCTCCTTGCTGGCCTGAATAAGAGCATAACAAGGACTAAAAACTGTTTTGTTCCCAATCCACTGTGACCTATAAATAAAGCAGGGACTAAACCCGGGCTGAACACATCAGTCTGGCCTCAAGTATTTGTGTTAAGTTGAAGGCTACTCCTCTACACAACAGGTTCAAAAGTTTAACTGTTACTCAAACGTTGGGCTCATGTTTCACTGGGAAGTGGGTGTGTGTGCAAAGAAGCGGGATTTCCTGGAAAAATCTGGACCAGTGAATCAGTAGCATGGCAAACAGAGAGGAGCCTGGGGCAGGAATTGCTGCAGCTGCTACAACACATCTCTTCAGAACCTGCCTCCGTGCAGGGCATGATGAAAACATTGGTATCGACTTGTATTGTAGCAAGGCTCAGCTTCTCCAGCTGAGATCAGAGCCCTGCTGGGTTTACACTAATCCTCCAGGATCTCCTGTACAGGGAAGGCTCTCCCTCTTCCCTGCGAGTCCAGATAGGATGGCAGTCCACGGTGCTAAACTGTCTTGCCCAGGATAGCAGAGCAAGCCCTGGAGCCAGAAATAGGAGCTGGTCCTGACTCCCATTCCCTGATACATGAAACCACAATGACTGTAATGTTCAAACCTCTCCATGTGTCTCTCTGTCATTCCTTAACAAATCCAGCAGTATTCCCACTGGGTCACTGACCACAGATAAAGGTTTTGGTTGTGGCATGAAACACGGACAGTGATTCCTTGAACCAGGGAGAGGGGATGTATCTGTGGACTAAGTTGTTCACTGAAGGCTGACACCTGAACAAAGTGTTTTGGCTGGACTTTTGGGTAAGATTTGTGGTGTGAATCAACCTTGACAGGAATGGCTGTGTTAAAACAGTCTCAGGAACTGCAGGAAATCCCTATGGATTCTTATGGTGGTGCTGACTCAGGCTTTTGGCAGGAAGGTGCTGTTTAAGACCTGGGTAAACCAGAATGACCTTGTTCCAAACTTTATTTGTATAAGCTTAAACTATTACTTAAACTGATAGTGTTCCCAGCTGGGAAATGGAGACATGCCTGGTCATTAATGGCAGCAGAGGGTGAAATGACCCCTGAGAGGTGGTCACTTCACACAACATGGTCATAATTTCTTCAGAATTGAACTTCTTCCCTCGTTATTAGCGAGAAACGACATCGAAATAAAACTGCAAACAAAAGCAGCAGAAATAAATGACGAGAGACTGTCTTGAATGCCAAAACAGTGATGGGGAGGGTTAAACCAAAATGAAAATTGCAATTTTCTAACTTATATTTCTAAAGAACCGAGTGCGAGAGATTTTTACTTTGCAACCTGCAAAGCCTGACCTAATTACAATCAGTTTAACATACCTGATGGAAAGCAGTCATGAGATCCACTGCTGTGTCAGTGTTCAATCCTTGGAACAAACACGGGGATGGGAAATAGGAGGCAGGTCAGAATTGATTTGCCTTTTCTGAAATGCTGGCATGTTACTGGAAGACAATAAACATCAGAATTCTTTCTTGAAGAAAACAAGGACATATACTCAAGAATGGTTATTTGTATGTAAATTTGCTGCCAGAAGTTAAAATACTGTTTTCACTTCTTCCTTTTTCTATTGTTGGCTTAAACAAGAGATTTAAATAATTCACTGATGGTTTAAAATGGCAAGCAAGAGATCATAATTTACATGATTTATTTTACATTTATAATTCTTAATTATTTTCTTAAATGTCAGTAGATTCCTTGTGCTTGGCAGCATGCTACTTTTTGACAGTCAGCAGGACTGGAGTAGTCATTGATTTAAGATATGTGGACATATATATCTATTCAAAGTTCTGATTTGGTTCAAGTACTATTTGAAACCTTTTCTTTAAGAGATTCTGTGAGCTTTTAACTGATTCTTTCTGTTAAGTTACATGTGATGAGATTCAGTTAAAATGCACAAAGGGATCATTAATGAGAGATGAAAATTTGGTTTTAGCTCCCCCAGCTTCCAAGATATTCATACTACCAGAGCTCATCCTCCCACAGGTTAGAGCTCATCATCCTGCAGCTTGATTTGGTGCATAGCTGGGAAAAGGGAAAACCAAGCTGGTTCCTTTTCCAAACCCCTGTTTAGTTCTCATCTCTTAATGAACCAGTCATCAAAATGAACTTGTTGAATAAACCGAAATGAAGAAATCGCTTTCTTTCTGCACCTGCAGGTGAAGCTGTGCTGGAAGGAGCTGGTTCAGCACTCCTGTGCTATTTCCAGCCACTTACTCAGTAACACCCACCAGTTCAGTGTTTTGACTTTCTCTGAAATTTCTGCAGCAAGCCCGAGCTCCTGGGATATTCTGTACCCGGTGCTGCTGGATTTCATGGCGTGTGGGCTGCCCTTATTTCACATTTTATTTTAGATGGGGCTGTTTTTAAAAGGACAGATATACTCGGTTTAAAATAAAGAATTGCACTTTAAAAAATTGTTTTGCCTTTTAAACTGATAAATTCTCCTCTTTTGCCCACATTTTGCAAAATGTATCCTAAAAACTCGTTTTGCAAAATGTATCCCAGTTGAAGCCTCCTGCCTCGAATTGTGGCCGGAAATTGTTGATTATGAGGTATAGAAAGTGCTTGGCAACAAAGTGAATTTTTTCCTGGAACAGTAAACTTGCAGTTCTTTGAGATATGCTCATATTTGTACCTGACACATTCTGGTGCCTTTGCGAGCCCAAAATTAGTGCAGTGCACAAAAGGGAAGGAAATCTGTCTGCAGACAGGGAGGGTTTGGATAGAAATTCCGAGAGGAACAGAGCAGGGGGTATAATATGCCCTGCACAAGGGCTGTACATGAGCACAGGCAACAGTTCAAGGGCCACATCCCTCAATGTGGGTGCAGTTATAGGTGTTGGATGAGGATTAGTCCCATAAGGGAAGCAAAATAGGTTAAGGTATTGTAAACCCAGCCATCAGTGGGCTGGAGAGTTATAACACAATATTTGCCTCTACTGGAAAACTATACAAGCACAATTCTTATATTATACACAGGTACTCTGGCATTGAATTTAATTTTAGCAGGAGCCCAAGGAAAAGCCTGGCTTTGGAGCACCAGGCAGGGCTGTGGCTGGAAAAAGGGGTGGACAAAAGGGCTGTGGGGTCTGGTAACTCCTCACTGCAGTGCTGGGTTTGCCTGAGCTCAGTGTGGGGCTGGGTAGGACTGGTTTGCTTTTCTGTCAGGACTGTGAACTCCTCGGAGGAGGAGGAAAGGGGGGAGGGAGAATGGAGGCAGTGAAAACACAGGTGGCTTCAGTTATATTTGGCTTTTTGAACAGATTAATCACTTTGCTGATTTACACCGGCCTGATTCTGTAGTTTAAAATTATTTCTTAAGGAAGCACTTTAATGAACCAAGTCAGAAGATGCTCTGTTGACATAAGCCTTGTTGTGAGGTAAAGAAAATATTTTTTTTTGGCAGTTTGGCAAATGGAGTGACTGCAGTTCTTCCATGACTTTGAGAAGCCAGTTAAACTCCTGCGACCGTTCTGGGCTTTGAAACAAAGGCTCTTCTTAGCTTCATTTAACTTTGGGATTTACAATAATAAATTCTCATAACACTTTTTTCCAAGCAAACGCACCAGCTGAAGTTGATATTAATGCTCCTATTGATAAGAGTCGTAGCATTACATCAGTATTACTTTCTACTATGTCTTATTTTTAGCTTGAGACAACAGTGTTACATAACAGGGGAACACGATTAAAAACTAAGTATCGACTAATATGAAAAGAATCCAAAAAGCTACTTTGAAGTATGGAAAAGAGACTTTGCTGGTTGCTGGCTCATAAGAACAAAGAGATAATAGTTCTTCCACTGGTGCTGAACTTGTCTTAAGCAAAAGTAGCTTCTTGAAATCATGAGAACAAAATTCTTTTATTATCAGCCTGAGATTCTGTATTATTATGCTGTATCAAAAGTGTTTAAAGTGTGCAAATGCCAACATGACTCCAGGCAGGAAAGGAAGAAAGGCCAGAGGCTGTTCATATACTTTGCAATTTTATATGGAACAGGTTTTTGAGACCAGGTAAAATTTCTGGTAATGTAAGGAGTGAATGGAAGGAGATTGTGAATGGAACGAATGGAGAGAAGTGAAATTTCTATCCTTTTACTTTAGTATTGCTAAGTAATTAATAGAGGATTCATACAGTAATTTTATTACTATAGTTGCAAATTTTGTAAAGAATATTGCATGCAAAGCAGAGCTTTAAGAACCAAGTACTGAAACCATCTTGTGCATTAATTAACAAGAATCAGAACTGTAGAAGTGTTAATATTTATTGTTTTCTTTCTCCCTTTACAGGTATAATTTGATTTAGAATTACAGGCCTGAAGTCCCTTTGTTTTAGCACAGGAAGTGCAGAGCCAGGAATCCTTCCCAACTCCTTGTCTCCCAGATTTCCAATATAACTACAGATGATCCTTCCCACACTTCACTTTTTTTTTTGCTCCGTGTTCATGGATTTTTTGAGTTTTTTTTCATCAAAGGCAGATGTTTGACTGGCCAAGATTTGTACAGACTTCTTTATCTCTAGTGGGTTAAAATCAAACAGAAGGTGCCCTGGAAAAGAGTGACTCTGGTCACTTTTTGCATTTGTTCTGATTTTGGGGTGGGAGCTGCCCTCTGCCTGAGGTGGGTACCCATCAGTGATAGTATAGGTATATTTTAACCCCAGTTCCCTGTCTGAATTGCACCATAACTTCCAAATATTTACATAATAACTGTCATAAACATCAGCATCCTGGGGTTAGTGCTTCAAAATGACAATGTTTTTCTTTTGTTGCTGGCAGAATTTGTTTCCCAGTGCTATCAGTTAAGCCTGGCTCTAGTGAGTTCATGTACTTACCCTTCCCAAAAGGCTGAATATTGTCTCACTTTGCCTTCCTGGAAGCACTGAGGGCGACAGTAAATCTCCTTGTGCAGGACTCTCTTCTGGGAAGTAAAGTCATTCTCAATACTTAATTAGACTATTTTTAATTTAAATCAGTGTTTATTCAAATTTTTAGTTAACCCCAACCTTAACATTCTCTGTAGTGATTAAAATAGTGTTCACTTGCAGAATAATCTTCCCTTTCAGCTTGGAGGTAGCAGGGTGGGGATAAAGAGGCCTCATAGGGAAAGGCCTCTGTTTTTGTTCTGTCAGTACTTGTCTGTCATTACTCAGAACGAATGACTCCTTATCTGTTATGCTGTTATCTTAATTAAGAGGACTCTGGTGTATCAAAGTGAAGATTGCAGTGGTCAACTAATGGTTCTTCTGGGGATGAATGTTTCACTGTGGTAGAAAGGTCAAAACATAGGTTAAAGAGACATTTAATCCCACAGTTTTCTCCCCAAATCCAAGCAGATGTCACAGCCCTTTTCTGCTGCAATTGTGCCAGAAGTAAGCAGAATCCTAAAATGTGAGACATTCACTTATCAGCTACACCAATAAAAATAAGCTTGAGCTAAAAACACTGGTAAAGGCCAAAGCAGATAAGCTGGTTAGTGAAATCATATCTTTGGGGCCTGGTAACTCTAATGCCTCTGTTCTCCTGACCTCCATGAGCTGCTCTGTGCTGGAGCAAATCTCAGCTACAAGGAGCAACTCTGTTCAGTGATGTGCAGCTTCCTCCTTTGTCTGATGTTAGTGCAAGATGTTCTCATTTGCAAAGGAGGATTTTTTTTTTCTTTTCTTTTTGCTTTCCCAGAGAAGAAGGAGGGAGCAGTTAATAGAACTGGAGCATGTTCATCTTCTGCTGCTCTGTGATTATGTGCTGGAACTGTAATTTCTTCTGCTGTACCTTTTGGGGCAGAATTATATGGATACAACCGAGGAGAATGTTACCTGTGACATGAGTTATTTAGGTAAGAACCTCAAGAAATTTTTTATAAAGTTGCAGTTTGTTTCTTAATTTAAAAGCTGTAGGAGAAGAGTCTGAACCTGCTTCTCAGCTCAACCAAAAGCATGATCTGCATTCCAGGAAGTAGGAAGTTATATATAGCTTATTTGTCAGTAATAATGAAAAAGTAGATTTTATAGTTTAGAGTGTGTAAATTTTATTTGCTGCTATCACAAGGCTAAAGTACATTTCCACTGGATCCACACTGTGTTTTGTGCTATTATCCAGGCAACGTGAAAAGAAGCATTTTAGATGGAAATTCAGGCTAAGGAGGCAAAAGGGATGTGGTGGCTAAAAATGTAGCATTTATTGAAACTCACAGAATGAGAATCTTCCAGGCAAATATTTTCCAATTAAGTGTATAGTGAATCAGGTGCTCCAGTTGGTTTTCTTGAAGTTTTTTGGTAACAGAAGATTGCTCATGAAGTGCAGTGAACTCATAAAGATTGTTAGTCTGGATGATTGAGTCCCTTGTTACATATTTGTTCCAAGAGATGTAGGCAAAGGCAAGAGACACAAATTGAATAATGGCTCATACATTTAGTTCTGCCTGCAAAGGTGAAGAAAAACTGTGGCAATCTGGTCTTGATTATTCAGTTACTAAATGTCATTCTAAAATCCTAAGTATTTCCTAACAGTATTTGAAGTCATTAGCAGTTGCTACCTGAATGTTAATCGTGACTAATGTGGCCACAAACACCACAGAGAGATAGAGCAGATTCAACAAAGTACAGGTGCAGATTTTCTCAAACTTCCCTCCGAGTTCCCCCCACCCCCAGGCAGGATGGGCTGTGCATTCCAAGGCAAGAACAGCCTGGCAAATGTGCATCAGGCTGGAGCTGAAAGGCAAGGAAAATACCCACGTTGGGAGATGAGTCATCCCTGGACTTTTGTAAGAGCGTCTTTTATGAGCGCGGGGTGAAGCGTTGACTCTGTAATCGTCCGGAACCGAAATGCACGCTGAATTTCACACGTGGTGACACCGCTCGGGCCGCTGCCCTCGGGTCGGTTTGGTCACTGCTTGGTTTGAGCCGCAGGTCAAACTGCTGCCCTGCAGCCCCGCAGCCCGGGTGTTCTCGGCTCAGTCCAACGCGGTGTTTTAGCACTGCAGACGGGGCTCAAACCCAGCACTGGTTCCAATACCGACAAACCTCAAAACCCCCCCAGCCTCTTACATAAATCTCTGTCCCTCTGCAGCTCCTTTGCAGTCATTATCATTGCCTTTAGATCTCCTTGGAGTGGAATACTTCGGGTAGGTCCAGACATGCATTTATCGAGCTGTCTATCTACCAGGATGATGTTAAATTTCACTCTTCTGATCTTTTCAGACCCTAAAATTTCTAAGTTTTGCAGCAATCCATATCTCAGTTGATGGCAAAATCTCATGATTTATGAATCTGCTTCCATCACAAGGGGTTAAAAATACCTACACCTCAAAATGCAGGCCAGTCTTATATGGTCACCATTACATACTGACCAGTCTTATATGGTCACCATTAAATACTGACCAGTCTTATATGGTCACCATTAAATACTGCTGGTTGCAACCCTATTGCAGCCATTAAATACAAGCTTGCAAATACACACAAGCATATATTTTCTTTTGGTTACTTTATGTTCTCTGTGTGAGTCATGCACAGAGAGATACCAAAAGCAACTTATTTCTTTCTTCCTAAAATCAGTATTGTAAGATATAGTCAACAAGGAATATTATTTCCATATTCAATTCTTTCACAGACTGTTGCTGTTTGCTGTTCTGTGGCTTAATAAGCTTCTTTTCATTGCATGTACAGAAATGGTTTGGTGTTAATCAGGATAATAAGATATTTTCAATTTATATGTTTCTGACATCTTGGTTCACTATTAATGCCCCTTCTGGTGGACTTTTCTAGGAAGGCTCTGGCAAAGCTCCAAAGCAGTTCATGGATGTGGCAGCACCCACAATTAATGGATATTTAGATATATAAACACATTCAGGGGCATTTTGTAGTAAATACTTGGAAATCCTTTCTGGGAAAAGTGGAAGCTCTCACACACTCCTGTTGGGTTTCAGGTATGGCACATTTGTTGGCCTGCTGAGTGTCAGCCAGCCAGTTTGGGTATCACCAAATGTGTTGGACTAGTGCCAAACATGAAAATAAAGAGGTTCTGACTTGCTGCTCGCACAAAAGGGTTTAACTGCATGGCACAGCCATGAGATCTCGTGCCCAAATGAACCACCAAGAGAACGGAGCTTCTGAAGGAGTGCAACAGGGAAGAAAAGCTAATTTTTATATTGCACCCCCAGGTAAGATGTGCAGGCAAACACTGCACTTTGTTCTGAGAAAGGAACTGCCTGACTGATAGAAAGGAACAAATAAGGAAAATAAATAATTGCCTATAAAGAAACGAGCTGTAATCTTGCCTAACAAAAGCTGACTTGTATTGTGCAGTGGTATTCTGTATTCCACACAGCAGGAGTGGATTGTCACAAAGTTTTGCAGGAATTTTTTGCACAGTGTTGTCTGGATGAACAGGAAAATTGTGGTTGGAGACCAGAACAAGCAGGCAGTTAAAGGCAGGTGGTTGTCAAGGAATGATGCCTTTAGGAGCTGACAGAGGGAGGCAAAGTCTCAGGGGCCTTTTAGAAACCACTGCAGACTTTTATCCAACAGTGAAACTCAGAGGGGATGGAAGGAGATGAGATAAGGAAGAAAGGGACATGCAAAGGGATGTGAGGGCTGGTACCAGTGGCCAGGTAGCACAGCAATAAAAATCATGAAGTGGAAGTGATTGAAACTTTAATGAAGGGCAGAAAGGGAAGAAAAAGTTAAAGAGGAGTTTAGAACTGGTGGTTTGGTGTTTGTGAGGAACATTTTCTGTTTAATCTGACTGTGTCTTTGGAAAATTTATAATTTGGAAATTGTGTTTCAAAAGAGCAGAATTGAGTTCTTGCCTCAGCAGTTACAGTTAGAAACCTGCTTTTGGCTGTCTGTAAACATCATGTCTAGCAGTAAATGTCAGCAGCTGAGAGCGATATAGGATGTGCCTGGGAAACTCCGAGGCCGTTGGGATCAAAAGGCATTTAACATATGCAAAGTGCGAGTTAAACCCTGACGAGCCGCCCTGCGAGGCCTTCCTTACCGGCTCTGAGATGCGGCTGGGCATCAAACATGGAAAATATTCCTGCTGAAGGATGGAGAGGAGGGAGAGGCCGGGCTTGGAGCGCCATCGAGCGGCAGAGCCAGGCAGCGCCTGGGCACCGCCACAGCCCGCGGGGACTCGGCAAAGCCGTTTTAGTAGGAGGTTTTAATAAGTGTTTCTGATTGCCTTTTCTCCACGGCTGTGAGTGGAGATAAAGTTTTTAATCTCTACAAAGCTGTGCTGATTCAGCGTCCTCGTGAGGGATCATGATCCTTCGGCACCCTCACGAGGGGAAGCGGAGGGGCAGGGACCGATCTCTTCACTCCCGTGAGCGGTGACAGGACTCGAGGCAACGGCGGGGGGGGTTTAGGTTGGATATCAGGAAAAAGTGTTTTACCCAGGGGGTGGTCGGGCACTGGAACAGGCTCCTCAGGGCAGTGGGCGCAGCACCAAGCCTGACAGAGTTCAGTAAGTGTTTGGACAACGCTCCCAGGGACAGGGTGGGATTGTTGGGGGGTCTCTGCAGGGTTGGACTTGATCCTGAGGGGTCCCTTCCAACTCGGCATATTCTATGATTCTTTATTGCTCCCAAGCACAGTCAACTCTTGACTTCATTGGTTTAATGCCGCAGTGGGATGCATGGATAACATGCCATGTACTCAGTGAAGGGTCTATAACAGAGAAAAAGGTAGTGGTGATAGTATTGCATAGAGCACAGATTGGTTCCCAGTAGCAAGCTGAACACTCTGAAATGTTTTCAGACACAAGCTGACTTACAGGGAGCTCCCTTGAGCAGGACTGGGGAAAGATGCCCATGATCTGTATCTAATCCTCCCTTGAAAGGTTGAGAGCTAAGATGTTAAAATAAAAAAAATTCCTCTTGAAATAAATATTGACTTACCCATGATAAAATTAAAGTTGCCTTCTGGTTTATGAAGAACTAGATCTTCACAAAATGAAGATAGAATGAAATACTGCACTGTTAAACTCACGGAAGCAAAGGGGTCTGGATTTACAAAATGGCCAAGAATACTAAGTGCTATTTTGCTTTTCAGTTTAGTCCAAAGTGTGAAATACATGGTTCTTAAAAAAGCCCCAACCACAGAGTCTTGTCTTCATGCCTGAGTCATGAACCATAAGCAGTACTCATTCCAATTAGCTGCCTCACTCTTAAACTCTTAGAGTTTACTGTTAATTTTCACTTTAAACTTTTTTTAACAGGGTGCAAAAAATAAATTACTTTCTCAAGTTGGTAATCCACAAAACGGCTCAAAAGACACATGACTGAACACTTTAATAAATGTGAGTGGCCAGAAGAAAGGCAGCAAATAAAGGTACCTACATGCACCAAAAGGACAAGAACACCCTCCTGTGCCCTCTGTTCTTCACTTTTTGGACTAGTTTTTGAGGGGAGTAAGGGGAAAAAAATCCCTTTGCACGATTCAGAACTGTGGAATGTGCACAGTTCCAGCAGGGGTGAGGAAAAGTGTTGGTTTCCACCTCCCTTTCTCTGCTTACTGGAGCATTATGGGTTGATGTTGGTTTTGTTTTGTATTCCCCCCTAAAAATACCAAACACAACCCAGCACTTAGTCTGGAGTATGAGTCTGCTGCTGATTTGACCCAAAAATTCAAGAACTTACTGGGAAGGATTTTGTTGTGAGGATAGATGTGGCCAGTGCAAAGCACATGGGTGATAACTGGTCAGGTGGCAGGGCCAAGGCTCCAGAGCTCTATTTTAAAGGCCAGGGGTTGTGGATGGTGAGAATCAGGTACAGAGAAAGCAAAGGACTTGTCCAGAGTTGCACAAGTGTGTGGTAAAGGAGAGCTCAAGTCAAAACCCCGGTACCTGGTCTAGCAAACAAGCATCCCTTTATTTCCTTCTCTCTCTTCTCTAGAAAGACTGTTTTTAGCTCTGTCAACTCACTGAGAACTTAAAAAAGGTTATAGTTATTTTTGCACGTGCAGTTCCTGTGAGATCACTGCAGAGTTGTGCACTTTCATTTCTCAGGTGCACAACAGGTTACTTGGCTTTTGTTTACATTTACTTTGCCTTGTCTTCAAGGCATTGCTCTTCAGCACCTCTGCAAAAGCACAGGACTGCAGCTCCTTTCTTCATAAGTTCTTCTGACTGCAGGAACATTTCATTTCAGCTCTGAGGGCCGGAAATGACCGTAGTGATTGAAGTTCCTCAAAGCCCCACACAGAACTGGCGTGTGGGTTGGTGCTCTGGGGAAACACTTCATCCTCCCTGCTGGGTGAGGGCAACATGCAGCCCCCCTGTGCACACGAGGACACAGGGTTGCAGCTCCAGGCACTGCTGGAGGGACAGAACTACGGAGCTGCTGCAGGAGAGGGGACACGATGTCCAGCTGTGCCTGCGCCAAGGAACAGCCCGGCAGTGAGGGATTGCCTGGTAGTTGCTGTGCTGTGCTTTGGGAATTTAATAAATTTCATGGATTGGTTCATTGTGCCAGGTGAGAGCCTATTTTCTTCCTCTAAGGAAAATGTAAGTTCTCAACAGCTCTACTTTACAAATGTTTCTAACGTAATAATATGCTTTATGTCTTTTAATTTTTTCTCACTTATCTGCCTTAGCCTGTCGATCATACTCTTAATAAAACTTCCAGTTATAAATCTGGAAGCACCTAGGAATAATGTATTAGTTAATAATAATTTGTAGAATATTTATAAGGGTCATATAATATTTTACAATCTAAATCTCTTATAAACAGACTTTAGCAAAGTCTATTTTTGTGTCTGGGCTCTACAGAAGATTGGCTAAGGAACTTCCCTTTACTGTGTAGAGCAGTTTACCAGACCTTCTTTGGATCTGGTAGATTCCATATGGCACTCCTTTATCTGGAGAATACTGGTGCCATTCCCTCCATTAAAAGTCCAAAAACTATATTATCTTTGTGCCAATAAAAGATAACTCTGTTAACTTTTGGCTTTCTTAACTTCCTCGTGAGCTGCTGGCAATCGTGTGCTTCCTGCAATGAGGAGTAACATGATTGTGTAAAGAGAACAGAGACCCACTTCCCTAAGCATCCCCTACCAAATATACAACTTGTCTAAAAAATAATCTCCTTCCTCCAAAATGTGATTTTTTAACTTTTTTTTTTCCTAGTGGTGAACAACAAGGAGTTGCTTCTAGTAAACTGATGGGGAATCTGTGGGTTTTTTTCTCACAATGTGGTCTGTGTAAATTCTTCTGTTTAGCATCACTCCTAAGGATCTCCCATGCTGCCAGGGATCTGGCTTAGAAATCAGTAGGAAACACTTGTTGTGAGCTTGCTATATGTTACTTCTGAGTGGTCTGGAAATCAGAAATATTTTAAAACCTTGAAAAAACACAAGTTGCTAAATTTGGAATGAATAACTAGTGGCGGTTCATAAAGTAATTATTCTACTACTTAGACCATTCAGGAATTCAAGACACTCGGTCAGTATCTTTCAAAATGGAGAGGGGAGGGGGTTTAGGAGTTTGAGCTTTTTTATTTTGAGTACTTCTTAACCACACCAGTAAGAGGGAAGGAAGTGAGTAGAAGTGGATGAAAACATCTTCAGGCAAGAGCTGGGATGTGTGGAGGGGATGCACTTGGAAGGGTTAAGTGCAAGCAACCCTTTGGCTCATTCCAGGCTTTGAACTAGTCTTTGTATGTGCCAGGAGCTTAAAATTTCCCCAGCACGCTCTTGTGAGCGAGGCACCTTCAAGAGCAGAGGCTAGGCCTTTGAAACATGTCCTTTAATTACATGAGACGAGTAAACCACTTTTTAGTTAGTTCTGTGACCTCCTGGGCCATGGGGGCCATCTGTAAACTGCAGTTTATACCCCAGCACCAGACTGGTCATCTCCTAGAATTCAATGGCACTGCAGAATTCTTCCAGCAGTACTTTTGAGTTTGGCTGTCCATGCAGGAGCCTGTTGTTTGACAGGAAAGAGAAGCAGGGCAGGTCTGAGGATCTGATTAGAAAGAAGCTGGTGGCAGTTGTGAAGTTGTGGTTTCCAGGCAGTTTTGCTCACAGGCTTTGACAGAATTTACATCAATCTTCACACAGAAAACAAGCTCTTCCGCTAAATTGTCTGCTGGAATTGAGTCTCCAGTTTTTAAAACCAGTGATCATGCAGACCTTTCCCCTCTGATCTGTGACCCTGTTCCAAGCTGTTCAAATCAATGCTTTGTCATTTGCCAATAACTGCTCAGGTCAGTTATTCCAGTTCTGTGGAAGGAATAGCAATTCAATGGTGCTCAGTGTGAAAGTCAGTTTGAGATGAAGCTGTGGTTCAAGTCAAGTCTTGTGTTAGCTCTGATTTGTTTTAAATACTCTGTGAGTCCCAACCTGAATTCCTGTAATCCAGTATTTCTATGTGCTGATCACTGGCTGCCAGAAAGGAAAGATACAATTGATTGTCCTGTTTTAATGATGCAAAACGAAATCACTGACTTACTTTTGAGACCTTTAGAAAAACCCTAAATATGTTCAAGAGTCCTTGAGAAACAGCTGTAAAACCTCTGGAGCTGCCTTTAGGTTGGACCTTGTTCTATGTGACTTCTCTATGTGACTTCAAGTCACATCAGTAAACAGTGAGTGGACTGATGCTGCAGCCACGGGGACAGGGGGAGCATGGATTTAGCTTTACAGTAACTGGCCCCACAATGCTTTTAAGAACTGCAGCAGTGTAGTTTTATGGCACAACATGGAAAACACACTGTGGGAGCAGAGGGGCCTCTTGCTGACCTCACCCAGCTCCGTCCTGCTGCAGATCAGCTGCTGTGAGCACAGCAGGCGGGTTACCCAGAACTTGGTCTCTTACGTGGTCATGGCTTCTTCCTCTTAACAATGTTATGATTTTATCTATTTTGACAAAACTAAAGCAGCCTGAGAAGAAATGCCTTATTAAAATGATATCTTTCAATATTGGAGTATAAGTGTGCTTATTCCAAGCAGTATCTTCTGCTATTTTTAATTGTTTTTCAGCAATATAAAGCAGAAATGCAAGGTAGGTGAAATGCAGATCTGCAGCCTTGGCAGGACGTAGAGGTAAAAATGACCTTTTTGTCTCAACACCCACGAGGCGTCAAACTTCACCACTGCTTTGTTCTACATTGTGTCCAACTTTGAACACTAAACTTTTTAGGTACTAATGGTGCAAAAGAAACAGAACAGTTGTGGTTGAAACAGTGACTCTCATAAGACCTATATAGTGGAAGATCATTAATTTTATCTATAGTGATAAGAATTTTTAATTCTCTGTGCATCTGTGCTTGTGGGAGAATAATGGTTTACAATCTGAACTAGAAGCTAAAGGTGCTGCAGTTCTTGCAAGCCCTGTTTTTGGGTTGGCAATGACAAGGAATGAGCAGAGTACTCTGCTGCCATTCAGTGTCTGCCTCTGTTGCAGGGATCCTGTTGGATATACAGAAATACTTTGGGCTCAGCGATGGGAAGACAGGTCTGCTGCAGACAGGTAAAGAAACCTCTTCAGTTCGGGGAGTTCTCCCTGCCTTGCCTCTCCATGGTCTGCTCCTAAAACACAGCCAAGTTACTTAGTTCTCTAGTTCCTCCTCGTGTGTGGTGTTGCTCACTTCCACTTGTGGGCAGGCTGGCTATGATGCAAAACTCTAAGTCAGGCCAGAGCAGAGTCCTTCGAAAATCCCACAGCATGTGAATCACAAAGATGAAGGATTTCTCAAGAAATACAGAACCTGAGTAACTCACGCACATTTTATTTTTGTATGGGTATTTTGAACCTGCATTTATCTTTTTTTTTCAAATATCTATCTCCCTCCTAGTTCCACAAACTCAGCCTGCCTTTAACCTCTGCCCTAAAAATAACCTGAGTTTATCTGAGGGATGAGCAGCATGTATGATAACAATAATCTGAGCAATATTGTCTTTGCTGGTTCTTGGATTTCCAGTGTTCACCTTGTGTTACATGCTGGCTGCCCCCATCTTTGGATACCTCGGAGACCGCTACAACAGGAAAATCATCCTTGGAGCTGGAATTCTCTTCTGGTCTGGTGTCACCTTGGGCAGTTCCTTCATCACCGAGTCGGTATGTTGCTTTTTTAGAGGGTACTGTGAAAATAATCTGCTTACACCTTGCAGGAGCTGATAGAGTTCCTCTCTAACCACATTTGGAAAAGTGTCAGTGAGCACTCATTCCCCAAGCCTGGACTAAATGTGCTCCATGCAGGAATGCTTTATGGGAAGCTGGAGACCAGCCTAGGCAGTGGAGAATCCACACATTACTGTTGCAATTGATGGGATCCCATTTTTGTCCTGAACATTTGTTGTTTGTGACCTTACAGAGTGGCAGCTTGTTGGGCAAGCATGTGCTCTATCCACCCTACCCCGAAATTCCCTCTGGGTGTCACTGTGGGAAGTCAGTGCTGTGCAGAAAGAGAAAGCCCAGCAGTGAGGTGGGAGGGGAGCAGGTGTGAGTGGAGGGAATACAGACACAGGCAAAAGGCAGTCCAACTCTGATTTCCTCTGCTAAATTTGATCCACTAAAAGGCACCTCTTTAACAGTAAGCTTTCTTTCTGGCATGGACTCTTTTGCACTATAACATGTCTTTCCCCTGCAGTATTACAGGATATTTGTTCTCTCACGAGGACTGGTTGGCATTGGCACAGCCAGTTACTCCACCATAGCACCCACCATCATTGCAGACCTGTTTGAGGAAGGAAAAAGGACCACAGTGTTATCTATCTTCTATATCTTCATTCCAGTGGGAAGGTTGGTTTTCTTGCTAGTAATTGACTGGCCTTTTGAAATTCTGTCTGACCACACCTGCAATTCAATACACCCCAAGCCTCAATTGGATATATTTTGATGTATATCTGCCTTGGCTCTTGCAAGGGGATTTGTCACTTCCTTAGCAAGTTTGCATGGAGCTGATTAGGTTTATTTCTGTACTTACCTTGAAGAAAAATTCGCTTTTTTCCCCCAACATTTTTAGGGAGAATCTAAACTCTGGCTTTGAATAAAATATTGAATCAATTCTAAAAGAAATGTGTGCATGGGGGTATGTAATGTATTTCTGGGTTTTGGAACACAAAAGCTTTTAGATGTTTGTTTATTTGACAAATTTTTCAAGAACCCTCCATTAAATGTCTCCCAATGAAGAACTGGTACTTCCCTCTCCTCTTTTAGTTAAATTCCCACTGTGTCAAGAAGAGGAGAAGGGCCTTTTAAGTAGTTTAGAGACATACTCTGTACTAGAGCAGGCAGCCAAGGCTGTGCCCAGAAGGCAGATTAAAACTAAAGAAATTCCTGCAGGATATAATTCCTATGGCTAGCACAGAAAGGACTGACTAATAAACTGCTTTATGGGCTGTTTGATCTGGGTTTGGAGTGTCATTCTACAGAATATGGACTCCGAGGGGGAATCTGGGACATTATTGCCACTGTCTCAAGTCTGGCAAGCAGACTAGCACAGACCATGAGGGTTGTTTCTGTTCATCCCTTTTGAAAACTATGGCAGACCACTTCTCTGTGCTCTCATTAAGACACGTCATTTCAGCCCTCCAGAGTTCATTGGTGCTTTCTGATTCTTCCTTTCTGTTGCTCACAGTGGCTGTGGTTACATGCTGGCAGCTGGCATGGCAAAGAGCACAGGGGACTGGCACTGGGCATTCAGGGTGAGTCACTCCCTTTCATTCTCTGACACAGCAGAATCCTCACCGGGGTTTGGATTCCTTACGTCCATTGTGTTAAAAGAGGGGAGCAGTGCAAGGACCTCTACTGCCTGACTGGTCATGAATGTGGTGTTTAAGAGAACTCTTCCTGCAGGACAAGGGGCAGATCCCTGCCTGGTTCTGGTAGGTGGAGGTGAAACTGTACAGCAGCCAGGGCAGGTGCTGATGTTCCCCTTACCCGAGGACATTTGGAATGGTTCTCACTGCACTGAGACCTCCTCAAACAGAGGAATCTGAAGGTAAAAATATCATTATACTGGTAGCACCAGTTTCCTGCAGTGCTCTTGGGAACAACTATTATTTGAAGGTTTCAAGAAAATAACTCTTCTGTTCTGATCATGTCATCATGATGTCTCTCCATACTGAGCACCCAGTGCTTTGGAAGCACTTTGTCAGATCCTCCTACCTTGTGTATAAAGTTAACTAGCACATGCAGGTGAATGGGGCAGAATGCTGACTGGAGTAACACTGGGATGTTGTTCAGGTAACACTGGTGACTGCATCAAGTGATCATTGTGTTTGTGGCCACAGTGCAGTTTTCTGTACAGTTTTCTGTGGTCACCTTGGCCACAGTACAGAGCACCACAGTACAGTTTTCTTTCTTCACATGGTTTTCTTCAAAATCAGATGAAGCAGCCATGCACCTGTAGGATGGGGAGCGAGGATTTATCATCATTCCTCCAAAGTCACCACAAATCACCAACGTCGCTCCTCTTCTTTACAAATGTGACTTAAACCATATCTATACGAAAACAGGCATCCTTGACCCAACCAACCTTGTGTCTACAGGTGACTCCTTGCATGGGAGGTCTAGCACTGGTCCTCCTGATTCTCCTGGTCCCTCCCAGGATCCAGAGAAGGACAGCGAGACACAGAGCACTGAGCATCTCCGGCACAAGACGAGGAGCAGATGAGACACCAGGTGTACCCAGAACTGCCAAGACTACTTGGTGTCAAGATGTTGGATCCCTGGCCAAGAAGTAAGTGAGTGGTTTGAGCAACAAAGGTTCCCTCCACTGGGTGACCATTCCATTTCAAGAAATATGTCCATGAAATCCTGCCCTGCTCCTTTGTATCTCATGCTGTTTGCAAGGTGATGGAAACACCCTTAATAAAAATCTTTCTTCCACTCTTCTACAGGAACGCTACAAAAGAAATCAAAGATTTCTTTGCATCTTCTATCCTCCCATTTGGAGGAGGGGGAAGGAGGCAAAGTTATGGCACTGTGCTCCTATTGAAATCCAGCTCTACTTTCTACTAAGTTTCCCCTTCCCTCTTGCTTTAGCCCTCGGGGTGAGCTGGTTTGCTTAAAGTGCGTTATTTGCAGGTGTAAGTTTATCTGTAACTCTCAGTGCCCGAGGAAGGTGGGATCAGCATGTCTCGGGCAGTCTCTGTGTGGTCTTTGAGAGGCTGCTGTGCCTCTGATACACGAGGTCAAAGTGTTGTGCCCCAATACGGTTTATAAAGTGTCTGCCCACGTGTTTTGAGCAGCTGAGCGTGGCTGGCAGACGACCTCTTCCTTTAACCGCACAAAAATTAAAGAAAACACCAGCTGAGCTGCAGCACGAAGCGAATGCGGAGTGCAGCAGGTTTTTTACCCTGCGGTGAGCCTGCGAGAGCGGGGCAGGAGGAGCAGCCGGAGCCGGGCTGGGAACAGCAGGGGCCGCTGTGCAGCTGCGCCAGCCCCGGCTCCGCGCTGCGAGCCCGCGGGATGCTCCCGATCCCGGCACACCGGCTTTCCTGGGACCTTCTCTGTCTTTGGAGTGTTCGTCCGGAGAAGGGTAGCAAGGCTGGTGAAGGGACTCGAACACAATTGCTATGAGGAGAGGCTGAGGGAGCCTGGAGGAGGCCCAAGGGAGACCTCCTCACTCTCTATAACTCCCTGACAGGACGTTGTAGCCAGGTGGGAGTTGGTCTCTTCTCCCAGGCAACTATCAGTAAGACAAGAATGCATCGTCTTAAGCTCTGCCAGGGGAGGTTTAGGTTGAATATTAGGAAGAAATTCTTTACAGAGAGGGTAGTCAGGCATTGGAACGGGCTGCCCAGGGAGGGGGTGGACTCACCGTCCCTGCAGGTGTTTAAGGTGGGACTGGATGTGGCATCAGTGCCATGGTCTGGGAACCACAGCGGGGCTGGATCATGGGTTGGACTTGATGATCTCAGAGGTCTTTTCCGGCTGATTCTATGGTTCTTCTTCCAGAGGCTCCAGCATTCTCTAACTGACAATTAGATTTCCATCCCGTTTGCATCCAGAACAGCAAGTGCCCCAGAGATCCAGTTTGTTGGATCACAATCTGTAGTCAGTATAGTCTGAAGTGAATAAAAAGTGAATTTTCCTGAATCAAAAACGAACCCAACATTTCAACAACTGGGCTATCACCGAAGTTTCTTTCCAAAAAGATGTTGCAGCAATGTTGTAAAAATAGATTTTAATTTTCTTTTCCTTTAGCAATTGATTTCCAAAGCATAAAGTCATACTGCCAAAAAAACAGATCCAAGAGTCCTTTGTCTTTAGAAGATGGAGAATTGGGCTCAGTTCTTAGCAAATCCTCTAATCTGTAGTCACCTGGTCACTTGCAGCACTTTTGTTTAACCTTAAGGTCAATACCTCCCTATTGACCTTAAAGGGGACTTTTTCCTAAACTATTAACGAGAAAGAGACCAGCAAAAATTAAATTTTCTCCTAGAATAGGGCAGGAAGGAGACAAGGTTTGGACAGTTTTTAAAAATGCTTCTCCTTTTGTCTGAAAACTCGCTGTGCAGACTGACAGTCTATTTTTACCCACTCAGAGTTAAGGAGGGGTTCAGCCACTGCATCTTCACAGTTTGGAGGACCCAGAAGTTACTCTCATTTGTGCTGGTTACAGAAATGACTTAAAACTATCCTGAGGCATTTAGACTTGCACACAGAACACTTTCCTTCAGCTACTAAGCCATTAAATTCTCGCCCACTCTCTGTTGTTGTATTTCTGCTATCAAAAAATCCACAGCAATTGTTTTAGCAGAAGCTGGCAAGGGAATGTGCAAGAGCCCAGGATTTAACAAGAAATCAGTAGGTCATGGCCTTTGCTCTAATTAGGACTTTATTGTTGACTTTCATAATAAAGCCTGATCAGAGTTCAGATATTCAAGGGAGTGGATTTTGATTATAAGATGTCTGAATGAATTGTTTTGTTATTGCCTGAAATCCTGGGTATTGCAGGTAGGCTTTCCCTTTTCCCTCCACCCCATTCTTTCTAATATCTCTCCCTTGTTTTCTTTTGACTTTCAGCTGTAGTTTTGTCTGGTCCTCACTGGGTCTGACAGCCATGGCCTTTGTCACTGGAGCCCTGGGAATGTGGGTACCACTGTTCCTGTACAGGGCTCAGCTTGTCCAGGGCATTGTCCCCCCCTGCCTCCAGGAATCGTGCAATTCATCCAACAGGTGAGCTGGGACTGTGGAACCACCTTGGAAACACTGCACAGCCCTAAATCACAGCTTGTTTCCAAAGGGGGAAGGCAGGATGTGACTGAACACATGGGGTGTGAATGTTAGACTAAACTGCTTCCAGGTATGCTGAGACACTCCTATTTGTTTGTTTGTTTATAATCACTCGGTTAACTGGGAAGATGCTGCCAGCCCTGTGTTAGTAAATTGGGAAGAAGCAGTAACAGGAACACTGGGGGGGAGGGAAAGGAGCAGCTTTAGCAAGGAGATTTCAGTTGACAAATGACTGTGCAGCCCAAGCTACTTAAATACACATTTCAGTACGTTTAAATCCTGTGTTTTGGTGACTTTCCCATTGTCTGCTTATTAGTATGGCTTTAAAATCCCTGCTGTGTTGGCCAGGTGATTGTGGCTCCCAACATGAAGAAAGCTTGATGATTTTGATCCAGTACCATATCATTGCATCAGACCAGGATCAGTTGGTCTTGTGAGCACCTGCCAGCAGAGCTGTGCTCACAGAGCACATCCAGATCAGTGAAGATCCATCAATAAATATCAAATGGTGGGTGGGAAGAGGAATTTACAAGAGCAGAAGACTTTGAAGCAATCAGAACTTTTTGTGGATGACTTTTCCCCAGCTAGGAAGAAAAATTCCCCCCCCCACCACCACAATGTGTTATCAGAAAACAAATGTGTTATCTGGAATACAGTGTGTTATCCAGAATACAAAAATGCATTCAGTGCTCCTCCTGAGTCTTCATGGCTGCCCTCAGTCACAGTGAGCACTGGGACTGACTCCCTGCCAGTGGCCTCCATACAAGTGTCCCTTTCTTCTGGAGGTATCCCAAATCCGGTTTCAGTCTCTGCCTTCATGATGGATTTCAAAGAACTAAGTGGTTCCTACACTGGCTTTCCAGGTAAAGACAGTTAAAGGGAAAAGCAGTAATCACAGCTTGAGTGTGCTCTGCTAACAGGGTTCTTCTGCTTGTCTGCAGTGGAACAACTGAGCCAGCTCCAAAGTGATTTCTGAGCCGTAGTGTAACCAGATGGATTGAATAGTCACCCCCAAATCCTTCGGTGGGAAATGAATTGTCCTTCCATGGATGCCACCAGTGGCTCATAACTTACTAGTGAACAATACTGAGAAGGGAGTGAACCCAGGAGTTTGGCTCGGGGTAGGCAGAGGAGACTGAGCAGTTTCAGCTGTTTGGCTGTTTCTGTTCACAGATACAGTTTAAATACTTCCTTTGTTAAGCTGAAGGTGTTGCCCTCTGGTTTGCTTTCTAATCCACTTCCGAATTATTATTCCACAGTAGTGTTGCTACAGCAGACATGGTCTTCAGGGAAGGGAAATGGAGCTCCTGATAGTTTAACCTCACGTCCTGCTTCTTACAGGATACTTTAAAAATAACCTTGGCATAAACTCGTGCCAGAAGCAGGATAAGGCTGGGTTTAGACTCTTATTCCAGGGGGATGTAAAGAAACAGAATATAAATAACAGTGTCAGACCTGTAGCTGATGATGCTGGAGGAACTGAGCTGCACATTCCAGGACCTGCCCAGGGATACTTTGAGGGTCCCCTCTGGCTGTTCAGCAGTTGCAGGCTTTGTTTAAGGATCAGGGCTGTGTCACAGACTCCCTGGAAACACAAACTCAAACGGCATCACAGCTGACTCAGGTCTCAGTCCTTTCAAGGTAGATAAATAGGGGTTTTTTCAGGTCTTTGTGCAGACACTTTGGAACAGATCAGACAGATAAGGGAGCATTTTCAGACCCTAAAAGATCCCATAGGAGCCTTTCCCCAGGACTCAGCTTCTGTACTTTCCTACTCCCAGTCAACTGAACCGTGCTTGGATTTAGTTTTGGCTGCTCTCTTTTATTCCAGCTCCAGGTTTATTTCAACTGCAGTTTACAACACATGAATATTCTAAACACAATTCCATGAATGCTTCAATCAGCTAATGTCACCTTGGAACTTTTCTCTCCTGAACAAATCTCTAAGATAGTTACTCTGCCTAGTGACAATCTCTACTGTCACTATCAAGCTGTAGTGAGTGATGAATCAGAATTCTGAAGAACTTGCAGGGAGACTACAAATATGCTAAAAGTTTGTTATCTTGCATAGAAATACTTTTTTTTTCTTGTAGAATAATTCAGTCCTTCCTAATCAGCCAGAAAGAAAATAAAAAGTGGATGCACTGCAGTTTAAAGGAACAGATCCTATCCCAGCTTGTTACTTTGCTTTGCAGTTAGAGAAAGCTCAGGAAAATGTACAGAACTTACCATGTAACACCGAAATATTCAGGAGCACTTGTGCTCAGAATACATTGGTCCTGTCCCTGTTTGCCTTTGGAGCACTGTGATGCATTAAACAATCAGCACCACTGGCCTTTGGTTGCTTTGTCATTGGGGTCTCATTTGGGACAGAGAGAAAAGCACACACAGAAAGTCCCTCTGGAAGCTGAATCTTCTAAGCTGTTCAGACACCTTCCTTTAAAGCATGAAGTTGGGATTCCTGAAGAACACATTTACATTTGCAGACACACAAAGCTGAGTGGTGCTGGACATCCTGCATTCAGAAAATGCTCCGTGGACCTGGCACAGTTAACTGTTCAGTATTCTTTGAACTCCTCTGGGAAGTGGTAGGTGTTTCCCAGAGTCAGAGAAGTGACTCATCTCAGCTGTGCTAACCAGAGGGTTATAATTTAGATGTAGATCATTCCACGTGCTAGGATCCCTTCCAAGACAGCAGATTGTGATACAGAGTTACTCCATCTGTGTTTCAGGGATGACTGAGTAGATTGGTTCACAGGGTAACCAAGATGACTGGGTCTCCTCTACATCACTGCATGTCCAAGCCAGGTCCTACTGGGCAGGGTCCTCCTTGAGCCTGGGTGCATAACACCTGCTCTGGAAATGGGAAAATATCTGCTTCCCAGGGCACTCATCTTCCACGGAGGCTTGGCAGTACATCCATTTACAAGGAGTGGGAGGGTTACGTCAAATGGAATGAAGTTCAAGTTCCCCATTAAAGATTCCTCTGAAACTACAGCTATGAGCTAACACCATTCCTTTTTCTACAGTACCATGCTCAGCTGAATCCTTTGCTTTGTCACCAGCCTGATCTTCGGAGGCATCACCGTTGGGACAGGAATCGTGGGGGTCATCGCTGGGGCAGAAGCCGCGAGAAGATTAAGGAAGATGTACAAGAAAGCTGATCCTCTGATCTGTGCCACCAGCATGTTCACCTCTTCCCTGTGCCTCTACACAGCTCTCATGCTGGCCCAGACCAGCATCCTTTCCACCTTTGTAAGTGACAATCAGCAACATGTCCCTTGGTGTCCTGGGGAGAATGGGAAGGGGGAGGAGGAGGAGGCAAGGGGTGGCTTTTGCAGGATTCTCTGCAGTCTTTTAGACCATTAGGAGGTTTCAATGACTTATAAAGTGACCAGGTAAGAACTGGGAATGGTGCTCCAATGCTGCCTGTGGCCTGTCCAGTGGGATCCACGTTGGGCATTCCTTGTTCCAGGACAAAGGGCAGGCAGAGCACTGCAAACTGGGCCTCAGGACCTGCAGAGTGCACTGAAGAAGAGAACAGTAAGCCTGTACATGAAGCTTGTCCCTTCTCCAAAAATGTAGTCAAAGCAAGTCTCAGTCTTATGTTAATTATTAATGCTATGCAGCTAATTTAGTATTCTTATTTATTTTTGCTTTCTGAATCCTTAAAGATTGGTGTAGTTGGGGCTGTACAATGCACAGAGTTCTTGCTAAGAATAATTGAGCCATCATCTTCAAAGTCCCAGATCACCAGCTGATCTTCAAAGTCAAGCTTTTGGCAAAGCAAACTGAAGTATAAATCACTTAAATTCTGTTCTTAGCAAAGGGAAAAACAGAAACCTACCAGGAATGATGAATAGTTCCAAAAACTCCCAGTGAGAGGGAACTGAATGTAAACCTTATTTCAACTATAATCTGGTAACAGCTAGGGAAAGACTCCAAGGTTTTTTCCTGTGACTCCACAGCCAAAATCACCATGATTAACATAAATAAGAGGATCCAAGTAAAGTTAATTACAGTAATCAACAGTTCTCTGCAAAAGGGTGCTTTTGCAGGTTTTTTGCTTCTAAGAATAACACTTGTTCAAAGAGGGTTTCCTTTTGACTCCTCAGGAATGTGTATTCCTGTGGAAAAACACCTTTACACCAAAAGAAAAACAAGTGGATTTGCATGTCTGAGTGTGTGTACACAAAGCAAAATGTGAAATTGAAGATTATTTTTGGATTCAGGAGTGGACATCTGAGTGCCAAAGTATTAGCCCTTTTCTTTTTCTGTCTCTCAGGTTCCCACGTAGCCCCACTCTGAGTTTGTTCTTCAGTTCTCTTTTTTGTCATTAAATCTGGAGGACAACAGTTTCATTTGCCAGTCTGTGTTCGATGAGTGAACCAACATACTGGGTTTGAATTACCAAAATATACCTTTTATTAGAATTGTAGAATCCCAGAATGCTTTGGGTTGGGAGGGACCTTAAATATCATCTCACTCTACCCCCTGCCATGGACAGGGACACCTTCCACTAGCCCAGGTTGCTCCAAGCCCTGTCCAACCTGGCCTTGGACACTTCCAGGGCTGGGGCAGCCACAGCTTCTCTGGGCAACCTGTGCCAGGGCCTCACCACCCTCCCAGGGAAGAATTTCTTCCCAATATCCCATCTAAACCTACTCCATGTCAGTGTGAAGCCATTTCCCCTTGTCCTGTCACTCCAGTTCCTGATAAAGGAGTTCTATAAGGACTGATGAAAGTTTAAATGTCTCTCTCCTCACAAACAGCACTGTGTTGTCCAGGAGGAAATTCCAAACTGGGCTATGGATAACTGTGTTCTTTAAGTTTCTTCCAAAGAGCAGACCAGGTGGTTTTTTAATAACAGGCTTTGCCATTTTGTCTTTTGTTTGATGTGCTCTATGCAGGTCTTCCAGCACTGGGCAAGGGGAATAAATTGTAGGTTGTGTCAGCACCTGATTCCCCTGGTACTTGTTGCACTGCCTGAGCATCCCCTCCTCTGGCCCAGCCCTGCCTCTCTGTGCCTTCCTAACGAGGGTGGCACCAGGCACACTGCTGGCAGAACTGCAGTGCCCTGGCAGCTGCTGCTTCTAATCTGAAGGCCCCACTGAACCAGATCTTCCATTTGTGCAGGACAGAAGCAGGAAATGGTTTTCCAGTCCCTGTCTCTCAGGCACAACCTGTCTCTGCTTCACCATGTGGGAGCCCCTGCAGCAAGAAAGGATCCAAGCAATGACAGAGGTGTCTGTAGGGCACTGGGGGGGATCATGAAGGGGAACAAGGCTGTGGCCAAAGCTGGAAGAAATGTTTCAAAGCACAAGAATTCTCAAGTTAATGTGGGACTATGGCAAGGCTGACTTCCAGGGTTTCTGTTGGGGTAGATGGGCTGAAATGCTGTGAGATTGCTCTCCTCCCTCTGGATCCCCAGCTCTTGACTTCAGAGAGGCTCTGTCTCCATCTGCTCTGTCTCCAAAAGCAGCTGAAAGCCCTGTGCTCACTGCAGTGCAGGTGCTTGGGAAAGTCATGGCTGAACCCCAGGAGGTGAGGAGGTGACCCTACATCTGCAATCCACACAAGACCTTAGGAAAGAAAAGAAAATCTAACAGAGTTCTGTCTCTAACATTAAGACAATTCTGTTTGAATTTATTACTCTGTGGAGTATGAGGCCTTAGCCACTGAATATCACATTTTCTTATCAAGGTTAGTTTTTCATTTATTTCCAGTCCTTTGATCTCCAGGTTGACAGCATAACTTATTTCCTAAAGATGAATTCTACTTTTCTTGCACTGGCCATGACATGCTCTTGTTCTGAGGGCTTGTACAGACTAAATAACTTGGAAAAAGCATGAAAAGAAAGAAAAACTGGAAATTACACTTTAGAAGTGCTAAACATCACAAGATTCCTATAAGGGAGATAGATCAATCTCTCATTTGATGTATGAAGGCAGGGAGTCATCTATTCCATTGGTGATATCTAGGAACAGTTTGGAAGCCTTCAGAACCTTCTGCTCTAACTGTTGGATTTGCATCTTGTTATATTTAAAGTATCAGCCAGGATCTAAATAAATCTCTTTGCTCTTTATCTCTTTCCTATTTCCCTTTAACTTGCACTATCTCTTGCTACCCATGGCACCACTGACAGAAGATAGGTAAGTTCATACCACTATTGGCTGATGAATTTGGATCTTCCAACAGATCTACTTCAGAGAATTTTACCTTGAAATAAAGGGATGAAGGGCTAATATTTTCTGGGGAGTGCAAGATTTCACAGCCAGTCCTTATTGCCAAGTGTCTTGGTAAAAAGCTGAGCTGTGTGATTTTGCTTCCCATGTTAACAACCACATTTTGTGTTTGCCCAGAGTTCTCTAATGTAGATGTTTCATTTGCTTTCCAGCTAAGGCTGGAGCAGTGATATTGCAACAGTCCTGAACTGGAGAACAACAGTTGCACTCTATCTCTTGTGAGGGCAAAGCCTGCCAAGGTTGTGTCAGTGGGCAGACTTGGACAGTAGGATGCATAAATCCAAGACTAACACATTCTCAAGGAGTATGTGAAATGACTGATATTTGTTACAACTTAAGGAAAAGCAACTGTGTGTGAGGGAATGGATTCAGCTGCAAATTAGGAAACTTGTATAAAGTGTTGTGAAGAGAAAGATATCTGGATAATGGTCTATATTAAGTATCTCAGTTCTTCAAGGAACTTTTTGTCCAAACTGGTTTGGAGAAGAAAACCAGAAAACTGGTTTGGTTCTGAGCAGAACAGACCAGAACCACAGAGGAGGCAGGAAGATGTGCAACAGGTCTGGTTCTCCTTAGGAGCACATAAGCCACCCCTCCAAAAACATCTGGGCATTTGCCACTGTGCCTTTCCTAGAGCAGCTAAAACATCTTGATCAAGGCCTTACTGAGCAGGAGGCCTGTTGTAACCATGGATTTTATTTCCCAGGTGCCATCTGACTTTGTGGCCTGTGTCCTAAATAGAATCTGCCTTCTAGCACTGCTCCACCTTGACAGTGCAGCTTTACTGCTCTCCTAAAGCCTCACTTAGCCTGGGCAGGCTGCTCCAATCTGTGTCCAGGGCTGGCTGAGAGGGTTAATATTCTCTGAGCCCCCAGCTGTAAGAACTGTTGGGGGCCCTACCCCTTTTCCTGATGGCTGGGTCTCCATCTGTGATGGATTAGGGAATTCCCACAGGGCACCAAGGCTTCGAGGCTGCCTGTTCCTTGGAGTCCATTCCATTTTGGAAGTTCTCTCTCTGAAAGAGCCTTTAAGATTACTTGTATAAGCACAGAGGTGCTTCATTTGCAAAGGGACATCTTTGATAATTTTTCAAACCTGTGCTGAAAGTTTCTCTTCCCAGGGTGTTGCTTTCCTCTCCCTGGGTTCAGCAGTTCATCAGGAGGATGGTGTGTGTTTCCTATTTTGACTCTTCTGCTGAGGATTTGTGACACAAACCCCACACACCTTCTCTGGTTCCTTTCCCCACTTTTAAGATGCAATTAGTGTTTGTAAGCACAGACAGAGATGTTCAATTTATAAATAAATGGGTGTGTAGGACAGCTCTCCCACAGGCACAGTCAGTGAGCCTGCCTTCATCCTTACACCAAAGAAGGACCATGCACTGTGGACAGTCACTGCTTTCTTCTCTCCTGCAGATTTTTATTGCATTTGGAGAACTGTTTTTATCTGTGAACTGGGCTGTTGTGACAGACATACTGCTGGTAAGTGCTCAGGCATCTACTTCCTTATCTCAAGTTTTTTCTCAACATAATGTTCCTAAGGCTGCATCTTGGTGGCTTTCTGGGAAGAGATGAATGAACTCCTATCAACAATCCCCTTATTGGTACCCTGCCCACACTGGGGATGGAATCACTGCTGGGCAAGGATGCCACTGGCAATAGAGGTGTGGTGGTGCAGTCATCCAAGTTATTGTGAGCCTGGAAAGGAGATGTCCTGGCTTGGATGGAGCTCCTGCACATGGAACTCTCTAGTGCTGCCTGTTCCCAGAGCAGTTTGGGTTTCTGTACAGCTCTGTGTTGTTGGGTGTCTGCCAGAAAATGGTCTGCACCAGAAACAGGTCATTTTGTGTCTACAATCAGGTTTTCTATTTGTGCTCCAAAGGTTTAAAAACATGATCCAAATGAGGGAAAGTCAACAGTCTGTGAACTATGAACAAGTTGTTTTAATCCAGAATACAGTGCAGACGAATTCCAGCAAGTCCAATTCCTGAGTGGTGCTACGGTGCCAAAGGGCCAGGCCAGCAGTGATGGTCACGAGGATCTCAGGGATCCCAGGGCTGACACCACAAGCCCAAGGAAGGGCAGTGCATGATTTCATTTGAATTCTGCCATCAGAATTTCTTTAGAAAGCAGTGATGTGAAAAGCACACATCTCGTGGCACTGTTAGTCTAGGTTTCAATGAGCAGCTCGGGTTTTTTATCATTTCAAAGGTTTTTAGTTAGTAATTTTTTAACACACTTGAGTTTTTACTCAAAGGAGAAATTTGGCAATCTTTCATTTATGCTGTAGCTCCACAGTAACTGATCAGTGCCTGTGTAAAACCTGGGACAGATGTTGTTATTAACACTGAATTAGAGAGATTATCACAGTCTTATCAAGTAGTTTATATGACTTTTTAATTAAATGCATAGTAAGAACAAGTTGAATACTGTCAATTAGTCAAATAGGCAAGGAAATGATCTACCTTGTTCACTTCTAGTAATGAGACTGCAGAAAACTGATTTAAGTACCAGAGCCAGACTTAATTAAATGATTGACAGTTCTTCTGTTGCTCCCCATGGGCACAAGACAGAACATTTCAATCAACACAATCCTTTTCTACAAAGGATGGAGTGCTGGGTCACACAAGAGACCCATCCTCGCCACTTTGGGACCCCTGTGCTGCTGGGTGTGACTGTAACCCAAACATTGCAAGCAGGAAGCTCCCTGAGAGACAGGGATTGATGTGGGATTGAAGTGTGGTACAGGCAAAAGGCTGCTGCAGCTGGTACTGAAAGTGGGGAAATGGTGTGAAGCCACCAGGACAAGTGAGAGAAGGCACCAAGCCAAGGGCACAGCAGAACAGACATCTCCAACTGTTTCTTCCCAAGCAGGAGTCCCGTGTTTCCCGTTTGATGTAAAAGTGTTTCATTCTGGGGGAGCTCAAACCTATTTGCAGGTTGCTGCTGCAAACCCTGCTGTCATAATAAATCTTTCATTTAAGAACCACAGTGAATGCATTCATGTGTAGCACAACACAGCAGCAGTTCCCAAGAGTTTAGGACAGCAAAGGAACCTTGCAGGCTGTGCCTCCCCTGGAGCACAGGTGCCTACGAGCTTGTGAGGAACCCAAAGTTTCCACCAGGGAGTGATGGCACCATGGCCTGAGTTGCTCAGATACAACTTGCTTAGTATCTCTTCCACCCAACTAAACAGCTGAGCAGAGATAAAAATATCTCTATTACAGTGTTCTTTGTGAAAGGATGTGACAGAATTGCCAAATGCTGAGCCCTGTGCAGTGACCAAAGTGCCCAGTTGTGAAGCACCACAGAACTCTCCTTCCACTGCTGTGACCTTGCCTTGACATTAGCCTGTTTATCCACACATTTTATAGTTGAAGAGCCTTTCTTTACATTCTGATTGAGATGAAGGAAAGGAACTCCTTACCTTTCATGGGTCTCCAGCAAAGCCCTGCCGACACTGACTGTGTATTGTGTTCTCTTTCCTGGTGCTGCTCCCTCCGTGTCAGTTTTCTGCACTCTGGAATTTTCATTAAAGGATAAATAATGCAGTCAGCATTAGGGAAATGGCTGCCTGCTTAAAATCTCAGCCAGCAGCAAAAGGGTTTTGCTTCTTCTTTGACTCTCACAGAATGGTCAGAAACAATTATCCTATGAGAAAAGAGCTGGAGCCTTGCAGCAGAGAACAGGTGCACAAAAACTATCACTGCTCCAAACTGACAACTTTTATTAGCTTCTGTTTCAGTTTATTTTGAAATCACTGGGGTTTTGTACCAGATCCAAGTATTATTACAATTACCATTCTTTTTACATCAGTTGAGGCACCACTGAGGGATTTTTTTAAGTTTCTCAATTTACTTTTCTCTGAACTCCTCCATCTGCATTTTAATTCTGTCCTCTGTCACTGTTAAAGAGGCAGGTGACACTGAGTGAGGTCCTGGTGATGTATGATGAGGAAAGTGAGGCAGATGGTTACTGTCAGCTCATTCCTTCAATTCCTTCCTGAACCCAAACTGCAAATCCTGGAAGGAGGTTCAGTTCCTTGGTTCAGTTCCATCATTCCAGCCTCAGTTTGCTCAGGGAACGCTGCATCACATCCCAGCCTGCAGGAAGTCTGTGGGGAGTGCCACTGCATATCCTGGATCCATTTAAATCCAGAAGAGAAGGAGATTCTTGTCTCCCAGGTGACCAACACCCCTCACTGCATTTACTTTAGAATATTTTGGGTTTAGGTACCAGCAACGTTGCATCGATTGGCAACAAGTGGGGAGGTGACAAGTTTGGCTGAACTCTGTGGTGGTGTGCCCCCTGGGAGCAGACATTCAGTGGATTACCAGGAATGTGCTTTGGGTTGGATCTCTTGAATTCTAAATATTAATCATTTTATCAGAGAAATGATGGAACTGAGCTGAATTTGGGGGTATCTGCTCATTTAGTGGCAATTTTATCCAGGAGTTGGGTTTTGTCCTGCTGGAACCCCACAGGTTTGCTGTATTTCTGCTGTTGCAGTGACTGAAGGGTGCCACAGATAACAGCAGTAATTCCTCTTTTTGCCTTGTTTGCCACGTGAACTGGTAGGAGTTCTGACAATGTAGCTGGATTTGCTAATGTATGTTCTTATTTTGCCACAAAAATGACTTTTCTTTCTTCCCACATGGCACTACTAGCCAGACAATGTAGCTAGAAATTCATTTATCCTGCGACCTGTGGAGGTGAAGACAAAGGGAGATGCTGGCTGAATGATAAGGACTTTCTTGCTTTGTGGCTGTGCATCAGGATGCAGTGCATGGAGCCACCTCTGTCCTCCTGCTCAGTGTAAACACAGAAATCTCAGCTGTACAACTCCAGTGCTAATGTGCACGTGGAGAGGGGCTGGAGCTGCCCTGCTGCTTTACTGGGAGGCTGTACCTGGAGTGTCCCTTAGGAAACATGTTTGTCCTCTGTGAGGTGACAGGACTCTGTCTTTTAGGGTTGTGGCAGCTAATAGCATAGGAGATGCTGGAGCTGGAAGCCTGTGTGGGCCTTTGGAAGGCAACCAACACATTCCTGCCTTTGGAAGTGCCCTGGGAGGTGCAGGAGTGTTCCCCAGCCTGTGTTCCATCTGCTCTTTCAGCTGACAGCTCTGTGACAGCGTGTGCAGGAGGGTCTCTGGAACCCCCAGACACAGCACCACAGGCTTTGCAAACTCCACCTGTTTGGGCCTTCCCTGTCCAGGCCTCTGGGCTGGGATCTCCTGGGAGAGGGGGGGTGCAGGACGTCACCAGCATCACTGCCAGGGGGTGGGGCCCTGGGCAGTCCCTGTGGCTGGACAGGAGGCTGTGGCTACTTCAGAGTCCCTCTGTGGGGGCATCTTTTGTTTCTTCTTTTCCCAGTGAATCCCACAGTGCCTGGAACTCTTGTTTTCCATTGCGCAGAAGAACCTGAGTGACAGCACAGGCAGTTTGTAAGACCCTCTAAACTCTAGGAAACGTCCCTTCCTTCTATTTTTCTTGTTACAGCTTTATTCCACCTGTCTGTTGTAGTTAGAGAAATGGGATATCAAAGAAACGTGGTAAGGAGGTGGTGCAGGGCACTGGGAGAGACAGAGCCCATTTAGCTTCTCTCGTGCTTGCAATGCCCACGATACAGTAAGTGCATAACAATGTCTGATTTGTATTTCTCAAACACAGCCTGTAAAAGAAATCTGAGTGTAGGACAGATGACATGATATCCTTGGAGAGCCAAGACCTAAAAGTCTCCAGTGCTGTACAGTCTGTCAGAGCCAGGTCTGTCTGAGCTTCCCAAGCTCAGAGTTTTCTACTGTAGTTCCTTTATCTCTCTCTGCACAAGAGCCTGTTCCCAAAATGCAGATGCTCATCTGGTACTCCAGGAGTGTTCCAAGAGAAAACAAAGCATGAGGAGACTGCAGACCCTCAGTTAGGCCAGAGTGTGCCATGGCCTCAGTGAGGAGGAGCTGGGGGACTGTTCCTTCATCCCATGGGTGACAGGGGTTTCAGAGCAGCCAATCTCACATGACTCTGCTCTTGCTGGCCCAGGACTGGGTGCACTGTCGTGGCAACATGGCATCAGAGAGGTTTTCTGTAACTCTGAAGAGATATCCAACACATCCCTGGTTTAATATTTATTATCGTTGAAGCACTCTATCTAAATATTCCCAATGAAAAATAAATGTTCCATCCATAGTTAGAAATGTCTAATTTGGAGGGACTGGGAACAGGGAGGGATACAAGGGAGCTGCATGTGCCCAAAGGAAGGAAGGAGGTTGTGCCTTCCAATCCAGCTGCACTGTACAGAGCTCTCCTACTGGGTGCAGAGGGGCTGGTTAGGAGTGATTTGTGTATCCAAGGTTGAGGCCATTTTTGGCTAAGAGGGGCACTGCCAGTGTTCCTGGTTCTTTACTAAAACTGGCTGCAGTATGGAATAAGCAGGACTGAAACTCTAAATTAAATGTGAGAGCAGGATCTTTTCTTAATTTTAAACCAAATTTACCCATCATGTTAATGTTTCCTTGAAGGCAGCTACAGGGCCAGTATATAGGTTATATACCTTGAATTTGTCTCCTGATAAAACACCAATCACACTGTTAATTTGTGTTTGAGACACACTTAGAGATGTTTAGATCACCTTCAAAACAAACACAAGTTGTGGGATAGAGGACTGGGAGAATATTAAGCATTTTTTCTCTGCTATGAGCAAGTGGTTGGAAAACAAAGGTATGAAGGTTTGAAATTGCTTCTGTCTCATTCTGACTGTGAATGCATTTTGTGTAAATGCATTATTGAAAAATACACAAATTATATGGAATCATGCTGTACTTCTTCAGGCACAGTTGATCTTCAGTAGCACAGGCACAAAACCCTTATTACCCTCAAATTACTATATTTTATTTGACAAAATGGTTCTAATCTCTGTGATGCTTTGCTGTGTCCTGGATGTGCACAAGTCTCCAACTTGCTATATAAACTGTGTGCACTCACAAGCAAAATCATTTGGAGGTGTTGATATCCAGTGATCTCAGGTGATACCCAGTTACAGGCAGTGCCATCACAGCACCACCAGCCACCTTCTGGTCTCACAGGTTGGGTGCCCTCCCTGTGTCTCCCTGTGGTCTGTGAGGTCCCAGCTGACACCCTCTACAGCCACAGCAGCTCCTTCGGGCTCCAGGTCCCCCAGAGTCCCCCCAGCACTCCAGACCAGGCCTGCTGACACAGGTCACAAGAGACTTTTCCACAGGCTGTCAGTGCTCAATATCCTTATTAACAAATCATTATGACTGCAAGGAATACTTGGCTGGAAGCTTCTGATAGTTGCATGGCCAAATGAATCTGTGTAGTAAGGGGAGTCCTGGTTTAGTTACTTTGTTGTCGTTCCCTCCCGTGTCTTCCTTCCCCGAATGTTTTTTTCCCTCAACAAAACATGCAATGTACTCTTTTGCCCAGAAGAACTTCCGTGTCTCCAAACTTGTAATATAAAATAGAAAAGTTAATGCCTCCATGTCTGTGGGGTGTCCCAGAAGCAGCTGCCACTGCTGAGGCTCTCTCTGGTGCTGTTTTGTTGCAGTACGTGGTGACCCCGAGGCGCCAGTCCACGGCCATCGCCCTGCAGATCCTGCTGAGCCACCTGCTGGGGGATGCAGGCAGCCCATACCTCATCGGGGCTGTAAGTGAACTCCCTGCTTTGGAGCCTTCCTTAGGGGAAAACTGCCACAAACTGAAACACAGAACTGCAGACACTACCTAGTCCAAAACTACAAATTACTTATATTGCTCGTGCTGGTTCTAGAACACAGACATTATTTTTTACCTGCATGAAACCCCTGGTCCTGTGACACTGCAGGTGGGTTGAATATAATCCTATATAGAATATAATCCTATCCATGCAGTGTGTAGAAATCTATTTTGATTTGAAATGTGAAAACTCACGTATTTTTGAAGGCACACGTTTTTGCAAACACAATGTCATGGGTATTGTACTTGGATTTAAGCACTTTCTGCTCTTGTGAGGAGTTTCATGGAAATTAATCAAATGCATTTAAAAGCCAAGTCTCAAAATCTCAGAGTTATTGGTCTCTTGGAAATCAGAACAAAAGTGATGCAATTTTGCCATTAGATACTACTTGGCCTTTAAAGCTCTGGTCTCAAAGCACCTTAACCTTGACTTTCATATTCCTTGAGACCTGATTTCTCTGCCCTGCCTACATTTACCTGATCTGAGGTGCTTCTGGACAAAGCAGCCAAGTCCTGTTTTCTCTGTGCAGTTCATTAGTTTCAGTTCCAGTGGATTGTACCTGTCAGTATTATTTCCTTCCCTCATTCTTTGTGATTTAGGACACAGTAGCTCTGCACACACCAATCACCCACTTTGATTTTTCTGCTTTACTGGACATGGGAGAGAGAGTGAGTCCTTGTTGTTGCTTTAAAGTTTTCTTTGTATGAGAGTTTATTTAAAGTTCACCTCAGGACTCTCTGTTGGTGCTTTTCCCCTGTTAACAGTGGCAGGGTTAGACAGGGCCAGCAGTGCCCCAGTGAGCTGTTCCTGCAGGCACAGCTGCTGCTCCAGCCACACACGAGCTTCCCCTTGTCCTCAATTGGGTGAAAACCAGAGTTTCAGCTGTGTAATCTGTCTGGCAGAGAAGACACCCTCTCTCACTGAGGGATTCCTCCTGCTCAGCCTCTTTTTTTGGCAAATGAAGAGACCACTTTGCTCATTCCTGTGTCTTAGGAAAGTCCTGCCCTCCCACTAATCCGGCTGTTTGTGTGTGGGAACAGAGCACCCAACACCCCTGTGTCAGGGACAATGGCTGACATGGGATGCAGCAACGGGAGGAACCCCAAAAGCTGAAATACCTCTTGTCCCTTCTCCTCTGACCAATTGTTTAAGCTTCCTGCCTGAAAGGTGAAGCTGTTTGTGCCTCTACCCCCCCATGTGTCCTCTGAGGCCTCGTGCTGGCGGTGCTGTGTCACCCTGTGCAGGACCTGCAGACAGGCACCTTAAACAACAGCTCACCCAGGAGTGTGAAGGCAAATAAAGCTTATCCAGATGAGATTAACCTCAGGTAACCTTGCAACTTCTTACAGAACAGAGAAACAAACCCAGGAATAGAACTGCTCTGTGTCCAGGTGGGATGGTGTGCAATGAGCACCTCATTTCTTCTGGAATGCTTCTGTGAGCCCAAACACCAACACTGCCCGGGACTGCTGCTGATTAAACACTGAATCTGCTTTCACATTCTGCTGTTGTTTTATAACCTGCTTCAGCCAACCCTTTATCTTAAAATCTGGCTGAATAATCAGGGAATAGTCTTTTTCAGTGTCTGTTTTTCTTCCCTCTACGCTCCAGAAATTTTTCACTAAGCATCTTAACATTAAATGCATTCGGTTTCTATTGTGGCCATGATGCTTGCTGTAGTCTCTAGGTGCCCATTTAGAGTTTATCTTGCTCTTATCTGCCTAAAGTGTCATAAATAATCATATAAAACCCAGCAAAGGTTGAAGAGTCTCATATTTGTGCATTTCAAATCACACGGTGCATTCTAACTATTAAGAACAAATGTGGGAATAAAAATGACTGCTTTTAACATTTATCTTTTTGTTTATGCTAAGAAGAGATTTCAAGTTCCTTGAGTGTTGAATCTTATTGAGTTTCTTGAAATCAGCTTTTCTTTCTGTCTGCAAAAATAAAATTCATATGTATCATTCATAACCTTTACAACTTCATCCTCCCACCAGTGCAAAAAGCAGCTGCCTGGTATCTTCTTCTCCCAGTTCCCCACTGTGTCACTCCATGGCTCCTCAAATGCCTTTTGGCTCAAAAGCAGCCCCCACTCTTAGCTGTAATTAATCTCCAGCTCTTCCCTTTCTAATGAGTGTTGCTGCTTGTGCCTGTATTGATGTTAACCCCCTGTTTCTGTCCAGTCAGGGAGGTATAAAGTTATTGAACAGCACCAAGAAATGCTAAAGGTCATTCCCAAATGCCTGTGCTGTGCTGGCTGTCTGGAGATGGGCTAGGAAATGGTGAAATGTATTTCCCACTCCTGTGAGTGGGGGCACTGAAGGGATGAAGAACATGAGATTCCTCGAGCAGTGGAAGCTGGAGAGCAGGGCAGTACAGGTGTGCTTGGCAAACCCAGGCAGCAGCCTCTCATCCTGGTGTGCCTGTCTGATCCTTCCCAGGGCCACGCTGTGACCAGGCCAGCGTGAGGAAGGGGTGTTATCCCAATTAATGCAGCCTTGTTCCCTCCCCAGATCTCCAACGCCCTGCAGGCCCGGGGTGCTCCATCCTTCCAGAGCAGCTTCCGGAGCATCCAGAGCAGCTTTGCCATCTGTGCCTTCGTGGGGGCCTTTGGAGGAGCCTTTTTCCTCCTGACATCTCTGTACATCGAGGGAGATCGGAGAGAAGCAGAAAGGCCCTGAGGGGTCTGTATGTCTGTATAACTTCTAGACTCATAGCTGGTGGCTTTCCTGTGTGGACACCAGCCATGGTATGGGATCTGAACCACCAGTATCTGTGTTGTGGTAATGCCACGTTACTTTCTATAAAAAAGATAAAGGCAAAATCCCAGCAAAGTCTCAGACTGAATAAACCTCCCATGTCGAGCAAAACAGACCCCAGAGCTCACAAGGGCCAGGGAAGTGCTGGTAGTGACATCTGCAAAATGCTGCAGTGCCTGGAGGAAATAACATCCTTTACTGTAGTGCACCAGTGCAGACTGCAGGGAGCAGGAGGTTCTTCTTCTGCTCTGGTCTTTCTCAGCCCTGTAGAACCAGTCCTGGCTCTCTGTAGCACTTTTCCCTCTTCCCAGGGAAGTTCATGTTCAAAGTGTAAAAGACCTGAAGTAAACCTGTTGAACTGGACAAAACACATCCTCAGTCCCCTGGGTTCTTACAGCCTCCTTCTGCTCTGACTTGGTTTTCCAGGTACCAGCAAAGAACTGTCTCTCAGAGGAAGATGAACTCTGGGGCGAGATTTGCACAGAAGAAAAGACCATCCTCCCCTTTTTCTTTCCTTTTTGCTTAATGAGATACAGCTGGAGAAAAGGCCAAATCCCAATTCCTCCATATGGCAGAAAATCCTGCACACTGACTTTTTTTGGATGCTTTTGACTGTGAGTCAAAAATTGCTACTGCATTGGCATATGGCAACCCTCCCCCATCTGCAGCCAGGCCCGAGGACTCCGTGGGGCTGGGGAGCTCCAGGAGGTGTTTTATGGAGCTGTCACTGGCACCACTGCTGACCCCAACAAGGCAGGAGCTTTGGAGGCACAATGTCTCCTGGAGATTAGGGAGGGAGGCCTATGAGTTCTCAGCAGGATGAGATTTGTCTGCAGAATTTGCAAAATATAGACAATTCAAAGTCAGTGTCAGGTTCAAGAGGAGGGGGTCGTGATTATTTTATATGTAATGTGTTAATGGTCTCTTCCTAATCCTTTGAGGCTCTTCAGCATATCCTCAGGCCTTGGGTAAGTATCTCCTCTCAGGAGGGAACAGAAGCTGAAAAACCACTTAAACAGAACTGTCTATTTGAGCTCCTGTCTCTCAAGTGCAGAGGATTTGAGATGTAGTATCTGCTGTCTCAATATCATGCCAGATACATGATCAGTGGGGCCAACTTTCATTGTTTGTCACACTGTAGTTTCCAGCAGCACCTTAAAGCCAAAGCCTGAGGAAGATATTGGCGAGTGAATTGCAAAGTGTTATGAATCTTGCCTGATTCTCCCAGTAAATCATAAGGATCATAAAGCACAACATTCCTGTAATGGCTGTGAATGTCTAATGTCACTATATATACCATAATTCAGCAACTGCAGGTTTTTGTTTCTCCTTCTGTCTACCTCATTTTTAAAAAATCTGTTCTGAAATCTGACTTAGACCCAGGTAGTGAAGGGTGACCATTGTGGGAAACAACAGAGAAGCTTTTTGTGAAACCCAGTAAGAGTGTGATAATTGTCTCTAAAATAAAAGTTGGTGTTCTGAAAGACTGAGCAACTTTTTCTGGTTGTGAAAGCCAGCCATGGTCATTACACCACTGACCTTTTGGAAGTTTGTCCCACAAGGGATTTTTGCTCTTGGATGTGAAAGCAACAGCTTGTAGAGGTCTAAGAGCTTCAGGCATGGCAGGATTGCAGCAGCTCCACAGTGCTTCCCTATTGCTATGCTCAGGATTTGCCCTGGAAACAGATGAGCTATTTATCACTTTTGTTAAGTCAGCATTAAATTCTTCTAATAAAAAATTAACCAGGAGCTGTATCTGCCCACTGTGCAGGCACGGATTTGACATATGAGCAAGAGATGCCAAATGCTGTTCTGGAAATGGTACATGGAGTCCAGGACAAACTCCTTCCTACTCCTACTCTCCTCTCCTCCCTGAAAGCCTAGAAATGAGCAGGATCACTCTGACTAGTTTAATTCCATCTTTTCAAATGCCTCTCTCTTTTCTTTGTAATTTAAGGGCATTTGGCAATTTTTTGTTATTTTTTGCTGAATTTTAGCAGGATTAACACCCACTTGGGTTCTGGCCCTCTATCTTAAAGATGGAACCTCACTAGGATTTGTAAAAGGAGGAGAATTTCATAACGTTTTCTGCATGTCTTGAATTTGCTTCTTAGCAGGTGGCACCAAATTCTGCACTGAGGGGTGAACTTAGTGCTGGAGGAGGCTGTGGTGAACTGCAGCTATTTCAGACATTACACTCCTTTCATGCCACCAAAAAACTTGGATTAGGGAAAGCCACAGAGTCCTGGCACATGGACAGTGAAGGAACTGAAGTTCTTAAGGCATCAGCTGAAATACCTGTTGTTTTCTACATTTCCAACTAAGTACAAGTAAGAGAAAAACAGAGGGATTAAAAAAGTTATTAAATTTGCTGCTTTGTCTACACTGGAAAGAGCTGCTGCTGGAAGCTGCTGGTTATGGAGATGGTTTGTTCTGCAGCATTCCTGCTGCCTGGAATCTGTGACCCTTGCAGCAACTGAATGATAATGTGTATTTTCTGTAACTGTTTGTATATTCTCCTCCTGCCTTTAACATTTCTTCTTTGCTCTTTCCCACCAAAACAGTGGGAAAGAGGCACTTTGGAACAGCTCCAAATGGTGGGATTTTATAATTCCATTCAGGTAACCATTTTGATCTTTTCCTCCCCTTCTTCCCTCATTCCCAAAGCAGAGACAGATGACCTTCAGTGCTGTTTATGTGGATATTTTTTAAACAAGTTTTAGAGCTCTGCTTTGCATAAAAACGGCCTTCAGAGTTGTGATTATTTGGAGCTTCTTCCAAATGGGTGCAGGACACACCTAAGACACAACAGTGCTGTGCTGTGTCCCCAGTTCTCCAGGGGTTCCTCCCACCACTGATGTGCTGTGACATTGCTCTCAGCACAGTTTTAATTGTCAAAGACGTTCCACGTCACCCTTTCTCTCCTTCCCAAACCAGCAGCCCCGTGCACTGCTCTGGGATGGGATTTCCCAGCTCCTCAGGATCTCCCTGTGCCAGGGCTGAAGGTGGCAGAGCTCCCAGGTGACAGATTTACAGCTCCTGGGTGGGTGCCCTCTCCTAAGAACACCTCGTGTTTTGCTCCTCTTTGCCCTCGTTACTTGTGCAGCCAAATGGTCTTTTGCAAACTAAGAAACCCCAAAGTCCTCCCCTATCCCAAAACTTTCGGGGCAAATGTTTTCTTCAGAGATCCTTCTGCTGGTTTGCAAACACTGTTCACTCCTCAGGCCTCCTTTGAGCACTGGGTTCTCCCACCCTGCCCATGAGGGTACCTGGGACCAGGGAGCACTCCCCTCATCCCTTGGAATAGGCACAAACCCCATGGAAGAACATCTGTGGGGCCCTGCCAAGTCCTGCTGCCATTCAAGTAGCTGGAACTGGCTGTGTTCCATTACAGGAAAGCCACTGGGTTCATCTCAGTTCTATAATTATCCTCATTGTAATCCAATAAAGCCTTGGAAAGGTTCTTAGAAGGCTTTTTGTTTATAAGGGAAGCAAAGATTGATATGAGGAGACTCTTGAGCCTGATGCTGGTGAAGGTGATCTAAGTTGTGGGAATCTCACTTTGTGTAATTTAATGTTTCAGAACAGTTTTGTTATTAGTATGTAAATTACCCACATACCCTGGGATAATCAGATGGCTGGAATTCAGGACAGTATTGTAAGGGCTGTCAAATCCCATTGCAGGAAAGTCCTTTGGAAATGCCCTGTTCAAAGTGCCCAGGTTTGGACTGTGACTCCATCCCAGCCAAGGGGGCTGGAACAGGGCTTGGGAAACACACCCTGTGTCCCTAAAACCAGGATTCTGTGCCATGAAAAGCCTGACCTGTCCAGGACTCAGCTCACACTGTGGCACTAAGGTCTGACTTTATCTGCTCATACCCTCTGGTGTTAATATTCCTACAGTTAATACTTTTCTGTATTACTGTGAAATGCTTTTAAATGGTATCGAAAGGTAAATTCATGCATTCATGTACACAGGTATAATTTGCTTTTCAGTACTGAATGTGTTGGGCAGGAGGCTTGAAACTGATGCAAAAGGATGGGAGTAATTTTTGAAAGTACTGACTCCAAGCCACCTATTTAATTCCACCTCAAGTACCCTAGGAAGTGGCCTGACTTCTCCCTTCCTTCATTCCTTTTTTCCCAAGAGCCTTGCATCCCTCTGTTCCTGACAAAGGCAGGCTGAGCAGCTGTGTGTTCAACACTCAAGGAAATTAGGCCATTTACTTAAAGATTTAATTATGGGTTTAGAAGCCTAATCTTGGGCACCTAATTTGGAAATCTTGGTTGTAGGGATTTTTTTTTCAGGAATATTTCTATCCTGCTCCACGAAAACATCACTTTAAGAAATGCAGGCCTGTGAGCAGAGCTTAAGCTTCAGTGTGGGAGGCAGTGCAACTGTTCTGCACAACTTTTTGTCTTTGCAGGTTGCATTTTCAGTGCCTGAACTTGTTTTTTGTGTACATGGACACCTTGCACAGAGGAGATGTCACTGGGAGGGGGGTGGCAAAGGTGGGAGCAGGCAGGGCTGTGAGGGAGGACATGGAGTGAAAAAGGACACCTGAGTTCTTGCTGAGATTATTTCCACAGTAAAACCAGTGAAAAGAAGTTTCTTTAACCCGTTTAGAGATAAATGTGGATTCATCGAGTAGCAAAATAAAATGTGGATCACATAAAATGTGAGAAACATCTGCCCTCCAATGAGGCTGCAGAGGTGCAAGAAAAGGACCCAAATTCCTCCTCCTCGTCCTCTTCCTCCTCCTTGCCTTTGGACTTTATTTCCAAAGGCCCTGGAAAGCCAGAGTTAGGACTCACTTGTCCTGAGGCAGGATCTGTCCGAGGGGCAGTGACACCCACCTCCAGCAGGTGCTGCGTGTGTCAGACACGCTGGGGGCAGTGCAGGTTGTCAGGGACACTCTGAGCTGTTTGTACTTGCTGCCCAGGCAGCCTTTGCTCCGTCCTGTTCTCCACCAGCCGAGGGCTGTGACAAGGGATAACAAGGGATAATGTTATTCTGTGTCTCCAGGCTCCTTTCCACTGGGAGCTGCCTCTCCCGGTGTCAGCTGAGGACAGGACACGGTGTGACAGCACAGCCAGCACAGGTCCCTCAGCGGGCTCTGGAATGTGGCTTTGCTGCTGCCCTCGTGGCTACAGGGAATGTGTTCCAGCAGCCGGGAATGCTGAGAGCCCACGGGAAGCTGTCGCTGTCCCTGCCAGGGAGAGGCCTCCCAGCACAGGAGGCTGGACAGGGCTGGGCACTCCAGGGACTGACTCCAACAGGGAGCTGGGAGTGCAGGGACATGGGAATGAACAGGAGGAGCAGTGGGGAATGAGGAATGACATCCAACATCCCATTCAGCAATGGTGACATCAGGATTTTAAAGAAATGTCCAAATATATTGGTTCCTTGAAGGGATTTGTTTTAATCTGTGTTAGAATAGGAGTTTATATGTGCATTTGCCCCTTTAGCCCACTGCTTTAATAGGATTACCTTTAGCATCACCCTGTGGGCTCTTCCACTCCTCATTCCACATCTGCTGTGTCTCAGCAGATCCAATCAGGTGTTTTTTCATTGCTCAACAGCACAGAGGAAATGAATTTTTCTGGTGAGGGGAAAGCACAGCAAATAGCTTGATTCCCCTCCCCAATACCATCTGCAATCACTTTTGTGCTGCAAATGAAGGCAATGTTTTCCTGGGTCAGAGGTGCCTGATTATTCATAGCACTTTCATTTCCAGCAGCAGAGTCATCCCATCCCTGCCAATCATCATCCTGGTTTGTGTTTGGTTTCTTTTACAGGGCTCTGGGCTTTGCAAGTCTAGCTGCTCTCCAAACTCCTCCTGTTCTTTGTCGCTTGTCCTGGGCTGGTGCCAGCAGTTCTCAGCTTCTGAAGAGACCAACAAGGGCACTTTGGCACCAGTATTGCAGTTTTCTCCCATCTTATGAGATCCTGTCTGTTTTTAAAAGAGAATGAAATGGGAAGGAGGGAAGAGTGTAACACTCAGTTCACTTGTAAGTAGCCAAAAACCCCCCAACTGAGTAGTATAGTATTTACCAAGATGGATCAGTGTCTTGGTTTTCATGGCATGTCAGTGCTGACTTTCCTCCAGATTTCTTCAGTTTGTCTTTTTTCATCTTGTCAAGGTTGTTCTGAAAGGCTTTGAGGTCACAGCCACCAGAGCAGGGATGTGGTCAGTGAGGGGCCCCCAGACAGGGCCACCTGCGAGATGAGACCTTCACAGACACCAAAGGAAAGCTTTCAGATATTCAGTTCTTGCAGCCTAAACCAGCACAAAACAGGTCAGTGTTCTCAGGAGGGCTCCCCTTCTGCAGGTTTGACTGGCAGGAATTTGACATGCTCCCTGCCATAACCTGGGAGTGGGAAATGGCAGAGAGTTGGGAAAAACAAAGGAGAGGTGTTTGGATTAGAGGCAGCTCAGAGATCCACAGAAAGGAGAAAAGGGATTGGCAAATCTCTGAGTAGAAGATGTGCTCTAGTGAGGTGGGCAGCTCTTGGCTTCAACACAGCAGTGCCAGGACAAAGGGTTGATGGCTTCTGTCTCTGGAGTGTGGGATCTCTGTGACTGGAGATGAGGAGGTTTCACCAATTCCTGCTGACCAGGTCCTGTGTCATGAGGGATGTGGAAGGGCTCTCTCTCCAGCATGGCATGTACATTTAACTGTTAGAAAAATGAATTTTTGGTAGGCAAGAGGAATCTGCTTTCAGCCTCCCCTTGGAAGGCTTTAGTGCCAGTGAAGTATTCCCTGAACCAGCACATTTTACTGGAGCTGTGTCCAATGGTGGGGATGGGAGCTTGTGCTGGTGTACAGCAAACAGCTCAGGAAGCACCTGACAGAGGAGGAAGGAGTGGAAAAGTGGGAGAAAGTGAACATATGCTAAACTAGAGTGTCTGAAACTAATGGGATGTAAACCAATTCAGGCTAATGAAGCTTTTCATGAAATAAATCTCTGCTAAGCTCCACCTGGACTCCTGCACTGCCTCTTCCTTAGATCAAAGCACTTTGCATTCCTCTGGTGCCTACAGGTAACAGTGAAGAGTGTTAAAATTGCTGCCCAAACATTGCTTTACTTCACACCTTGTGATAGCCACGGGCTGTGTTTGGCTCTAACAAGCCTGACATGGGGTAGTAAGTTTGGAGACAATTTAAGTGTGTTTATAAAAGAAGGACATTGTTTAATAAGTGCCTGTTACTGGCTGCATTATAGTTTTCTGGGTATGTAAAACATTGCAGTCTGATGTTTCACATATACACACCCAAAATACAGGGTTAAGGAGGGACCTGAGCCAGTGGCACAGCTGTGAGACACATCTGTACCTGCTGCACCCACAGGACACCTCCCTGCGTGCCAGCAGCACTGAGGGAACTGCAAACAAACATTTCCAGAGGTGGGCAACAAGAAAAAATCCCTGAGATGAACAACAGGTACTTCAAAGATCCTTAGGGGAAGGGTTTTATTCTAAAGTCAGGCAGTAGCTTTAAACCCTGTACAGTTTCTTGCATTTTTTCCTGAACTAACCCTGGCTGGTCTCTGATGGAGGCAAGATACTTGTTTTTCTCTATCTGATAAAATCACTCCTGCATCTCCCCTGACTAAAGATGCTGCCAACATTTCACTGAAAGCAGGATTTTCTGTTAATATCTGCAGAATCTGCTGATACACAGCAATGATGTACAGTTTGAGACTAACACTGACTTGTTTTATATCGTCACGGACTGGTCAGACAAGGTGCAAGTTCTCCCTTTAAATGACCCTAACACATGAGGAGAACATGCATTTAACCACTGGAAAACCCACTGCACAATCCCCAGGAGCTACCTAAAGACATGCTGAGCCTTTCAGGATATTTTGTCTCTTCAGCTGAGATTGGTACACTTTTGGGCAGCATTCCTACAGGATGGATGTGCTGGAAAATCTGGTCACATTAATTGGGAGCTGGTGGAGGAGGGAATTGAGTCTTGACTGTTGCTTCCAAACAGTTGGAGCTGGAGGGAATCAAACTCTTACTTGAGTTCTTGGTGGTGCTCAGACGGGCCATCTGTCCCTCTGTGACAGCAGCAGGGACACAGGGAAGGGTCAGGCACAGCTCCTGCTTCTGAAAATCTCATCTGGTGAAAATCAGCCTCAGAAGTATTTTTGTAGAGCTTCAGTGGCAACAAGCCCATTTTCTGAACTACAGGATAAAACACACTGTAAAGGACATGTGTTGATTAATTTTAAAAATACATAGAGTGACCTGAAGGAGAAAGGGAATTACTTCAGTGGGAAGATGGAACAGGAATGAAGACTGATTTCCATATGAAGACTGATTTCCATAGGTGCTGGAGTGTGTCTCAGCCTGGCAGGAATAAAGAACCATCATCCCTGCAGGGAGACTGGCCAGGCCCAGGGTCACTCAACACCCTGCTTTAAAAGTGGCTCTGCTCTGAGGTGGAAAGGCCTGGATTGACAGAGGCAAAGGGCAAATAAATCTTCCTGCTTTTAGACCCCTGACCTGCTGCAAGGGAGTGAAAGAGCTGCACACTCCCAGCAAGCCAAGGGGTGGTACTTTAACGTGGCTGTGTGAGTCTGTCTGTCTGTCTGACTCTCTCCAGGGTCAGAATTCCTCACCTGTGTGGCAAAACCCTGGTTTAGCACTGCTGGAGTGGGAACCCTGGGTTCTCTGTGTCACTGGGAGGCTCCCCCTGAGGGACTCAGGGGTGGCACTGTGTTTATTACTGAGCATTTAGCACAGGACATTCTCCTTAAAACAGCCTCTGAAAGTGCTGCCAGACAGGGCAGTTAAACATGTCATTTAATTGCATTTCACCTCCAGACAGTTCCATGAACATAATGTTACATTAGAAAGCAGAGGAGGATGTTTTAAAACTCGTGTTTTAACATCCCAACCATTGCAGCATCCCAGTCTCCTTGGCTTAGGGATGTAGCAGGAATGGGCATTCAGCACTGATCTCTCTGCAGGGAATCTGCTGAAACCAGAAGTGCAGCTTTTTAATACATATATCACATATTTGACATAGTTATAAACTGCACCTTGGGTGATGTCTTTGCCTGCATTTCGTGCATCCATCGCTTTATGTTGCACTTGCATTACTCCAATTTTAAAATGTTATCAACCCCACCATCTTGTCCAACGGTAACTTTGGAGTGGTTTATAAAGGCCCAGGTGCTCAGACAGCCTTATTGGTGTTTGCAAGTGCTCTGAATGCCACAGGTGACTAATGGTGCTGATGACTCCTTTAACAGCAACCAGGTGTTCTCTCATTTTAAATTAGACCACTGCAACCTCACTTTGGTCCTGTCCCAGGTGCAGGCAGCTCTCTGAGTCTTATAAGAGCTCACAGTGGTTTAGCTTCCTTGTTGTTTTATGTCTGCCTTAGCAGAAGGGGTTTATTGTAAAGGACAAATACTCTAATGCAGTTGTTGCTTCATTAGGAATCCACTCAGGAAGTGTTTCTGGTTGGATTTCACTAACTGGAGTCTCCAGCAACAGTGTTGGGATGCTGAAGGCTGCTTTTAGATATACGAAAGCATTAAGACAGAATTCTGTACCCATGGAGAAGTAGAAAGTCAAAGAGCTTCAAGCTCTCAGCCAGCTGTGGGAGTTAGAAGGGGTAGGAAGTGTTATGGCACGAGGAACAGTCCTGGGAGGGGAGAAGAAGAAAGCCTCTGTCAGGACATGCATCTCTCCAGCTGGGAGAAGGCACCGAAGGGACTCCGTGGTGATGCTGGTGAGTTTGTGTTTGTTGCCTGTGCTTTGGAAGGTGTTGGCCTGGGAGTGCTCCATCTGAGGTACAAACCCTGCAGATAAAGGTTACAGCTGCCTTTTGTGTGGGGGTGACCTTGGGTGGCTGTAAGAGTGCCCTGGTTCCTGTATAACCTCCACAGCCCCAGGAGTGTTCCTGGTGTCTGTCCCCACTGCCCTGGAGGTTTGTCCCTGCTTGCAGGGGCTTGGAGGAGCTTCCCTTTACATGGAGGGGGCTGGGAGTTGGACACTGCTGGTGCTCTGTTCTGGTCTCTGTGTGGTGTAAAAGTAACCCCTGGTGAGCAGCACAGGGCAGAGGACAATTGATATCCCCAGAATGGGCACAGCCTGTTTGCCATTTGTCAGTGAAAGGGTAAACTGTGCAGGGAATCCTTTGTCACCTCCCTGCTTTCAGTGCCCCCATCCCCACCTGGGAAGGGGCTGTCTGGACGTGCCTGGGCACCACGGGGGGTTTTGCAGAGCACCCAGCACGTGTGGAGGTTGGAATATGTGTTCCTGAGGGACAGAACTAAATGTTGGCTCTGAGGAGACAAGTCCTGATGTCCTGTGAGAAATGACAATGTCAGTGCTGAACAAAGAGACCTGAAAATGTAGAACCTAAATAAGTGTGGGGCTGGTAAACAGGGGGTGTGTTGTATCCATGGCCTGAAGTGCATCCCTTGTGAGACTTACTCCTGAAAGCTGCATTAGATCAGTTATTCTTTGCTGGTGCCAGGTTGTTTCCTATAATCTTTTTTCCCTTAAATGTTGTGTCTGCTTATAACTTTTAATTCTCTTCGTTAAGCGTATCTGTGTGTTCATAAACAGCCTCGTGGATTTCCCCATAAATTTATTCTTTGTCTGATACTCATCCTTCTTAATGTTGTCATACAAACCCCACGTGTCAGCCTAAATATTTCCACATATACCTTTCAAACCCCTCATTCTCCCTTCCTAACCAATCCCTCCAGTCCTTTTAATTACATTTACAGTTTGCATATTTAGTTTGTCTCTGCTCTATAGAACTGTCTGAGCTTTCAATGGCAATCTTCCTTGGACTGCAGCTCTCCAAACAGCCTGCCAGCTTCCCATCTGCTCGGGAGCCTTCCTGTCACATGTAAATCATTGTCAATAGGCTGTGTTTGGGAACGAGGAGATTGCCTGCAATCCCTGTTTGCCTGACAGGCCCGTTTTCTGTAACATCTTGTTTAACTTGTGCTGTGTGTGACATTATCTCAGTGAGAATCCATCGTGTGGCTGAGAGCACGTGCTGCAGCCTTGCTTTAATTCTGTTTGCTCCCCAAGCCACTTCACTAATAATTGCAGGGCTGGTTGGAGTGTTTGGGGAATCTCTTCTGCAGAATTTTTTTTTCTCCTCATGGTTTACCAGATCCTTTCTCTGAGCATGGTTTTTGTAACATAATGCACGTACATCAAAATGCTTTTGCTTTTGAGTGACATCAAGGTCCCTGGGGGTCAGGGAATGAACTGAGTTACATACAAAGAAAATAGGGTATTTCCCAGCCCCATAAGCTCCAGGTCCTCTGTGTACCTGGGTGGAGAGGCTGGACAAGGAGCTGGGATGTGCTTTCCCATTGTGGAGCACCGTGGAGTGGCTGGTGCTGTGCTGGGCTCTGACTGCAGAGTGGTGTGAGGGGAAGATTAAAACGTGACAGCCCCTTCAGATCTGCTTCATCTTGCTGTGTAATGATCACTGCGAGGCTCTTCTTCCTCTAATGATGAATAACAACAGATAACTGGAGATTACACTGCTCTGCTTCGGCTGGAAACAGGTCTTGAAGCAGCTTTTCCCCAGTAATTCCTGACGGACTCTGCTCTGGGTGTGCTGTCACTGAACAGCAGGAGGGGAGATGCTGCTGCTGGCTGGGGAAGTGGGCTGGGATCCAGCACTCCTGGATGTTTTTGAGACAAGCTGCCAAGTTTATTGTGCTTTTGTCCCCTACTGGAGATAGATAATGCTCCCTGTTCAAATCACTGCACCTGCCTGGAGTTTGTTTGATAGTGCTTTGGTAGAAAGGGAGTGGAGTCTCTCATGGTCTGGGTAGGGCAGGGCCTCTCCAGGTACAACTACCAGGGATGGATTTTCAGTTTTGGTTCTGTCACGGACAAACCCACATGAATATTCTACACATTGCCCAGCCTGTTGAAGGGGAAGATCGTTCTGTGCCCCACAGCACTGCTGGGCTCTGCCTCTCCAGCTCTAACCCCAGGGTAAGATAACAGCTGGGTGCAGCAACCCCAAACTCATCCTAAAACGTTTGTCAGGTAATTACTGACAAGGGAATTGTAACGACTGTGCAGATGAAAACAAAGGACTGAAAAGGGCCGCTGTTGCCGGGCAGAGGGCAGCTGGAGCAGGGAGGGGGGTAAAGCCACCAGGCTTCACAAACCCTGTCCACACCTGCTCAGCTCCCAGCCAGGATCCCGCAGGGAATGCCAGCGGAGGAACAAAGAGGTTCCTTTAGTATTCATGTGGCTTTTGCAACTTCAAAGGCTCTAATCGTGCACTGCTGAGGGGGGTCCTGGTCCTGAATCCTGCAGGGAGAACACGGGAGTGTTTCCAGGGCAGATAAAGGTGCTTGAGGCAGGTGTGAGTAGGACCATTCCCCACTCGTGTTTTTTCATTGCTTTGCCCTGCATCCAGCTTAATTGTGACTCTTATCATAGTGCCCTAAATTAAATATTGGAGCTTTGACAACTCCCTACTGGTCACATTTGCACTGGTTTTAAAAACGGGGCAAAACAGGAGCTGCTGGCTCCTGAAATGAGCCCCAGATAAAACTTCACTGCTGACTCAAACCTGGGGCTGGGGAAGGGAGCTGGGATGTCCCAGTGATTCCCAGCACACGGGAAGATAGCTGATGGCTTCTCTGTTGATGAAATATGAGCTGTTTTGGGGAGCAGAGCAGTACCAGTGTCCCCTTTGTAGGAGTGCCCCCAGCACCTGGCAGGGAAGGGGATCAGCCCAGGCTGGGGCCTCAGGAGATCACTAGTGAATTAAAACCTGACAGAGTTACTCTTGCAGCCTTCCTCTAATGTTAGACTTGTCTCTCCAAAGAGAAAATAAAAATTAAATTTGCGTTCCAGACTTCGGTTAAAAAGTGAAGAGACAGTTCTGTGTCACACATGAGTTTTTGCTGGCAAACAGCGAAATGAAAATTGGATTAATCTCTTGATTTAACTTTGCAATTGGACAATCTCTGGAAGGCTCTAGGGCAGCTTCCTTTTCCTTTAGTGGACTTGTCCTCTCTGCAGCAGCTTCTTTTTACATGGTCAGTCAGTGGTGCTGCTGCAGCAATGAGCCAACTGCACTGCTTGGTTAATTAAAGGGTTTGTTCATCGGGGGATGAGATCACACAAAAGAACTCATTTCTGTGCCGAGCTCTCAGGTGATACCTGGTACTGCTGGATGCTGCTTCGGAAGCAATCCAAACAACTCCACTCTCTGACATCAGCTTTAAATGTTATTTCCTGGACAACATTTGAGTAATTAAAAAATAAATTAGATTTCAGGAATCTTCACTGCTATTGAAAAGCTCTGCTCAGGAAGGGAAGGGCTCTCTCTTGTTGTAGAGCCACAGCCCAGCACATCATGCTCGTGCTTTTGGATTTAACCAATACTTTTCCTATAGTTTTATTTTGTTTTGCTTTCTGAGATGAACTCATGGGTAAAAGCTGGTCTGAACCCCTGCACAAAGGGGATGTGGGGTCAAATCTATCACCCTTGGAACATCTGAGACCTTTAGAATTAACAACCTAGAGTTGCTGGTAATTTATTGTGCTAACAGTGATTGACTTTAGTGTCACGGTCTAAGTAACAATTCCTCTCACACACTGCAAGTATTCTCTTTGGTCTTGGTGTTCCAGCACTCTGGAAGTCCTGGGCTTTTTTCCCATTCCTGTTAAACCTCTGCCTTCCCCAGAATCTGTGGTTGTGAGACACAAGACTTGGACAGTGACAGTCAGACCCTCCTCCAGCCGAGCTCCTCTCTGGGGGTGCCACTTGCTCCCTGGCAGATGGTTCCTGCTGGCCTGGGAGTGTTCAGAGTGCTGTCCTGAAGGGAACAGGATCCAATAGAAATGAAGCAGATGGCCCAGCAGGAGCTGGGCTGAGGGCTGGAGATGTTCTGGGATGCTCTGGAGAGCTGCCTGAGGAACAGCTGAGCTGGGCAGGGAGGGATGGCTGCCCTGCCCTTCTCCAGAGCACTGAGGATCTACAGCTTCACACACACTCAAAGAACAAAGTGAGAGAGAAATACCTCCTGTTCCCTTCTGAAGTGTGCTTATCTGAGCCTGCCCCTGCTCCCCTCTCTGAGGGAAGGGCTGTGCTGCCAGGAGGGCACCACAGTGCTGGGAACTCCCCTTGGCCCCTGTGGTGTGGGGAGTGCTGTGCCTCCAGCACCCCTCGCTCTGCACAGCAGAGGGGTTCAACAACCCCTCGTGGTTTGTGTCTGCCTCGAGTGTTTAACCACTGAGACACCAAGTTTAGTGCTTCATTCCTCTTTAACCACACCAGAGGGGCCTGGGGATGTTTTGGCATTGGAATGCTGCCTTGTCACATGCAGAATACAGTGTTGGATCCAGCCTGGATTGCTGGACAAATTCACCTGTGCCAGGCTTGGGACATAAAGCTGCTGTTGTTATGGAAGAGAGAAGCAACTACCTGGAGAGTGTAAATCCTTCTGGTGCCTGGCAGAGCTTGCACACTGAGCCAGCAGCTGCTGGGGAGTGCACGGGGTGAGAGGGTCGTGGAAAGTGCAGGGGAGTCTTATTTGCCTGGCCAGGCCTGCACCCCAAATGTCCTGCTTGTGCCTGCTCTGCAGCTCCAGTGTGGAAGCAAAATGGATCAGAGACATCCCATGCCCTTCACTGGCATCAACTGTGTTGGATAAAATGCTGGATGTGAGGCTGTTTTCCTTGTCTTGATGGGTCTATCTTGGAGCTGGCTGGGACGGGTTCCCTTGGACATGGGAAATGTCCAGTAGCTTCTCCCAGAAGCCACTCCTGTACCCTCCTGTTCCCAAAACCCTGCCATGCAAACCCAATACACTGTTAGGCATAAAGAGCCTTTCCTCTGTTTCCATAAAGAAAATGTTGGTGTTGAATCCTTAATGGTAAGTGGATTTAGGAAAAAAAACCCGAGTTATTTTAAATGCCTTCATTTCACCACTGTTCTGGTGATTTTTAATTTTTTAGCCCCCACAATCTGTTGAGGTTCTGCCTTCCCTGTCACAGCAAAGGGTCACACACAGAATGTGTCAGACAAGCCTGTTCCTGCTGATGGCACCCATCCATCTTCCCTTTCCAGCAAAGTGCCCCCCTTGCACAGTTTTAATTTAAATCCAGGCAAAAGCCTTTCTCTCCTGAGGGATGTCAGAGGCCTCTCCACCTCTGGTTTTGTGTCTTTGTCCTCACCCTTCACTCTCTCACAGCACAGGTGCCTCCTTCCTTTTTGGCATGCAGAGTTTTGATGCCTTTGACCTGGGAATGAGGAGGGGAATGGAAACCTGATCTTCCATTGCAAAACACATCCCACTGCTCCTCACTTTTCCCCTTCAGACAGGAAAGTGCATTTCCTACAGCTGTGCCTGTGTGGTAGAACAGCTTTCTGTGATTTCTTCGGTTCCTATTTTTTTCTAAATTCATTGTTTTTATTGATTAGTTTGGTTAAGATTTGAAGCCTTGGCAAATCTTGCTTGCGAAGTTGGTTTGGTGCAAATGGAGAAAACAGTTTAGAAATCAAAGCTCTGGACAATTATATTCAGATAAAGACTATGCTGGAATGACAATTGTTGTGGAAAATCCTGGACACAATGGGGTGTGTTCAAACACAGGAACCTTGAACCATTCCATGTCATTCCTCTGAAGTTCAGGCTTCTTAATCCTGTTGTGCTGACCACAAGATTTAAGACAGACCAAACCAGGAACTGCAAGGGGCTCCTCAGATACTGAGTGTTGGTAGACCTTGATAGCTTGAAAAATGTTATCAACACGAATGGGAAGGACGTGTCCATGTCTGTGCCTTAACCCCAGAAGACTGAGATGGGAATAAGAAACCCCATGGCTGTGACCCCATGGCACATGCCTCACCAGCTCTCCTGCCATTTGAAGCAGTTTGCCAACAATTTTGGCTCAAAAGGACAAAGGGCAGCACTTTTAAAATACCAAAGTGTTTTTCTGCAAGACTGCCAGTTGAAAAACTGACTTTTATTTAAGAAATTTAAAGCTTGAAATGGGGAAAAAAAAATTAAGAGTTATATAAGTCTTGCATCTTACAAAAGCAAAGGAAAAATACTTCATTTGGGCTGCAGAGATGCTCTTTGGTCAAAAGCTGAGGGCTCTTTCTGTGCACCTGGAAAACCTTGTTCACCCCAAAGCAAATCTGTCTCTCCGCTTCCTCACCCTAAAATTTCTCTCTCCCACCCCCCAAATTCATATCTATGTGCAATTCCACTACTGGAGTAAAAGAAATCCTTAAGCTGCTCCTCTCTGGCTCTGTAGGACCTGCAGAAGTGACTCAGCTTGTGTGTCCTGCTGATGGATGGGACTGATCCCACTGCCAGGGTTGTGGGAGGTGTCCTGTGGATGGTTTCCCAAGCCCCTTCTCTGCCTGGTCCCATGTTCATTCTGGGAAGAACTACCAAGTCAGTGATGCCTAAAGACTCTGGTGGCCAAAACAACCCCACTTTGCTCTTGTCCTTTGCCTTTTCCTGGTCCTGGGCAGCTGGAAGGTTCCCTTTCATTTGCTGTTTGACAATGTGAGGACACTGTCACATTTCTGAGTGTTGCTGCCCTATGGAATCTTCAGAGGTGGAAGCCCAGGGCTTGTTATTTACCAAGATCCCAGCAGTGCTGCACTTTTTCACCTTAAGGTGGTTTTATTAATCATCCCTTTCCTGGATTGGTGCCATGGTTTGGGTGGATTTGCTTTCCTCCTATAATTTGTGCAGTTCTTTGGAGGAGGAAGTGTTGCCAAAGGAGTCAGGCTAACCCCGATGTGAACCCTGGAACATTTATTTCACAGGTTGCTGTGTTTGGAAGGTGCTGTCATGCTGAATTAAAATAAAGGTACTGCAGTTCTGGGAAATGGCTGTGGAGTGCTCAGCCCTGATCCCAGATCCCTGTGGCCTCGTCTAGACTGGCTGAGGGCACGGGGGCTGTGCTGGGTGGCTGAGGTGCATTAGCAGAGCAGATTTTGGTGCTTGTGTTCAAATGCACTTTCCTTTTCCCGTGCTAGTGTCAACAGTCCAGTTCCCACCCCAACATCTCTGTCTAGACAAGCTAATGGCACAGATTTGTGTGCCAGAGGCACTGGGGGAACCGGGAAAGGCTGGTGCATCCAACTGCTCCCTCACCTCGGAAAGAACTGGAGTTTTCTAAGTGAAGGCAAAGCCTTGGTGAACTGGACAGCAGGGAGAGGAGGGGTGGGGGCTTAGGCTTGGCTCTAAGTGGGTACCTGGAGCTCTGATCAGCCTCTGCCTTTTCTCCAACACAAACTGGCCCAGGAATGCAAAAAGGTCCCTCCTTGCTCTGAGGACAATGTTAAGGAGTTGTCTAGACTACCCTAAGAGATGTATCTAAAGCTCATTAGCTGAAATGACTTAATTAGCATATGAAGCAGGTGTTTCTGTGCTCCGAGGCTGCAGCCTGGGAAGGCTGGAGGGAGTCCTGGCAGTGGGAACCTCGGGCTCTGCTTGGGTTGGAACAGCAACAGTGCCGTGCAGAGGCTGAAGCAGCTGGGCCTCACCAACCCTTGGGGAAATCCAAGGGTACAGGATCACAGTGCTCTCCTTCAGAGCATCAGTTAATAATGTAAATAGCTTTGTTTGTTCCCTGCCATGGCAGGTTGTTGGGTCAACTGGCATTTTATGGCCTTAATGGCTTGTGAGCTTGCTTAATATGTCAGAATTGGTGGAACAGGCTGTGTTTAAAATTCAAATAATCCATTTTCCTATGAAATCTGTGTGGGATTTGAGCAGTGGCCAAATTAATGCATGGCACATTTGAATACTGACTAATTAGACTTAACAAATCAGTAAGAATTGAGCACTGGTGAGAACTAAACCTATTAAAGAAACAGAACAGCAGTTTATTAAAAAATAAAAACCAAGACAGACAACAGCCCTGACATTTGATGTAGTGTTTTCCACTCCCAGAGATTTTGAAATGCTGATTAAAACAGTGACCTCTGGGACAGACCTTGGCTGTGATATGCAGAGCAACAAGGTAAAGTCTGAGTGAGGGAACAACAGAATTAGTCCTGACTGATGGAGCACAAAGCTCAGGTCCATGGCTGCGGGGGGATTTGTTTTCCAGACAGTAGCAAGAGAAATGAAGTAATTGCTTAAGTGACAGAGCCTGTGCTATTGATGTTTTGGAGTGGCCCTCTCCATCCTGCCAGGGCACGGGGAATATTGGATTCTGTGCTATGCCAGCCTGTTTCAAACATCTCAAAGGTGTGGGCCGGGGAGTTCCTGCTGTGTTTGCTCAGTGATTCTTGCAATGCTGAGATGCTCTTCTAATAGCAGATGCCCTGGGACCCAGGGTAAAGTCTCACAGGGAGGGACCAATGGAAAAAGACTCCGAGAAAGCCTCATTTTCTGTTATTAACAGTGTGGGCTTTAGAGCTGCTGTCAGAACGTGTCCTGTTCCCTGGATATGATGTCTCTGAGGCTGATTCACTCGGGCTTCCTTGGCAGCAGTTCTGTGGGAGAGGTTCTCTCTTTGGGATTGGGCTGCTCCAAATCGTGACAAGGAAACTCTGTGTCTTGGTGTCCTTGTCTTGTCCCAGTGCCCTGGGAGCAAAGCCTGGGAGCAGCCAAGTCCTCCCCCTCCAGCTGCTCCTCCTCTGCCAGGTGTGGCTTCTCTGCCATTGGGAGCAACCCCAGGCATTTGAGAATCCCTGCCTTGTGTCTGGAGCTGCAGTCTGGGGAGAGATTTTCGTGCTGTAGAAGTGAACTCCCATCGTGCTGATTTGTAAGTCAGCCCTCGCTGCCTCCTATGAGTTTGCCAACATTCAGTTCTTGTGAGTGGTTCATGTCCTGGCACGGGAGCACTTCAGACTGGCACTGAGAGCATTCCTGGACTGGGAGCCACACTGAGGAGCTGACACGGAGCCCTCAGCAAGGCCTTTGCCTTCCCTGTGCTGAGGGAGATGTGAGACTTCCCACAAAATATCAGAATGAGAGTAAACCTCTGGTGATATCACAGGGGCGTTGCTTTGAATTAAGCTTTTTGTCTGCTTACTGTTGCTTTAAATGCTGGCATCCCTGGAGGATCCCAGTTGGCAGAGGCAAGGCAGGAGGCTGTTGGGTGCATCACATTTTAAAGGAAACAATCTCAGCAGGGACACAGGGGAGCTCTGCCAGAGGCCACTGGGACTTCCCCACACATAAAGCTGCAATGTTCACCCTGCTCCTGTAAGGGGTGTGGAATGGGTGTTGGCATCGTTACAGGATGGCAGGAATAGGGTCCATCTGTACCTCCACCCCAAGGTTGGCTTCTCCCAGAGATGTTCTGCCCCAGTGACAGATGTGGGTGCTCTCCCTGTGCTCCCTGCTGGAGCCCTAATGGAGCAGAGGAGCAGATGCAAGTGCTGGGATGCAAAGAAAGAGCCTGAGTTGTCCCCAGAATGTTCCACCTGCAAGGGAACCCTCAGGGGGACAGACCTGCTCAGCTCTTCTGCAAAGGAATCTAATTTTTGTCCCAGTGAAAAGAGAACCCTGGTGGGTTCCTCTCACCTGGACACTGTTCTGGTTGTCTCAAGGGGAATTCATTTTGGCCTGTATAGACCTACTGGTTTTTGTTAATTCCTGTTAACTCTCTTGCCCCCCTGATCTCCCTGGGTGAGTCAGGTGATGTAAAGAAGCACTTTATGTCACTCCAAAGCAGGAGTGACTCCAAAGCTGCCCTTCAGCTTCAGTAAGGAGACACAATTTCAATGAGATTTCTGCCTTGACTATTTCCCCAAAGGCTAAACACAAACTCTTCCCAAACCTGAGCTGTAATCGTGGTCAGTCCCTGCCTGTCAGGGGTCAGCACACGTGAGCAGCACCTGCAGGGGGTATTTTCACAAATGTGATCTCATTACAAATCAGGGTTCTTTTCACAACCAGGCTCATTCCCAATACCCAGAGGCATTGCTCCAGCTCAGGATGTGGAGATGTGGAGATCCAGCTGAGGATGCTCATCCCAGAGGTCCTTTCTTTTGCTCTAAACACAACTGAGCCCCATTCCAGAGGATAATTGTGCAGCTTTTGCTTTCTGCCTTGCACAGAACTTGCAATTGGAGCAGTGAGTGCAGTGAGGTTTGGAACACAGACTTGGAAAAGAAATGTCTCTATTGTATTTAACTCTGTTATGTGCCTGGCACTGCAGAGGAGATGCTACATGACGTGCAAATAGGAATTTTCAATTTTGCCTTGGGTACATTTGCCTCAAAAGCACATGTCAACTAAGTGTTGGACCCCAGATGCCCTAATGAAAATAAAGATACTTTAGGATTAGGCAGGGAAAAAAATAGAGGGTGAAAAATACAGCTTTACAAATTCAAATTATGGAAGAGAAGCAGGGCAGATACCAGCCAAGGTCGTGAGGATGCAGTGGAGGAATTTCATGTATTATGTATGTAAATAGCTTGTAATGGCTTTGTTTGGAACGGTTTGTATGCAAATCACAGTGAAATAGGAGCAGTGAGAACTTGGTCATTTATAGACCTTGGCTTTAGAAATGCAGAGGCACTGGGGGAGATCTGTGCCCTAAAGCAGGTGTGATGCCACCCCAGCCCTCAACTGGCAAATCCCCAAGCCCAGCGGTGTGAGGGGAGCACGGGGCCCTTCTGTGACCTGGGGCTGTCACCCCCCCCTTGCTGTGGTTTCTGCTCATTCCGTGCTGTGAGGTGCAGCTCCCAAGGGTTGTGCCTTCACCCCTGAGGGCAGAACGTGGATTTTGAGTGAACAGGCACTGCCTGGCTTCCCTGGCCCTGAGGGGAGTCTCCCACCCCACAGGGACACAGCAGGTTTGCTCAGTTCCCAGGCTTCCTTCTTAGAAAGAGATGTTTGGGACACACTTTTCCTCATACCAAGAAGTCACAGGATTCTGCTTTTGCAGTGAGGCACTTTGGTTGCATATGGAGTTCAGTCAATCTGCTCTCATAAATAGTCACAGCCAGGAGATTTTGGCATCTTGTAGGATTTGCTTTTGCCTTCATCTAGTCATCCATCAGTGTGTCAAACTGCACGGGCACCATGCAACAGAATCACTTCCTAACTGTTTAAGGGTCTTTTCCTTATTTTTCCCAATCTGACACTTGCAGTTTAGAAAGAGCCTCGAGTCAATTTGCAGCTTCCCCTGCCTGATGTTTCTGCCTTGGAGAAGCACAGTTACTGCAGACAAAGGGAATCAGAACAGCCTCTTCTCCTGGTTAATGACATTTAGGCAGATATTTAAGGATTGTATTGTCCAAAATTACCTGGAGAATTTACAGAGAAGTAACATTAGCTCAGGGTGATGCTCCTTCTGCCAGCTCTACTTAGTCCCACAAACACTGACCCACTTCAGTGGGGTTTGTATCTCCAGACATTATTGATCTTATGGGCTTTAATCCTTCCTATTGTAAAAGTGACACTGCTCATAAATCATAAATGGGCTCTGACAGTGACTGTGGGCAAGAAAAAGCCAAGTCAGCTTAATCATAACTCTGCTCCTTCCCCCTCCTGCAAGGACAGCCCCTTTGGGATGGGCTTCACAGGGATGGAGCTCATGAGAAAGGGATCAAAAGCTGCCATTCTGCCCCAAAGTGTTTAAGAAAAGATGCCCAAGCTTCTCTCTGTGTGAGTAGAATCCTGTTGGTCCTAAGTGATAGAGGGTGGGCAGTGCTGAGAGAATGTCAGGGATCATCTGGACTCTTCTGGAATCTCAAGTGTGCCAAAGGCACAGCATCAGGGAGAGAGGGCAGGGTGTGCTGAGGGGGTAGTTCTGCCCAAATCTTTCCAGAGAGCATAAGAGAAACTAAACAATAATTGGTTTAGAACCCTGAAATAACCTTTGTTTTACAAATTCTAAAGGATCCTGGTGTAAGGGAACTGTCAACCCACAGTGCCTGCCATCCTGGAAAAAGGGCAGGGAGGAGGAATTAGCACTTGTGTCTCCTGCCTGGCTCAGAGACAGAGCTGTCCCCAGCCAGGGCACAGCCTGAGGGAGGCCTGAGAAGGGGGCAGGACTGGGGGGGAAGTCCCTCAAGGTCTGGGATGGGGCAACTGTGCCTGGCAGGGACCTGTGAGAGCTGTTTTAGCCTTGCTTTGGCCACTCCTGGCAATTGGGGCTGCACAGGGGGCTGATGTGACGTGCCAGGAGCTGCCTGTCGGACTGGATTTGTGCACAGGAGGGTGAATCCCACCCTGTGTGTGGGGATGGGGATGGCACAGGGCAGTGGAGCACTTGGAAACTTGCACCTGCTGTCACTCAATGTGCACTGACCTTCACCTGGTAAGAGACTGAACTACTCCCTGCAGATCTGGGCCAGGGGACTTTTGTAATCCCCTTGCAGGGAAATCGAGGAGCTGAAGGGATTTTCAGTGTTGGTACTTTGGCTCATAATGGTGAAAACAGTGTAACCTCAGAAGCAATCCTAGGACTTCAGCAGGGCCAGATGTGGAAAGGAACACCAAAGGTGACCAACATCTGCCAGGAGGGACAGAGCTGAGCACTCAACTCAGTGCCATGCAGAAGAAAGCCCTTGTGAAGCCCTATAGACTGCAGTGCTTTCCTGACAGGGCAGAATGAATTGGGACAGAGATGTATTTATATCACTTGATATTTTATTTAGTGCACATACATATTTTAGCAAACCCCTGATTAGCTCCTGGAGCATGTCCTCTGTAAACCTTTGCATTGGGCCTGTGTGAGGAACTCTTGCTAACCCTGTGCTGCCTGTGGAGCAAAAGGGGGTCGTTTCTGCCTCAGCCTTCAGGACAAACTGTCTTCCCTTTCCACTTCTTCACTAATTCCCTTGTCCTCCTGTGAAGTGCAGAGCACGTGGAACACAGCACAGGGGCTGGACCTCATGTCTGCCAGGCAGCTGCTCTTCACTGACCTCTTCCCCTGCTGCCCACTCCTCTTTCCCTTGGAACAGCAAAAAAGACAACTACTGTGCTCATACTGTTCCTTATTCCCTGTTCCAGGTAGGAATTCTCTGTTCTGCCAGTGCAGACCACTAGTGCTGCCTTCCCTGTGCCCACCCAATTCAATGTCATTTATTAGACTTGCAGGGTTTTCTGCAGAGAGATCAATATTCCTTGCTGTGTAAGTTGTGTTATTCTCTTCATAGCAAAACTGCATCCATGTCAGGATGGAATGGTGAGAAAATCCTTTTGCTGGCCAGTGGTGAGGGATTTGGAAGTCTGGAATTCTACTGAGGGTAAGGTATCATTGCCACCTATACAAAATAGTTGCATTCTCTCCCAGACTTCCCACAAATGAATGAAGAGGTTTGCAATCCCAAGTGTGATTTCTGGAGTTAAATGGATGCACTTCACACCTTGCAGCTGGCTATGCTGAGTAGCTTCTCATTGTAAGCAGAAATAACCCCCCAAAAAAACCCCAACACAGAAATCCGTAACAAACAGTAAACTTTACTCTTGCCTTTCTGCTTTATTCTGTGAAATCTTCTTGAGGAAGAGCTGTCAGATCTGTCACTGAGCACACAGGAGCTATCAAAACAAAATGCCAGGAGGAATGTGCTGTTGTCCCAGCCTCCCTCTGCACACTTTTTCAGAGCAAAGCTCCACCAGGGCAATGTTTCTATTTAGCTTTAGTGGGGTGAGAATGTGCTTCTAGACTCCAAATGAAGTTGGAATTGAATTGTGTGTGGGTTGTTTGCAACCAGTAGAAGTAAAAAGGGGGAAAAAAAGGAAAAGGTGAATTATTTTTTTGGTAAATGTCCCAATTCCATGGGCTGTCTGCACATGGGTTTTGTTGGAAGATGATGATGTTCAGCTTCTGCAGAACCTCAAACACTGCAGCAGCCCCAATGTCTTGCTGAAATTCCATCAGATCTGAGTCCGAGGGGCATTTCTGCTCCAGCCTGGAATGTTCCTTTGCCCTGGGAGCAGATGGAGCAGCTCAGTGCATGTTCTGCCAGCTCGAGCCCAGACACTCAGTGGGCCAGCTCTGCTCTGGTAACTCTGCCAGTGAGGTCACACGTGGGAAGAAGCTTCTCATGTATTTCTCTTGCAATTATTATTTTTCGAAGAGTTCACCCCTGGTCCCCCTGACTGGCCCCTGCTTTACTGAGGCCTCTCTCTTCCAGCCAGCACCAGGATTATGAGCAGCTCTGAACTCCATCCAAAGCTTTAAAACAAAGCTGCCAAACTGCCTGCAGTGTCACCCTCAGTGGCCCATGTTCCATCTGGGAGTGGGATATCCCAGCCCTTTTTTAGCACTTGTGTGGATCCAGTAGCCCTGTTTCACCTCACACATTTTTTTTTCTATTATACTTCTTCTGCTGTGATAACAGAAAAGTCTCTGTGTCCTTGTAACCATCCTTTTATAGCACAGAAAATCATGCCATGGGGTTGATTTCTGTCCCAAAGACATCCTGACTGGGGCACTGTGATAAAGAAGGATTTCTTTAGATCTCCTCTGTCTTCATGATGATGATGCCACTCTGTGCATCTCCCTGTAAAAATGAATTTCCACTTGTTGTGGGAAGGTTGGGGACTGTGGCTGTGAGCAACAAAACCGAGGGGTAATAAAAGTACTTCATGAACAGGGAAACTTGTTGAAATATGACCATGATAAGTTAAATAAGTTAATAACTGGTGCTGGAGTGTATCATGTGTTGATGCAGATTCTATTAAGCAAGAGAGGGTGAGCCAAGGCATCCTTTGGATAACAGCATTGCTGTTCTCTTCTCTTCTCTCCCTTTCCACTACAGCTTGCCCAGGACAGAAAGAAAGGGGAGAACAGGCAGGGAGAGACTCCCAGATAGTTGCATTAACTATGGGTAATAAAAATCCAAAGTGTCTGGCACACAGAAAAGTTACCAGAAACAGATGGTGGAAAGAGAAATGAATGGGAATTGGCAGCTCACTGCGAGTAACCCCAGTCTCATGAAAACAGGGAAAGAAAAATAATCACCGTGTACCACATTGAAGTGACCACAGGGAATCTCTTCATTTGCTGGAAGGCTTCCCAAATCCAGTCTCTGGAAGCCTGGCATGTAAATTGACACTGCTGAGGATGCAGTCTAGTCCAGGACCTTCTGGTGTAGAGTGAACACCTCTCTGGGCTGTGTATTATCAACACCAGTGCATGGAAGGCTCTTCCCTGACTGGTTTCCTTTATGGGAAAGGGGAGTGAAAAAGATTATTCCCTTCAAAATCTTTACATGTATCTATTATGACTTCAGAGGAAACAGCAAGATTGCAATTAAATTTATCCTTACTAGCGTTAAACTCCAAAACAATCCTGACAAAATAGATCTGAACAGGAGCCTCCCAGGACTATGACAAACGAGGAGGAAATGGTTCCTACATTCCTAATTGTGGCTGTTGGCTTTGGTCTCCTTCCATGTCTCTGTGCTGAAGAACTGTACATGTTGAACAGGAGGATCCATCTCCCTGGAAAACTCCTCAATGCACTTGGTAGGCCCTTCTCCCGGGTTATTTTTCTTTTAAGGAATTATGGTAGAGAGTTAAGTGGAGGGAGTCATTTGCATAGGACTCTGAGGAGCCCTGCTCTGCTATAACCTTCCCAGGGGATAGTGCTGAGTCTCTTAAAGCCAGTCCTAAGTTCCTGAGGCACCTCCCTCCCTCCCCAGTCCAGCAGAGCCGTGCTCAGCGTGGCTTGGGCCTCACTGCTGAACAGGGGGACACCAATGACACCGAGGAAACACATCCAAGGACAGGGAAGGGAGAACCACAGGACACTCTGGGCTGGAAGGGACTCACAAGGGTCAGCAAAGCCCAGCTCCTGGCCCTGCACAGGGACAGCCCCAAGAATCTCAGCATGTGGTGAAGGCAATGGACCCTGTGTAAATAACGGGGAGAAAATGAGGTTTAGTGACAAAACACAATGGGCTGTGAGAAGTGGCATTTTCTAAAGCATTAAGGACCGAGATAGTGTTCCCATTATTAGGGGCATTTAGGAAAATCCCCTGCTAAAGTCTGAGAGAGGGTGTCTGACTGGGAAGAGGGAGGCCAGTGGGAGTCTTTCTGTAGCTGTGATGAGTGGATCAGCCCCTGGGTCTCTGTGGCAATTCACAGCAGTGAAATCTTACCAGCAGCATTAACTGAGCTAATTCTGCAGATCCTCTTTGTGAAATCAGGGTATCTGCTGCCTAGTTAAATGTGCACAGTCCACCCTAAAGCTCCTGCAAAGGCTGCTGCTGGGAGGGATGCTAAACCCTAAAAGGTGTGGATGATGAACCCTGAATATTCAGGGTTAAACTGATTCAGGTTAGGAAGAGATTTTGATGTTTCCATTAAGTGGTGCCATTGGAGCTCATTGGAGAGGTGACACTTCTATTTGTCCCTCACTCAGATATGTAAAAACCCATATAAATAACTGATGCTACTTTTAACCCAAAAGAATAATTTTCATTGTCTCAAAACAGTGTCTTGAGGGGGGAAAAAAGGAGCAGAAAAGAAAACTGGACTCATGTCAAAATCTCTCTTGGCCTTAAACCTGAGATTTGTTCCTCTCAAAAGGCACACGTGGCCAAAGCAGCCCTGCAACAACAAACCAGGGCAGGACGAATTTTAGGAACAGGCAAAAGAATGTCAGGATTTCTACACATGATACAGGGCAGTTCTGAGAGGGAGTGGGGACTGATGGGCAGTTGCCAGTTTCTGGACATCCAAATCCAAGAGCTGGGGAAAGCACAGTCCAGGCTGGGACAGCATCACGACAGGGATGGACAATGTCAGCTGGAAATGCCTGGGAGGCTCTGGCTGTGCTTCCACTCTGCAAACCTGAGCTGAGGGTCAGTTTGTGAGGAGGAAACTTCAGCTTTTAGGACAATGTGGTTGTTCTTACCCATCTGAATGGGGTGGGTAGAAGAGAGTCGAAAATAACAATCTCTTCTGGGAATGTTCATGGAGGAAGACAGGCTAATAAAATGCACTGCTGTCAAATTAACACTTTTAACCAACTCTGCTTTGTTGAAAAGCTGGAATACTTTGTACTCCTCCATGCACCCTCTCTCTGTAGCTTGGATGATTTAGTTTTTCCATATCTGGTGTTCAGTGGTACCTGCCAAGTCCTGAGTGACACTGGCTGTTCTGCAGGTGTGTGACTGATGTGCAGCTCAAAGCAAACTGCATGGCTGTGTCTCTTTTATTCTGATATCAGGAAATGTATTTTACAGTGGAAGATAATTTCTCTCTGTCTCAAGGAGCTGTGTGGTGCCAGGAACAGGGAGTGGTTGAAAGACTGGCTGCAAAGAAATTTAGGTGAAGATCTTTGTCCTCTTCCCGTTCACAAATGGATCCTTGTCCTGGCAAATGGGTTTATTCTTAGCATTACTGACAAGTGCATGCAGGGCTCCTGCTGATACCCTGATGTTTTAGATATCACCTGGAAGGGCTCTGAAGGTAGTTTGGGATCTGTTTTTTGGCTGAAGCTCCAGACTTGAAGCTGGGAAGGAGAGCAGGTCCTTGGAGTTAAAAATAATAGGGAAGACCTGCTTTGTCTTTTACTGAGCAATAAAACATCTTTTCTAGGTTCTTTTCCCCACCTTTCTCTTGCTATTTAAAGCATTCTCTGTACAAGGAGATTATGGGAAATCCATTTCTAAGTCAATAGCAGATGATGAGCCATTGCCCACCTGGAATTATTCCTGGTTAGACAAAGCAGAGTCAATTCCTGCTGTAATCTTTCCCACATGTTGGCATGTCCATGTTTGTGTCACAGCAATGGGAGCCGAGGAACAATGACCTTGGAGGTGTCTTTGTAAGCACTGCATCAATTCAGGACAGAAACTGGATATTGGGCATGTTCTGCTTCAAGTATTAGTGCTTCATGAAGCAGCCAGACTTCCCCAGGTGTCCTGCACACTCGTGCAGCAGCAAACAGGGCTTTGTGTGTCTATGGCAGCCTCCTCCCAAAGCCCAAACCTAAAGCATGAGGTGCTTTTATCCCATTACCCATGCAAGGATATTTCATAGGCACTCATGGGTTACAGGAACAGGGATGTTTTAACTGGCTGTTGCTGTGCTGTTGCAGTCTCTGAGGACACTGGCCCAGGGCTGCTGCCCCTCTGCTGTCTGGGTTTGTAGGGTACCTCCTGAATTCCTCCCCTCCCATGTTTAGTCTGTAGGAGGAACAGACCAATCCCTTCAAAACCTGCATGTGCTTGAGCTTAGAAGGGCTAAGCCAAGGTTAATATTCCCTCTGAAAAACCTTCTTTGCTTTCTGCAGGAACAGGCTCACAAATAGTAAAAACAAACCAGGCTTCTCTAGTTGCAAACATCATTTGGAGGTTGTCAGGATTCAGGTCCTGTTTATACACCTGTTCTCACCAGAGAAAGAAACTGCATTTTACTGGGCCAGAACTGGTAGAGTCACTTCTCACTTCAGCTCAGTCACTCTTCTCTTCGGACAAAGCCTAAGCCACTAGAGGTCAGGGGAGGGATGGACAGGAAGATCTGAAAAATGGAGGTAAGGAGAGAATTTGCCAGGGAAGGCGTTTTCTTCTATGCCTGCATCACGTGGGTGAATTTTTAGAGCCTGATTCTTAGACAGCCCCCTGGGGAAAGCACAGAAGTATTACTGGCATTTGACATCTTTGTTCTGCCCTTGGCTGTGCTACAGCCTTACAGTGACACCTTTAGCAGGTGATCTACTTGCTCTGTGCCACAGCCCCTGAGGATTCCTCCTGCACCTTGTGTTCTCTTAATTCCCACAGAGCACCACGTGGCAGTGATTGTGTTTCACCAGTTGGGAAGAAAGGCCCCCACCATCCACTGGGGCTGACTGAAACACAGACAACTCACCACCTCTTTTATCTCCACGCATTTCCTTCACCTGGAAGGAGTATTTGCAAACTAACCTGGCCTGAGGTTGGGCTGAGGGTTGTCTGGCTTTGACGAAAGATTTACCACGTGCTGTCTTCTAATTTTTTCCTATTTTTGCTTTTCACGTGGAGCTTGTTGGTTACATGCAGAGGAGTCAGTCTGTGGTTGTCAGATGAGCTCCCACAGGACTGGGGAACTTGGTCCTCCTGGCGCTGTGTCCACAGGTGAGCCGGGGGTGGCAGGTGACCCTCCACCAGGAGAGGGAGCTGCCTGCCCTGGGAAGGAGCAGGCACGGCGCTGGGGGTGGTTACACGGGAATGCGGGACCTGGCAGTGCCCTGTCCCACCCTCCCTGCAGAAGGACAGTTTGTCACCTGCACCTTCGAAGGCTGGAAGGAGGCCAAGAGGAAAGGGAAGCAGTGAATATGAACAGGTCTTGCACGGGCCTTTGTCAAGGCTGAGATAGGTGTTTGTTCCCACCATTGTCCTTGGAGCCAACGAGGCTCCAATGGAAGTGACTGGTGTTCTCTTTGCCTGCCTGGCATGGCCACAACAAAATCAGTGGGTACAGGATAGTGCAGGGTATTAGCTTTGGGAACCCAGAAAACATGGGAAAGGAGTGCCAGCATTCACCAGGATATGCATTTAAACTGCTGAGACTGAGCTGATGTAACAGCAGTCTTCACTATACAAATACTTTCAAATTGCTCTGAGTATTTTTCCCCCCTGTCTTCTGTTCTGACACTTTTTAGAAGGAATTCGGGCTGATCCAGGGAAGCCTGACTTGCGTTCCAGGCCGAGCACGGCCGTGAGGGCAGCACAGGGTTCCACCCAGTGGCACATTCCCGGTGAAGGTGTGCTCTGCACCTGCTGCTGCCTCCCAGGCACTCTGCTCCTGGATCAGGGACAGGGTACATTCTCCAGGCCTCTTGGGGGCTGGGAAATGAAAGGTGAGGAAGCATCGCAGGGGGTTTTAAGGTGAGTCACGTGTGCTGAGGATCTGTAACTTCTAATGCATCTGCTTGCTCACACTATCCTGCCAGAAACAGCATTTCCTTGTTCCCACAAGGTGGTTTCATTACAATACTCAAACCCTTCTTCCCCCCTTCCCCCTGTTTCATGCTAATAGGACTGTGACCTGTCCCCTGGGGCTGGAGGAAAATACTTCACATATTTTTCCTCATCACTGCTCCTGAGCTGAAACTCTCAGCCCTGGTTGTGGCAGGAGGAGCCCCTTCCAGCTGCCCAGGGGGCTCTTGTGAAGGGTATTTTCTGGGTGGTTGTGCCAGGGAAGGACCCTGGCTGTTGCAGGACTGATGGTAAGCACAGTTTTCAAGTAGCGATTGCTACTCAGAGGAGTATTAGGCACGTGTGAATGACTGCACCCACAGCTCAGCCTTAGTGCTGCTCATTCTCCATCTGCTCCGAGGAAGATCTAGGAAAGCCGCCAGGAAAACATAGTGGTAAATAATGTTTCTATTGCACCTGCCATCAGCGACTTGCAAAGTTTTTTGCAAGCTCTGCTGAAGTCCTGCTGCCGCCAGGAAACGGGAGCCCGTTCTGGTGCCTTCTGGTCCCGTGCGGAGCGGGAGGTGCGAGGAGCACGTTTGACCCCGGGCAGCGCGGCCCCGCTGCAGTCTAGCTCTGCTTCCAGGCTTGCAGCGGGAGCTCGGCTACGGCAGGAGCACGGAAAATTAGCTGGATGCCTCCCGGCGGTGTGAAGAATCTGGAAGTGCTACCAGACTGCCCAGCGAGGTAAAAACGCCGCAATGACAGAAATGTTTGTGCTCCTGGGCTTGTTCTACCTCGGACGCCCACGGGGCGGGACCCTGCGCCTTCCTCCGCCCGCCAGGACGGTGACACCCCCCCGGGACCGGAGCAGCTCTCAGGGATCGCTTCCTGGGAGGGAGCCTGTGACGTTGTGCGGCTCTCCTGCACTTTCTTTTATCAAACAATCAAATACTTTAACTAGAACTCCTGGCTGCTTCTCTGCTCCTGCGTGTAAATCTGCAGCTGGAGAATGTTTGCTCCTTGCAACAAGTCCCATGCAAGCGGCTTGCTTTGACTCGCTCCCAGTGCTCTGAAACAAAAGCCTCCCCACACAGCAGACCGTGTCCCTGTGGGGCCACAAGCAGCATCCCGCACCCAAAGGTCGGGGAGTCAGGTCCTCACCACTGTGCAGACCCTGCCTGTCCCCTAACAGAGAAATAATGGTGAAAAAATAATACAGAAAAGTAGAAGTGAAGCTATGGATGTGAAAGGCCTCGACTAAGGAGCGTGGCACCAAAGGTGTGAGGAGCAGGGGCTGGCAGCAAGAAGCCTGTGGGTTCTGTGCTTTATCCAAGCTCATGTCACAAGAGGTGGGCAGCAGCCTGTGGGGAGCTGGTTCAGAGAGAATTCTCTCTCCTTCTGGACAGTAATATTATTCTTTAAGTTGCCTGTGAACAAGCAAGCCTTCCATAGGCTTACCTGTGCAAAGCCTTGCACTTGCTTGGCCTCATTTTTTGGCCACGTTTCCACCAAAGTGGTGCTTCTTATCTCTTTGAGGACACTTTACTTTTACTGGGTGACTGTTGAATGGAGGAAGAAAGGAGTGAAGTGGCTAGTCCAGGGAACCTGTCAGAATCTGTCAGAACTGCTTTTATCTGTCTGGTATAATTTTTGCTGATGCTGTGCCAAAGCCACACCTCTCCAGTGAGCCGGTTACACGGAGCAGGGCATTCTTATGGCCTGGAGTCAGCTCGGGGTTTGCTTCCTCTAAAACTAGTTTTTCCTCACCCTCTTGGTGATAACTGACAAAAGCAAATCAGCTCTTAGCTGTGAGACCCAAACAAGCTGGAAATCAGCGTGGGAGGAGGATGTTTCCAAGGGCTTGGGAGGAAAGCTGCAATTTAAGAAGTCAGTTACTTAAGGATGTTGTTTTTATGGCACGCTCCTCCATGGGCTGGATGTGGAGGGCAGGGCTATTCCCGTGGTGCTCAGATGTGAGAAACTTCACTGCATTCCAACACCCATTCCTCAGGGAGTTCAGTCCACCAAAAATCAGGGAAAATCCACACGCTAAAAATATTTGTATGGAGAAGAAAACCCACAGCACATTCATGTGGTATCAAGGGCCAGCTGCTTTGTGGGGATAAAAGTGCTGTGGCTTGTGTATTGTGAAGGACTTTGCAGTTCAACAGGTTGTGGTTTCTTCAGAGAGAAAGATGTGGCAGCTTTGTTCAACAGTAATATTTCCGAGGCCTTGGTTTTGCTTTTATAAGCAAAAGCTGAAAATTTAGATTCAAGGGTATCACTGAGCCTATTTTTCATAGTGGTAGAAAGTGGATGGATCAACAGTGATGATAAAATCAGCTTTCCCAGCTTTTCCCTTCTGACTGGGGCACAGTCTAACACTCATGCAAACAGAACTAAAGGCAGGCACTGTATTATTTGTTTATTCCAGCATAAAAAGTTGACTCTGTGGGGCAGTTTCAAACTTCTCAAGCTTCTCTGCAACCTGGATTTTGTGTAAATTATTTCTCTGAAATCTATTTGCATTATGAAAAGTCCAAGCATGACAACTGCTCCCCTTTCTGTCTTGTGCTCAGGACAAGGCAGGGGGTAAGGAACCAGGAGGGCCAGCATGGATGAAAGGTTCTGCTTCTCTCTTTAATTAGAATTATATCTGCATAACATCTCTGTGGTGTGATTAGGGAGCCATATATTACTGGGGACTATCACACAAAGACAAACCTCCCAGATAATAGACTGGAGAGCAAATGCTCATCAATGCGAGGTCAGATAGCCCTGGATATAATATCTAATGGATTTTCCTCATCAAAAGATGCCTGAATCAACAAGGGATGATATGACTTCAAAAATGATTCTTCCAAGTGTTAATGATATGGTAAAGAGGTTGCTGAAAAACATTCTGCTGGCTGGGGTGATCATAGATTGATTTTATTTAAATTAACTGAAAGGATAAACAAAAGTAGGTTTGCGATTCAGATTTTCTGTTTCAAAGGGAGAACTGATTAGGGGAACCAACATACTTGAATATGGAAAAGGTCTGGAATTTCTTTGTCAGCTGTTGTACAATTATTGCCAGGATCTTACCTGAGTACAGGACTCTCCACTCCAGCATTCTGAAAGAAGGGAATATAGGAAAAAGTGTTTGAACAGATTTGCCCTTTGAGAATAGAACCACACAGGTGGAGAAGAGGGACACAACCAGTGAAGGGAGCTGAGGGCAAAAAGTAATGATGTTCTTAACAATACATGAGATCTTATTCAATATTGGTAATGATTTACATTCAGGGAGAATTGGAAAATGTAATGGGATTGAAATGGATAAAATTGAGCAAGACAAAACATGATGATGAGCCCACAGACCAAGAGGGATTTCTGCTGGACACAGCAGGAGGGGGCACTCCCATGAGGAGAAGGATGTGAGCGTCAGTCAAGGGCTGGATCTGACCTGCCAGGTGGCAAAAATGCAATTGCAGTTCTAACAGTCAGGAAGGATAAGGGGGTATTGATGATTGTACAAAGCAGGAATGAAAACTTACCCAGTTTTGCAGGTTCTTAGCTCTGAAACAAGTGCAGTAAAAGTTTATCCATTTCCCAGTCACCTCAGGAACTCATCTGATGAGAGAAGGAAAGAGTTCTGCTATCTATAAATACACTGCAGGAATGAACAACAGGAAGAGAAACATATTTAAGCCTAAGGACAGCATTAGTCAAAGAGCAAAAGGGTATGGCTGGACCAGGCATGACCTTGGTCTGGAAACAAGATAAAAATTTATAACTCTCAGAACAGGGAAGCTTTAAAAGGGTCTCCAAATTGGAGCTGTTGGGGGAGAAGAAGCTTATTTTAGAAAATGGAGGTCTGGAAGGCCTTTCCAAAGTCATGTTTTAAGGAGATACGCCCAAGCTAGTTGACATTAAAAGCACCAGGTGCCATCAGGAGATAATAATTTTGTTGTAGGTGGCAGGAAACTGAACTATTATTTTAGGGGCAGCATTCAGGTGGAGTCTGGTTATCTCCACCAGTGTTTACCAAAGGCCACTCACCTCTCTTTTTGTGATAACTTGGAAACTTTCTGGCCAATACACATTTTGCTACAATGCTTTCAGACCTGCCTGTGACCCAGTGTTGAATGTCTATACTCTGGTAGAACATGTGCTGCACCACCATCCCCTCAGAGCAGAGAACACGTTTCCTGATTCTACAACCTGGCCCTAATTCAATTAAAGGAACTGCTGGTGGCAGTTTGTGCAGCTTGTGAATGGCAGGAAGACCTGAGTTACAGTTGCATTGAACCAGAACCTCTATTGCAAGGCATGGACCTCACTTGCAAAAGGTTTATTTTTAATGTTCTTTACAGTGATACTGATGAATGTGTGGGATTTGTCAAATAAGCTATAGGATACATCTGTGTGACTATTGCTGCTTGAGTCATTTTAGGAAGTGGTGCAGGTTGGAGACCTTGCAATATTCTTCCTGCTGGAGTGGGTTTTTTCCAATATCCAGCCCAGCCCTCTTTGCAGTGAAGTTGTCTGCCAGTGATCTCAGCAGCAAACTGGGATGGAGCAAGAACTGATCTGTCAGAACTGATCTGCACGGCCCCGTGTCTGGGATCTGGTGCTTCAAAGGGCAGTAGGACTCTTGCAGGTGTCCAGGCAGATGTTCCTGAGCAGCAGGAGAGTGGCAGTTTCCAGTGTTACAGGTGCAGACATAGAATTACTTTGTTCCTTTTACCTTGCAGGGTTGTGTGATTGGTCTTGCTGCAGGTTACACTGCAGGGTTACATTTCAGGGTGAGCTCAAATGAGCAGTAGCTATGCTGAGGCGCATCTGAGAAGAATTAGGTGCTAAAAAGAGCTAGTTGGGAAGAGCAATCTCGAGAAATTTGTTCTATTCTTGAGAATTAAGCGCTTAAGCAATGCCCTCTAGCTTTGTTCTGACTTTGTAATTCTGTGTTATTTAGCAAAGCTTACAAACCTTGCCCTCTTGCCACGTATCAATTGTGGTTCATTATGTTTTGCAGCAATGAGCACAGAAATAGAGAAGTGATAAGAACAGTTGGCATTTAGGCTCTTCAGCAGCACCACTTGCCACTGCAGTTAAAGCCTTTTTTTCCTGTCTTTGCACTTGCTCGGGAAGAAAAAAGCATTAGAACAAACAGAAACGCTTGCCCTAAGATTTATTCTTATTATATATATATGTGTGTATGTGTGTGTGTATACATTTCAATTTGGCTATATTTAAAAACAGACTGTCAGGGCAGATGAGACCTTTTCTGGCAATTTAATCTGATAGTCTGTCTGTTTTAGATTTCTGTAAATTAGTTCCCGTTTGAGCAGGTTTTAGAAAAATATCGAACTTGAGTAATTTTTGGTAAAGTAGAACTGCTACAATTGCTAATTATCCTTGTTACTAATAAACATGCACCTTGTTTGTTTGCATCCAGCTGGTCAGGGGTTTTTTGCAGTTTGGTCTCACAGAGAACTGTAACAACTGAATTAGTTTTCCTATGTACATGCACAAACCCCTGTGCAAATCAGCCCTCGGCCTAAAAATCTGAAGCCACGTGTGCTTCTTGAATCTGCTGTTGTCAAACATCACTCCCAGCCCCTTCATCTTTCTTGCAGCTGTTTCCTGAGCGCTCTTCTGTTTATCAACAGCCTTCCTGAGGGGGAGTCAACAAAGCTGCACTTGCTGTGTTGGGGTGGATGTGACACGGTGACAGCTCCTGCAGCCTGCTCCAGGTCGGAGGTGCTGAGAGCCCCTTTGCCCAAGGCATTGTCCTGGGAATTCCTGGGGTTTGGACTTCCCTCTGTGAGCCTAGTCACCTTTCCAAAGGCACTGCTTTCCAGAGTAAAATCCTTTGGTCTGTGGGACCCGTGGTCTGTGTTCCTAGACATTAAACAGATCATTCCAACTCGCTGAGCAGTCCCGTCAGTGCAGCAGTGAGCTCTGCTGTCCCAGTTCACTGACGGTGTAGCACTGGAACACGGCTGTTGATTGAGTTCTCCCCTGTCACTAACAATGTGTTAAAGCAAAGAGAGCTGGAATTCCTGAGGGACTCCTTCAGAAATATGCTTAGGAATATTTCCCCTCTCACACTGTGTGCCTTGTTACACGGCCAGGTTGAATTCATTCGATGTGCCATGGTAAGGCTCAGCAGCATGGCACGTGACCCCACGTGTTGGGCACAAGTCCAGTCCAGTGGACTTGCTGCTTTCAGCAGGCAAGCAAGCTTTTGATGCCATCAAAAGTCAAATTCCTTTGGCAACTTGTACCTTTTTAATAAACTCTTGTTCATTGGTACTAATTATATGACCCCCTGTTTTTCTATGAACTGAGTCCCACGCCAGCTTTCACACTGTTTCACTCAGGACTGTGCCAGGCTGGCAGGCCTTTGTGTTTAAAATATTGGCACAACATGAGCATCCTTCCGGGCCCCTGGAAGTTCTCTCTGGGAACACTTATCAGCGGGTCTCACGTCAGCACACCAGAGCACCCTCGTCCAGCCTTTTTAACAACCTCTGAAGGTCTGGCTTAGCAGTTTCTAGGCCTCAGTAGGCTCAGCCTGCTGCTGACAGCTCTGCCCCGTTAGCTAATGAGGAGGCAGGGTGCTGTCAGCACTGCTCTTAGGTTAAAATGGACTGGAAAATGAAAATACTGCTTACAGAGTCTTCTGTGTCCTTTTGCTGTGTTCTCAATTTGGTTTATTTCTATATTCCAAGTTATCAAAATTTTTCCTTCCTGAGGTAATAGTATGGTTTTCATAGTCTCTTTCTCAGGAAGTGAGTGGCTTCCTAATTGTGTAGCCCTTGTCTTGACTAATTGGACTCTTGATTGTTCCAGCTTTGTGAAACAGTTCCTGTTAAGACACCAAGCACTACACAGTAGTCAGGTAATTACTCTGTGTTCTGTTTGCATACAAGAAAGATGACCCAGGTGTGAGCACACCTTTGTGAATCACAACACGTTAGTTATGTGATCTGTTCTCCTTCCAGTTGAAAATGAAGCCTAAGTTAAAGCTCCTCTGACTGGGATACAGAAATGTTTGAACTCAGTAATGGCTAATAATGTCCAGAGTTGCAGGTAACTTTGTCACTGCACATGTCCCTTTACTCTGCATCTATCTTTATTTTATTTTTTTTCCCTTTTCCTTAGCTCTCCATCCCAGCTTAGTAAGTTATCCAAACTTAAGAGATAAACTTAAGTGCAAATCTACCTACTCCCTACCCTGTGCTATTTTCTGTAAGCAGTGGATTGAGAACCTCCTTAAGGTTCCTCTTTTAAGACATGAATGATCCCAGAATAATTTGGATGTTCTTCTTCAAATCACTCTTAAATTCCCTGATCCTGACTCCATTCAAACTGTGATCCCTTCAAAGCATCTCACTAGTACCTGCAACCACTGCTGCCTTGGGTAGAAACCCAGCTCAGCTTTCTAATTTTGGAGTAGTGCTTTGGCTTTGAAAAATGACTGCCTTTCTTTTCCTTTCTTTTTGATTTTAATGCTCATGGTATGGAATTTGCTGTGATAGACAAAGAGCTCTTTGACCAGTGTTCTTGGGCTCTTTACAAGCTGGGCAGGGCAATCCACTAGTGAAACAACCCCTGCATGGTCTGTTCTGTTTGATCAAGTGGATCAGTCACCAGTGTGGACTCAGAGCTTGAGACTGCTGAACTAAGTGTTGAAGCACTAGGAATAACGAGGATGGTTCCTTCCATCCTGTATATCTAGTTGTCAAATGCTGTCCCATAGAATTGCAGGCAATCATTCAGTCCCAGGGTGTAATTGCTGGTAGTCTAGAAGAGTGCATTCCCAATATCCCATCATAAACCAAACGGCTTCACTGCAGATGATGAAAAGGCACGAGCATTCTTGTGTGTGAAATAAAATAAACCCCTCTCCTGAAGGCACAGATCCACCCTTTGGGTGCTGAGGCTATAAATGTTTTGGGTTTTTTTTAAATTATAAGTGCTTTGGTTCACTTGGAGCCCTATAAATTCCAGTGACCCTGATGATGTACTGACATAAATCACGTGACATTGTAATTTTGGGGGTGATGTCTGGGACAATGGATGCTCAGCCCTAATTACAGCTGCTGGTATTAGTCTGGAGTTTTCAAAGTTGCTCGAGGAAATTTGGTCTTGAAATGAGTTAAGTCAACTCAACTGAGAAAACCACACAGAGCTGCACAGTCCCAGCCTGTTCCACTTTGTGTGACCTCATCTTTTATCTGTCCCCATGTGGGCAAAACCAGTGGAATCGTTCCTGTTACTGTTGTTTTTGCAAGGATCCCCTTCTCATGGCTTGAGCCCTTTTGTAAGATGCCAGGCAGCTGTTTATGGATTGGTAACTGCTGGGTCTGTCCTTATTGTTTTGGGATTCCTCTGCTCCCACATGGACCTGGCAGTCCCTTCCTAAAATGCTGGGGTAGTGCAAGAATGCTATTTCTGTAGCTACCCATTCCACACTGGGTTCTTAAATGCTGGTTAATCAGACCTCAAGAATGTGGCTGTTCTGAGAAGTGGGATGCTAAGGGCAAAGATGCATCTTATCCTCTGCAGAATCTCCAGTGGGTGGAGGCAGTTCAGGCTCTACATCCTTTATTCAAACAGGGGACACAACTTGCCAAAAATGTGGCATATTAGTAACTGTAGTCCCTGCTGGGACCTGAGGTGAGACCACAAACTCCGTTTATTTGGAGCATTGAGGCTCCTCTGAATATAACAAAGGCCAGGACTTCTGGAGGTGGATCATTGCATCCAACAGTCCTGAACATCAAAGGCCATTCCCTAAGAAATCACTAAGGACAGCGGTGGGGTTTGCCTGCTGTACCAACTGTTTGGGGAGAACAGGGTTGTTTGGAGGGTTTGGGGTTTTTTTTGGTGTGGGTTTTTTATTTTAATTTGGGTTTGGTTGGCATGAGCTATTCTATGCCAGGCAAGCTGGAACATTATACAAATGTTGTAACTGAAAAATTCACAAACAAATATTCAGGCACTTATGTAGGATTGTAGGGGAGGGTGAGAGCAGCTGCTTGTATTGTTGCAAAAGCTAAATGTTTTCATGGAAATACAGCTCCTTTTGCATCCAGTTTATCATTTCAAGCACAACAGTGCAAGGATCAGGAAGGAACTGGGCCTTGGGATGCCAGCTTCTGTTCGTGGATTTTTCCTTTCATTCACTGCCTCTGTCTCCATTGTGTTTCTGTTGAATTCAAGGATTAAAACACTACTATACTTTCAACATCGAGTCTGATTTGCCTTCTGAGAGATTTTTAAACTTCTGTGCATTTTAGGGGACTGTTCATATCTTCCTTGCTTAATGAAATTGCTCTGGAGGTGACATGGTCAGTGCCCAGAGCTCTCTCAGTGAGATGGATCATATATGAGTGTAGAGGGAAAAGGATGATGACCAGGGGCTGATTCACACCACTGAGTGTTGAACACATTAAATAGCTAAATGCAGGGCTGGTTTTCACGGGTAGTTTAGGGTAGAGAGCCTAATTTGAAAGAGTGACTGCTGGAAAACATGGAGATCTGTGCTAATGGATATCCTCCTTCACTGGTTTGGAAGAGCTGCTTGATGCTCATCATATCTCCCTGGTCACACGTGTCCCAGGAAACCTCTGAGCTGGATGAGCTTGTAAATGCTGCTGTGTAAAATCAATTGTCAGTAACAGGTTAATTCAGCTGAGAAGTGTGTGAAGAAAAAGGAAGCCAAGAGATAACAGTGGGGCATAATGGGAATGTAGGTGTGTAATTGCAGGGTTGGGATTCTTGTTCCACAGAGCTGCAATCTGTTCGAAGCCCAAGAATGCACAGGGCTGGACAGACTCCTGTCCTTGTCCTGTGTTTTGCTCTCACAGCCTCGATCACCACCTGGTGATATGACCTTTCATGAAATGTGGTCAGTTTAAGGCTTATAACGCCAAATCTGGGCTTTGTGATCCTGTAGTTTGGTGTTCTGTGTAGCTCTTTCTTTCCTAAATGAGGAGCTCTGTGTGTGTGTGTGTGTGTGTGAGTCCTAATTTTGAAACACACAAAGGAAAATCCTGGAAAAGGACAAAAGTAGCTTTGAGTCATAATTATTTACAGTTGAACATGTTAGATTACTGAAGGCAGTCACTGCTCCTGATAATGGTAGTGCTACACTGGTGCACATTTTGGCAAAACCTTACTTCAGGGAGACTCCAGTCCTATGACAGTTACGGTTTAGAGATTATTGTGACTTTCTGAAGTACAAATGTGGGGTTTTTTCCCCAAGATCTTTATTAACTGAAGAAGAAATCTGGATTTTAAATAAGCTGGGTTAGAGATAATTTCCTTTATTTCCAAAACAGCCATGTGATGTCCTCTTGATGGTCCAGTTCCTCAGGCTGTAGTAACTGCTACGACTACGTAAGGTCCAACCTGGTTAAAAACAGGACTCACATTTGGGTTTTACCTTCTGTGGGTGGTTCAACCCCCTATTCCCCACTGCAAACAGAGGGGAGAGAAGGTGGGAGGCTGCTCATAAGCTTCCTGCAGGCCAGGTCTGGCCCATGGACCGGCTGGACTATGACACTGAAGTGAATATTGGTGCACTGCAAATGTGGGTTTGTTTGCTCCAAGGTGAGTTATAGCTGTTGTCAACCAGCACTGCTTCTGCTCACACTGACCCTCTCTAGAACTCTGGAGGCGAGGGAAAATCAATAAGTGCAGACTAGGATAAACTAAAATAAACATTTTCAAGCTTTTAAGATACTAACAAAATAATGAAAGGAAGAAAATAATCCCTGAAGGGATAAGCTCTGTTGACTGCACTGGGACAGAGCAGGGCCACCAACAACCGAGTCTGTTCTTGCCTCACTGAATATGCAGCCAGGTGCCTGCAAGGTCCCTGAGCAGAGCCTGGTTAAGGACCTGTGCCTGCAGTCCGTGGGTGTCACCCACACAGTGCGTTGGGTTTGTGGCCACTGGGACCAGACAGTGATGGGGTGTGGGCTGAGGGGCTTCCAGGGACATGCACAAGGCTGTGTCACTTCTCTGCAGGAAGGCTGCTGATTCTCTTAGCCCTTCTAATGCCTGGGAGTGGAATCTGCAGAGACTGGTCAGAGCTCCTCCTGGAGCAGAGATGATCTGCATAACCTGGAAGAAGCAGGAGGATGAGCTACCTAAGTTCAGATTTGCTTTTCGTTGTATCCACACACCTCCTGATGGTGATCCCAGTGTGAGGGAGCTTCCTAGCTTTTAGACAGACACAGTATCCCCAGTACCTGGGAAGATGCCACCCATCTTCATCACCAGGGCTGTGGGGACACTCCTCTTTCGTAACCACCATTTCAAGACTAGCTTGGTGTAATGTGCTTTCCCAGGGGCTCAGATCCATCCAGCAACTGAAGTGGGTGCAGAAAATGTTGTGTGCTTGGTAAGCAGAGTAAGGACTCATATCTTCAGGTCTGGGACTTTAACCCACCCAGCCTGACCTCCTGTATCATGAAATTACCCCCCGTTCTCTCTGCAGGGAGCGCAACAGCTCATGTTGAATTCAATAATGCACTTTCTGGAAAGGCAATCAACCTGGATTGAAGGAGATAGAGGATACACCCCTTCTTTAGCATTTTGTTCCAGAGGATAATCACTCTGTAACAAATGTGAACCAGATGATTCATTAGGACTTTTCTAACTCCAGCTCTCAGCCATTGTTCTGGTTCTTGCTATGCCTTTTCCCTCTTGATTAGAGCTCTTAAAACTGGCATTTTTCTCCCCATGTTACAACTTGCACACTGTAATCAAATTGCCTCTCAACAACCTGTAACAGCCAAGCCCAGCAATGTCTCTGAGCTAGAATCCACGCTGTTCCTCTTAAGAGGTGGTAACCAGTGATTTTAGCAGTTCAGTCATATGATTCATCCTGCCACTAAAGACAATTCTATCACGTTTTTTCCAGTTCCCTCTGCTTTTCCTTTATATAAATCTCATATGGATGCAGTGGCATCTGCTGTGTTTGTGAGTTTTCCATGTACAGTTGAAGGTGTTAGGGTTGGCTGTGTGTCCATGTAACTCACTGCCCAAGCAATGCCTCTTTGTGCTGTATCTGTGGATGTCTCTGAGCTGAAACTCCTCTCTGTGTCAGAAATAAAAGGATGCTCTTGCAACCTTGGTCCTGCATTGCTCCATGTTCGATGGCCTGCTCGAACTTTGGAGCATATACACTGACCTTAAGTTGGTGTTTGGGATGGTTTTTCTTTTTTGTGGGGATTTGCTGGATCAAGAGGACTTGGAGAAGTCACTCCCCAGCCTTCTTAGGCAGTTATTTTAACATACAGTAAACCACCTTGGCTTCAGTGTCACCTCTGGTTTTGTGCTTGGTACTGGTTAAATGGAAAGAAATAAAATTAAACTTCAGTTCCTTGAGAAAGCTCTGCTTTCTTAGCTGCTTTCAGGAGAACCACTTGATCCATAAGACTAAGGTCTTTAATTCTGCCTTGCCTTTTAATCTCACTAACATCTCCCAAACATTGCTTTCTGTGTGCAGAGCCCAGGGGCAGCCCAAGCAGTGAAAAAAGTAGAGTAGAGCAGACAGTGGATCAGACCATATGTGTCTGAGGGCTCCTGGACACTTTGGCTGGTCTCTCTGGAGCTCCTTGAGCCTGCAGTTCAGCTCTGTTTAATGCCTGATATGTCTGGCTTAAAGAACACACGAGTTTGCCTCCACTGCTGGGCAAGTTGGGTGGTGGTTGTGAAGCCATTTCACTCCTTTTCCCTCTTTCCTTCTTTTTAATTCTACTGGTTTCTGTTGGGTTTTTGTTTTGGTTTTGTTTTTTGTTTCCTTTTGAGCTATATAATACTCTGGGTGACCACTGTCACTTGCCCAAATTACGTACACCCCTAGAATAGTGGAATTAGTGGGGATGTGAACAAGCAGCTTTGCCGGTATAACCTCTCCCATACAGTCACATTGGAACTGCAGATGCTGCTATGGAGTAAAAAATTATTCCCCTAGACTTCAACAGGTCAACCTGAACATTATCATTAATCCAGATGTGTTGTGTCTGTCACTGAAATGAGCTCTGGAACGTCTGTGCAGGCCCACTCTCAGCATTAAAATGTCATTTACCGCTAGGGAGTGTCACACGTCACCAGGGAGGGTGTTTGCTCCTTTCTTCAGAGGCGTTGCTCAAACAGCCCTGAATTGCTGCTGACTCATCAAAAAGTGCCCTTTGCCCCCGGCAGCGTCCCGGGGGGGTTCCCTTGGTGGTATCTCTCCAGATTTCTGGCATAGTCTGTCCCTGGTGTCATCAGTGGCAGGGTGTGTCACAGCCAGGTATGCTGAGCACACACACGGGCTGTGCTGTGAGAGCTCCACGTTCTGCAGAGGAAGGCGATGGGGGTTTGTTTAAATGTGTATCCCGGAGACAAAGACTTTAATCATGACACATTTTCTTAGGTAAGATCAACAGACTGAGAGAAATCCGAAATCCAAACGTGCTGTTCTTGGACGAGCGTGCGTTGGCTCTCCAGCAATCATTTTATTTCTCTGTTTTTAGTTACCTTTTGTAGTTTTACGACAGGTATGACAGGCTGGAGCCACTCTGGTTCTGAACACTTTTATCTCTTTGAAGACTCTTCTTTTTGAAATGAAATGTCTCTTGGCCATTCTTAGCTCAAAGGTGGAACTTTATAGGGAGCGGGATGGAACTGTTTGCAGTGAGGGGAGCTCTGGAGCAATTTTACTTCCTTTGAAGATGCATGTTGCTCCTGAAGCTACTTCTGTGCAATAGGAAAATCGTCTGGGGCCAGGCAGGGAGCTGCAAGGTTGGTGGCACCTTCCAGGGAGCCCTTGCCCTGCCTCAAATCGTCCCTTCCCTGACAGTCCCTGTGCCTTTAGACAGCTTAGGGCGCTCAGAGTAGGCAAGGAGAGTTTTTGTTTTTTCCAGCTAACTACACAGTTCTGCCCATCGGTGTGTTTGAAGCCTGCTGTGCAGCGCTGTAGAATAATAAAGGTAGAGAAAGGGAAGTCATTACTTGGTCCCACTGTGCTGGTGATGCTGGGCAGGTAAGACCCATCTGCTCCCAGGCTGAGAGGGTGGGCTGAGGTGAGCTGAGGGGGGACCCCCTCATGGCCGGGCTGAGGCTGCTGAGGAACCGCCTTCATGGCTGGTCTGAGATGGGCTGAGGGGGAAGCCCCCGTGGCCAGTCTGAAGGGACCGCCTGAGGGCCAGGCTGAGGCAGAATGTGGGGACCCCGTCACGGCCGGGCTGAGGCTGCTGAAGAACTGCCTTCATGGCTGGTCTGAGGTGAGCTGAAGGGCTATCCCCTCATGGCTGGGCTGAGGTGGGCTGAGGTGAGCTGAGGGGGGACCCCCTCATGGCCGGGCTGAGGCTGCTGAGGAACCGCCTTCATGGCTGGTCTGAGGTGACCTGAGGGGGAATCCCCTCAGGGCCGGGCTGAGGTGCCGAGGAACCGCCCCTTCATGGCTATTCTGAGCGGGGCTGAGGGGCCGTCCAGAGGCGGGGTAACGGACCCCCTCAGGGAGCTGGGGCAGGCTGAGGGGGCCTGAGAGGGGACCCCTCAGGGCCGGACTGGGGCCGCCCTCAGGCGGGTTGCGGGGACCTCCTCATGCCTGGACTGAGGCGGGCTGAGGGACACCCTCAGGGGCCGGTCTGTGAGGGGCTGAGGGGCGGGTGAAGAGCCGCCCTGAGGGGAGCCCCTTAAGGGCCGGTCTGTGGACGGCTGCGGCGGGCTGAAGGGACACTCTCGGGGCCCGTCTGAACACGGCTGACAAGCCGTCCTGAACCAGGCTGAGGGGCCGCGCTGAGGCGGACTGAGGAGACCCCCCAGGGGCTGGTCTGCGCCCGGCCGAGGAGCCGCCCCGCGGTGCCGCCCGGGGCGGGTCTGACGGACCCCTCGGGGCCGGCGGGGCGGGGCGCGCGGGGGGGGCGGGGTCTGCGCGAGGCCCCGCCCCCAGCCCCAGCCCCGCCCGCCTGTCAGAGGCGGCCGGTCCCGGGCAGGCTCGGGGCGGCCGCGGGGATGCGGCGCTGAGCGCTCCGGCTGCCCGTCGGTCTGTCCGTCCTTCCGTCCGCCGCTCAGTCAGTCACCCCGCACGCCGAGATCCCCCTTCCCGCAGCCCATGATGTGCCTGGAAAGCGACGGCTCCTCCGGCAGCAGCCCGGGCTGCGGCGGGCGGCTGCGAGCCGGTGACGAGGAGGAGGAGGAGGACGGCGAGCGGGGCTGCTGCGGCCGGGGCGCCGAGGGCGAGGTGCAGACCCTGTCGGGCAGGATGAACCCGCCGGCGGGCGGCAAGCACCCCGACCGCCCCGCCGCCCTCCGCAAGGCGCCGAGCCTCGGCCGGGCCCGGGTGGCGGCCGCCGGCATCCTCAGCGTGGGCAACGTGCTCAACTACCTGGACCGGTACACGGTGGCAGGTGAGCGCTGCCCCCGCCCTGCCCGTCCCCGGGGGCGGCCGCCGCCGTGCCCGGCGCTGTCCCGGCGCGGGGGGCGGCGGGGATGGAGCGGGGCCGGCGGGAGGGATGCGGTGCCCATTGTGCGGCCCCTCCGGTATTGTTCTCTAGTTTGTGCGAATTTTGTCGAAAATAAGAGGAGAGCCCTTTGTTCGTGCGGGCTGGATGGCGGAGCCGGCGGGGTTCGGGAGGGAGCGGCGGCGGGCAGAGGGTGCTCGGGGAGGCTCGGGGGGCGGTGGCAGCCGCGTTATCGATCCCGGCACAGGGTGACAGGTGCGGCCGCGGGGACACGGGCTGTGCGAAACGGGGATGCGAGCGTGTGTTCGCGGGTGAAAATCGCAGCGAGGCACATCGCCCTTCGCTTTGTTTCTGCGGAGCGCCTGCAACACCCGGCTGTCCTTCAGCCCTGTGCCAAGGAGGGTCCCTTCCCTGCAGAACTCCCGGGCAGGTGACAGCAGAGCTGGCAGGAGCGGGCGCAGGAGGAGCCGCCAGGCAGCTGCAGTGCACTTTGCAAAGCTGGGTTTTCTGGAGGTAAACACTTTAATGTGATGCGCTGAGGGATGCGTGACCAGCAGCGCTGCGCGAAGCGCTGTGTGCCTCGGTGGGTACTACTACTGTGAGGCTCAGCTCCGAAATAAATGTGCATTGGGATGTTAACCGTGCCATCCCTAGAGAGGACTCCTCCTTCGTTCCTTCCCAGCAGGGAAGGAGATCATCGCTAAACTTTTCCTGATTAGAAACGAAGTAGGCTTGTTGGTAATCAACTGTCTCATGTCATTAGAATATAATGCATATTCTGTGTTTGGCAATACTGATAATTTTATCTTCAGAGCTTATAAAGGGGTTTGTGCATGTATAAATTTTGCTCTATGCATATATATGTTTTAATCACTAGGACTCGATGTGGTGTTAAGCAAATCAGGTATTTGTTTATGCTGCATTAAAATAATGTATGTTTGTAGGGCAGTGATAGAGTGCAAGGGACATAAATCTAGTCTCTGTTGTCAGAATAAGTTGGCCAGGCTGTATTTGTTTTGTCTGGAGTAGGGAGATGGGGAGGATTAGAAGGAAAATTTAGCTGGCACTGTTGTGGCTTTTTGTATTATTATTTGCAGACAGGGCTCGCTCCTTCAGGAAATGTAAAGGCCACTATTGGGAGGTATTGAGTGCTGGGCTGGTCGTCAGTCTGCTCCAGAAGGAAGCTTGAAGATACAAGGTTAACCTGTTATTATTGAAGGAAATTGTAGTTTGCTCCCTTGCCCTCAAATAGGAACCTCTCTAGCAGAGAGTTTTACTACAAAGCACCGTTTTCCTTCAATGCATGGAAAGTTTCCTTTTTGGGAAGCTATTTCCCCCTCGTGCATGCTTAAAAAAAAAAAATCATAACTCATTATCTAGTTCATCTATTTGCTGTGGTACTTTCAGCAAGACCTTTGTCATCTGATTTTTCCGCCTGCAAGAAATGAAAGCAGCATCTTTTCTGGGAAGGCTGGAAAGTGCCTGACCAAGCAGAAGATAAAAATGCCTGCCTACTGCAGTGTGGCATTGCCAGTCCCAGTGCTGTGATTGCCGGTGTTTGCAGGATGAACTCTGCTTTTGCAGTGCTCAATAACTGCCCCGTGGAACTTAATCTGTTAGCATTCAGCCTGATATCAAAGGTTTGAGGTCTCAGACATCAGACTTGCCCCTGGGGACAGAATCAAACTTTGCATGGCCTTTTTGTCTTCTGTCAATTGGTATTTACTTTTCAAACTGGTGTTTTATAAAGTGCTAATCCAAAACGTGGAATAATTTAAATCCAGTCTAATAGGAGAGCTGTGGTAATAAAAATTATATGTTTTGAGCTCAAAACTGACTTGATTATAAAGTCTTCTCTGAAAGCAATCTTTGCTTTTGTATTTTGAGTCTTAGTGCATACCATATGCTTATGTGATGTGCACTTGCAGATGAATCAAGCTGGCACTTTGAATATTCAGCTCATGTCTCAAGACAGGTAATAATTAGTGAATACAACTCTCCAGACCTTCAAAGTACATTTCAAATATGAACTGTTGCAGCAACGTAATAAGGGATTTTAACACCAGCCACATTATGGCAGGGGAAGTAGCATCAGAAGTTATGATTTACCTGAGGCCAGTGAACTGTTGTGAGAACTGGAGTTAATTTCTGGTTCCAGCTCCATTTGAAACAAGTGTTAGAAGAGCATCAGTACCAATGGAAACGGGTTCCTGAGGATTTGTGTCTCAAGGGTGATCCCTCCTGTGGGTTCTGACGTCAAATAGGAGCTGACCTGTGTCATTAACCTTTCTCTTCTTGTCTTAGGAGAGTCTCGCCTCTACCCAACCATTTTTTTTTTTTTAAATGGAAGTGTTGGGAGCTTTGGGACTTCTTCCTGCTGTCAAATTTAGTCAAAAGCAGGTCAGTGGCCTCAAAAGCAATTAGTAGGCAGCTGACAGACAGATAAAAGCAAACAGAGAATCCAGTTGTATGGGCACAGTACTACAAGTGCAATTTCTATTTTACCTGAGAACTTGATTGCAGTCATTTTGACCTTCTAAAAATAAATGCAAGTATAAGAAAAAGTATATATTTAGTGTGTATGTATATATATAACAAGTGTATGCAGGTATATATTTAGTATATGTTTAGTCACTAGGAAAAAAGATCACATACAGAGTTATTTGGTCCAAATGTAGTTCCCTGGGTATCTTCCACTATTTTTTAACATCTCCACACAGAAGCTGGATAATACATATCCAGTCAATGCAAGAGCATCTTATGTAAGAGAAAGAACTAGGCTGACCCCTGCTATAGCACATCTTGCTTTATTTAAAAGTAAAAGCTTTTGCCTTGCTACAAAGTAAACAGCAAATGTGGTATTTTGTGGTGTTTGTGCTCTGGACACAAGGACATTGTGTATAATGAGTTGTTCTTGGGTAACCTTTTTTCAGGTGCAAGACACAAGAAAGTGGCTGCCAGTTTTCCTGGGTTTGGCTTAATGACTTCCCAGTTTGGACTAAATGAGTTTAGGATGGGATGTGACTTCTGGTATCTGGGGCAGAACTTGGGGGCAGTTTCCCAGACAGAGGACTTATCAGCTTCACACCTGACACTAAGTTGCAGCTTTTTTGGGAATACATGGTGAAACTGGGCCTCCACCAAGGACTGGCCTGTTTCTTGTGGTTTAAGTTTATTCCAGTACTTTAAAAATAAAAAGCCTACACTGTAGTAGTGGATATTTCAATAATGTCCGTATTTTTATATAAAGTTGGGGATTTCCACTGTGTGTGGAGTATGTTAAAATATAATAATATTTGAGAGAAGCTGTCCCAGACAAAAAGTGGGAGTGCCTCCACTGTGGCTCTTGGAAAGGAAAGACTGAAAACTGTGCTGAGCATTACCAACTTGAAGGGAAATGATCCTCTGCAATTTTCTTAATAGGTCCCTGATCATCCTGAAAACAGTTGCCTGTGGAAAAAGCGTTCTTTCGAGAGCTGTGATGTTTTGCTGCTGTTAGGAAAGCCAAGAGTGAGGACAAGGGAGAACAAGCAGCAGTGAAAGCACTGTAGGTTTACCTGTGAAACTGCAGCATTTCAGCCACCTGGCGATGCTGGGGCGCATCTTCTTCCTTAATGAAGTTTTGGGAAAAGTCATCTTCCTTTCAGCAGCTTGGAATGCGGTTTCACAATTATTCCATGGGTGACCTTTTGCTGTTGACGATGAAAATAGTGTTGCTTCATTAGGGTGTCACCTCCACCTTCTAATTCAGACGCTACTTCCTGGCATTTCTGTAGTGCCTTTAATTTAAAGGTAACGATTTAATTAAGCTGGAGAACTACCCAGCAAAGTAAATGAGTCTTACTCTCCCACTACAGAAGGGGAAACCGAGTTGTAGAGCCATTTGCCTGTGGTGATGGAGTTAGTGGCAGAGCCTTGGCTGGTATCAGCTCATCCTTGAGGTTCTCCAGTCCTGTCACACAGTAAGTCACAGGCTCTGGTCTGCTGGGTTTGTCCTTTAAGTGTCTGCAACTTGCTAATAGCCATATTTGTGTTAATTAGCCTCTCATTACAACACGTAGTTGCAAATCCAATGCCATTCTTTGAAGATACATGCATGCAAATGATCGTTGGAAGTCGACAGTCGAGTTTCAAACTATGTTGTAGGAGCCCCAGCTGAAGGGTTAGGAAAGGTTCAGCACTAACTCTCAAGTGCCAAGACATTCAAGAGGTTATGAGCCCAAACTGCTTCTTTTTACTTGTGAACTCATGTTTGTGATAGTGACATATCACCTGAGAATGTGCTTCCTACTGAATGAGCTTCGTGCAGCCTGAGATCCCACGTGGAATGGGATAAAGAGAGCCTTGTAACAAGACTCAGTGCTTACAGCTTCAGGGAGGAAACCATGAAGTGGCAGTGCAAGCTCTTCATTCTTCTGTCTCTTGTTGAGCTAATCTCAGCCCAGGACTGAGCTGTGGAAGGACTTCAGTGCTGGAAAATATTAGAAAATAATATTGACTGAATGCACTGGAGCAGCAGTGCCAGCAGCTCACGCATGGGAAAGCTTGTGAAAGGATGACAGTGTTTCCCTTGGACAGCAGGTACCTGTGACTGGCTCAAAATCCAACAAGTCCTGCACTGGGAGCAGAATTTAGGACTGAACCTCCTGCACTTCAAAAGCAGGTGACAAAAAGTGCTCAGCAGCACGATGAGGGGACTGTGTAGCAGCATCTAATTCCCTACTGCTGTGTTTTCCCTCTGTGATGGGCTTTATTGCAGAGTCTGCTCCTTCCTGTTTTCCAGTTCTTAAGTGAGTTGGCAGAATTTGTTCCAGAGTACTTTACATTTCAAGTGAAGTCTTATTATGTTTAATCACGGTATTTTTTCTTCCTTGTGCTGTAGCTTTGCCAGATTGTGACTATCTTTGTTATTACGGGCAGATTTTCCTGTTTGACTCCGAGATCCTCTTTCATGCATGTTGATTAATTTTATCCCCAAAGCATCCAAGCCATCACAGCCAGTGAATGTGGCCCTTATTACATGGAGTTAAGATCCTCATAAATATTGAGTGTGTTCTTAAGAATAATGTGATGATCTTATTAGTCCCTTGATCTCCCTGACTGTCAATATCAGAAGCTTTGTGGTCAAAAGTGTGGGAATTCTGTAATCATTCCTTCAGGACTTTTCAAATACCATACCAAGCTGTCATAGGGTTAAATTCCATCAGCCAACTTGTATAATTAATAGGAACAACTGAAAATATTTAGTCTTTATTTCATGAGAAGCAAATGAGGTGCTGGTTATGGAGCATGGTGGGTTACAAAGTTTAGCAGATGTTAAAAACTGGCAAATTTTCCCCTAATATGGCATCCCATAGGTCTTCCCTGGGCTTTCAAGTGCTGAGGAACTTGTGATTGAAAGGTGTTACAACGTTGTCTGAATGAAACAAGGTTTGTAAAGGTCTTGACGTTCCTTTTAACTGTTGCTAAAAGCTCCTGGTGCCTACTAAGGAGATTCAATGGGAATTTTATTTTACAGATAGAGAGTAGGAAATCTGGAGATCTGAACTCTTGCTGAGCTGTTGCTTGTTTGCATCATCATTGCTTGGTGTGTTTTATGGACCAGGACATGGCTGTGCAGCTTCTACTGGAGCAGGTGGTGCACCCAAGGTACTTCTGATCCACATCTCAGAGATGTTGGAGAGCTGTAGGCCATGGATGGGAGAGTCTGAAGGAGACAGGAGGCAGCACTGGTTAGTGAGGGGCTCTAGGAGATGAGCAGATATGACTTATTTTGTGGGCAGCACAGCCAAAGGGTGAGGAGGGATTCGAGGGAAGGGCAGCTTTCAGCAAGTGTTTGCATCTCCCAAGCACCATGAGCATCATAAAAACAAAGGATGGAGTTTGCTGGAAATGGATAATGGAGGATGATGCCCTTCTGGCTGAGAGAGTTTTGTGGAAATTGGAATTGTGGATGTGGGGTGATGAGTGTTCTGGAAAAAAATCATGTGTGCTCGAAATGAGTTCTGCAAAGGACCTGTGAAGTGCCTAAGGGGACATGGAAGTTAATAGGACTTGAGCAAAATGGGCTTGGGCTCAGAGCCCAGAGAGGTATAAGTGAGGTGAACAACACCTCATGGTTTCCAGAGGAGTTTGGCATGGCCATCCCTTGAAAATCGCATTTTTTGGGGAGTCGGTCTGAAAGTCAAGAGGCAAATCTGAGACAGGTACAGGCAAAATAAATGAAAAAACCCCTGAGACAACCCAAACCAAACAACAAAGCCCCAAACCAAACCATTACTTGTGAGTCCTTAACTGTTAGATCCCCACTTTGAGCTTGGGACTGTAAATCAGCTCACCCTGTTCCTGGACTGGAGGAGTACTCGCCCTGGAGTTGGTGAGCACAGCAGGCACCTCGTGCACCTTTCTCCTCGACACATCTGTTTGCATTGTTATTTTGTGGGTGTTTCTGTCTGATGTAACCCAGCTATTTCTGTAGGGTTGCAGGGAAAGGAAGTGAAAGGGAGGGAGCACTAATTTCCGCGCTCCTGGTTTTACAACAGTACCTAAATAATCAGGAAAGTGAGAATGTATGGGATCCTGGGAGGCTGAAGGGAGGTGCAATCCGGCACTTCTGTGGCCATGACGTTGGACTTGTTGCCAGTCAGGAGGTGGCTGAAGGTCACTTTTGGAGGGCTCTTGAATGAGCTGTTCAGGGTGCTCTGGTGGGCTCTCCCCGCTCCTCAGGGTGCTGTGTTTCATGGAAGCCTCCACACGAGGCATGGCTGGGAATCCCCACGTTATCTCCCGCTGTGTGAAACGACAGAGAAAGGAATTGGGTCCTCCTGTCAGGCTGATCCTTCTGGACAGCAGTGGAGCGTGTCATGAGAGCAGTGTAGGAGCTCCCACTATTCCGTACTTCTGGTTTTTTAAGGGAATAAATATCAATCAACCTTCTCCAGAACTGTTGATCTCCTACCACAACTGAGATCACAGAGCAATTTTAACTGAAGAGAAGGGAAAGGAAATACAGAAGAAAAACTCAGCTTTATGCCTTGCCAGACCTAAATTTAGGCTTCAGAAATATGAACATAGCAGGGTTATGTTGTTGGTGAACGATATTATCTCCTACAGAGTTTTTCTGTTTGTTTCTTTGTTTATGTTTTTTTTTTAATACCTTTCTTATGCTTCTGCTGGTGGCCAGAACAGAAGAGCAGAGGGAAAAGCCCAGGGTTTATCCATAGAATAGCTGCAGTAGCAGCTTGGGGCTTGGCTGGCAGAGTGAGAGAACCCTGTGCTGGAATGAAAATCCTTTCAGCCTTGGCATGTGATGATTTTTTTTATTATTATTATTATTTTAAGGCTGTGCTGAACCAAAACTGCAGTAATCCATCTTACTCCTTGTTCAGGCTTCTGCCAATAATTATGTAAATAACAGATCACAGCTAATTATTTGTTTCATAGCTTCCCATTTTCTGTATTTGTGTTAGAAACACGTCATTATTATGTTAGGATGCCAGGCCTGGGTTCTTGGCCACATGGCAAACACCCAGAGTGGGTGAACTGACAGTGGCAAAGGGCCTCGTGTCGCTGTGAAACCTGCAGGGCCCGACTTGAACCTGCCTGAAGGTTGACTCTGATTCCCTGCCTGTGCTGGGATTTGCTGATCTGAGCTCTCTGCATATTCTCCTTCCAGAGGAGGGATCCTTTGGGAGGCTTTGCCAGCACAGCAGTTCGGAGCTGGAAGGGGGGTCTTGCCCTGTTGTTGATTTGCAATTTTCTCTTCTTTCTGCCTGTCACCTTTTGCATTTCATAGTGCCCGTGTGGTGGTGATGACCTTGGGTGTTCTGCATTTATCCTGGCCCAGGTAGTTGCTTTAGTCCAGCTTTGGCACCAGGAGGGTGGTTTGGGAAGTCCACAAATCACTGTGTGCTCTTGCTGTGTTCCCCTGCAGTGAGCCTTTTCATCTGTAAATGTGAGACTGAAAGGATTTCTTTCCTAATAATTTTCCTTAAGACACTGGATTTTCATGCTTACATTGCCAGTTGGTTTTCTCCAACACGCTTGTGCTTGTGAACTCTCTCCCAGCCAGAGCCACTATGGATTGGCACGGGATAAATACTCTGATGTGACACCAGCTGCCCACTGCTGTCCAGGCTTTGGTCCTGGAGCAGGTTGGTGTATGAAATGTTGGTTGTGAGACACTGAATCAGGGCTGCTGAAGTGCCTTGGGCCAGGCACTAATTTTGTGCAGTTTCAGGCCTGCTGTCGGTGCTAAATAATAATTAATATGGAATTGCAGCACTATTAATAAATTCCAGCTGTGCAAACTATGCAATAAGGAGAAATTATTTCTATTGCACCAGCGTGGCTCATAAAGAGGGGTCATTGCCCGTGTTGGTGTGCTGAGCTATTAGAACTCAGGTGCTGCTGCAGTTAGACCAGTGTGGAAGCATTTCTAATAGTCTTGTTATTTCCGTCTGGCAGCCTGAAATGCTGACTAACTTTCGGGATAACAATCTTTTGTATATTCAGGAAACAAAATACCCAAGGGCCACTGGTGACTGACAGCTCCAGTGCTCTGATTCAAACTGACAGTTCCTGATCAGCTCCCTCTTGGATGTGTTGGTTCCTCCTCTCGTGGGGAGGAGAAGAGGGAGGACAAAAACTGATTTCATGTGGTAGTATGAGGATATGAGGCTTTTTTCTTTTTTTTCCCTTCGCAGTTTTTCAGGAATCTGTAAGTCAAAAGTACCCGAACAAGGTACCTGAGTATTAGTGCTTGGAAGGGCAAACATTGATCTCTCCAGGATGACTTTCCTGTAACAAAATACAGCAAATACAGAAATATTTTCATATATATATTCCTGTAACAAAATAGAGAAAAGATCTGCCCTTCTCCCCAACAGCATTTCTGAGCTGTTGAGGGAATAACCAACTTTATTTCATTTACCTCTGTGTTTATTTAATCTACTTTTTGTACACAAGCAGTGAGCAGCACTTCCCCAGCACGTGCTGCCGGGAGCTTGTGGGCTCTGTGGTGTGCTTTGAACCGTACTGAAGTGCTGCAAAAGCAATAAAATCAACGAGTTTTTCCTTCTCTTGCCTATTTCATTGTAGCAGGGTCTTGGTAGAGCTGCTAAAGTTTCGTGTCACTCGCTGTTCCCTTCATAAAACTGGTATTTTTAGGGAGTGGGAATTTGCACCTCTTATGTGTTGGCAAATTCCAGCTTGGCATCAATGGGTGTTGCTCACAGTTATTTTGTAAGGTGGGATGTGTGACCAGCTCTGGGAGGTAGTGCACTGTTTATATGTGGTTTAACATATTGGGTAGACCTTTCAGGACTTAAGTAAATTTTGGGTCACACTCTCAAGCCCCTGGGCTTGGGGGCACTGGAGAAGGGGGGGCTCTTAGAAGCTAAAACACCTTTTCAAGTACAGTTAGAATTACCTGTGTCCTTAAAGGTGTGCTGAGATGCACGTGGTATTAAAGCACATTTTTATTAGCAATTTAAAAGTGTGGAATACTTTAAATTATTACAAAGCTACCAAAATTTTCATGATTTTGTACTGTGGACCAAGAGAGTTGCAACAGTAACTGAAGAAGAGAGAATTAAATCACTTTTCCTCTGCATTTCATTGTGCTTTTAAAACTTCTGTTTGGAAGTGGCTCAAAATTATTAATGCTCCTGTAGTCCCATTATGTTCAAAAATATGTGATGGTTTAAATGTCAAACTGCACCTCACTGCAAGCTTACATTTGCCTCACAAGTGTGCATTTAAATCACTTGCATTGCTGAAAGCCACTTAACAAGAATAAATTAGCAGTGGAGCTGATGTTTGAATAAAAACAGGAGTTATGTGAGTGGCTGGAGAGAGCTCTCTGTCTGTGAGCACATGCAGCACACTCTGAATCAGGATTTAACATTCTTGATTTAAATATTTAGTCAAGCTCTATTTATACCATTTTCTGTGTGAATGGGAGATATGTTCACCCCCATTTAGGCCTTACTGGGCTTTGTAACCTGATGAAGTTTGGTTTTATTCGCTCAGACTTGAGCAAATGAAGCACAGGCAGCTTCAGTCCTGAGTGGGAGAGGTTTCCTGGGCCTTTCCCCCCCGCAGCAGGAGGTTTGTGTGTTCAGCAGTGGGAGAGCTCGGGTTGTCCAGGCAGTCAGAGATGTTGTCCAGGCAGTCAGAGATGTTCAGCCCCTGGTCTCGGTGCAGAGACTGCCAGAAAACAACAGGCAGGCTCAGTCATGGGGTGGCCATCACTAGTTAGTAGATTTAAATGACTGATCTGATAATTAAGCTGTTTGTAAATTCAATTAATCGCACTTTCAGCTGGCAAAACTGCCATTTTTCAGTGCTTCAGTTTTCTTGGTGGCTTAAAACAAATAAAACTTTTGCTTTAGTGAAAGAAGCCGTTGAGAAGAAAATTTTTTAACAGCACAGTTTTCCCACTGTTTTCAGGGCTTTCTTTATTCTGCAGGAGCAAGGTTTTTTTATTTTTTTTTTTTTTTAATCAATGCCTTTGACATAATATAGAAGACCCCTGTTTGCAGCTTCCATTCAAACATGTGGACTCCAGTTGCCTCTGCTGGTGTTGAGTCATAAAGGCAGGAGACCTAAAATACAGATCTCACAGTCGTGCAGGAAGTTTCTATTTTAAAAAATAGGTTCATAAGTGTGGTGTTTCTGAAATATATCGGCTCCTTTGTAATTACACACTTCGGATATTAATACATATAATTTTGAAAGTGTAATTTAGACTCCGGTAGGTAGTGTCATGACAATTTTAAGGTAGATTTAAAAATATATTATATCTAAATATCTCAAGAGAAATTTTTCTTCTTTAGTGGTATTCTTGGGCTTAGTCTGGAGGACCTGATCTAGACTCTGGGTGGTTTTTTTTTTTTGTTTGGGTTTTTTTCTTTTGCAGAATGCAATAGAGGCTGAATTGTTCTGTCTTTTAAAGGAACAGTCCCTGGGTGCTTCTATGAGATTTCAGGGCTAGAGGGAAGCAAGAGCACACTCTGGATAATTTTAGGTTACGAGGTCTGGTTGGAAAAGTCTCTTGGCAGTTGTTAAAAAGCCAGACAGCAAAAGACTTGGCTGGTGGGGAGCTGGAAGAGTGTGGCACCTACAAGTGCTCTGGGCCAAGTGTCAGAGTGTGTGTGTGTGGTGTTCACACCAACTCCAGACCCTCCTGCTCCAGGATCTATGGCTTTTAACAGACTGGTTTTCCCTTTAAATTCAGAGGGGTGTCCTTCCAGCCAGAGCTGCTCTGTGGTGTGTGGTTTGCCGAGGGGAAAGCGAGTCACTGTCTGTCTCCCAGAGGCCCAGGCCGTGTCACAGTGCCCCTGGCATCTCGCTGGGGACCCCGCCCAGGGCCCTGTTCCTTCCACACGGGTGCCTGGGGGGTCCTGGCTCCTTCCCTGCCCTCCCTGCCCTCCCTCCCCCGGGCTCTCACTCGTGTGTGATCAAATCAAGCAGTGGCACAGCCCCAGTGCAGAAGAGCTGCTCTGTTTGGAGCCGTCCCTCTCCCATGTGCACACGGGTTCCGTGCTGTGCACCTGCCGTTGCTGGCTGCTGCTCTGACCTCGTGTGCCAGCAGCCTGTGCTGATAAGCCTTCCCTGTTCCTTCTATCCCAATTAGTAGTTTTAAGGACACTTAATTCCTTGCCAGTCTTCTAAAGCTTGTCTTTGTCCACAAACACTCTGCGTTGTATTTGTACGGGGGCCAGGGGCAGAGAGCTTTCAGAGCACGGAGTGAGGGCTGGAACAGGCAGTGTTAGGAGGTGTCTGTTAAAGACATAAAGGCAGCAGCCCAAAACACCAGCAATTGCTGGGCAGTGATAGCTGTGAGGCTGCTGTGTCATTGGAGCTGTAGCAGCCACTTGTGCAACGCTGCAGATTTCTCTTGGAAGGTTGGTAAAGCCTTCCTTGCCGTTTCTGTTCAGCTCCCTGGGCATTGTGCCTTCTCTGGGGTACAGGGCTGCTGCCCTTTTCCTCTGTGCCAGCCCCTCCTGCCCGAGCAGCTGCACCCTGGGCAGGGTCGAGGGGCAGCCCCTGGGCTGTGGGACTTGCCAGGCCTGCCTGAGCCCTCCCTCTGTGCTCCTCACAGTCTGCTGAGTCCCTTGGAGTCACACCAGCTCTGAAACCACTGCCTGCATCACTGCCTACAGGGTGTCTCCTTATCTCAGGAAGCCATCTCATTTCAACATTTTACACTTCACAGTATTGACTTGTTTCAATCCAGAGTTTTTTGGTTCCACACAGACTTGTATCCACTCTCTTTCCAGCACTGAAGATTCCTGAGACAGCATTGGGCAGGGGAGCTTTATGAAAGCCCAGCTTAGAGAAGCAGCAAACTGTGGAGTTTGGTTTCCTTTGGGGTTCGTTGCTGCAGCCCCCTCACTGTGATGGATAATTTTCCCGTGATGGATCATTTTCATGCAATGGACAATTTTCACATGATGGATAATTTGGGCAGTGGATGATGCCCCTCTCACTGGTGGGTGTTAGAGGTAACAGTACCCATGGAAGGGAGGATCTCTGCTGGAGTTGGAGAACATTGATGGAACTGAGCAGGGTGCAGCCTCCCTCATTGCTTCTGCTCTTGCATTGTTAAAAACGTGGTAATCATTTTAGCTGCTCAATCTCTCCCATTGATAATTGCTAAATGCAGTTACTTATGTACAAGCAAGCTCAAACAATGGGAAATATATGAAATATGAAGCCTTTCTTTGTGCTGGGGTGGGAACATACATCTTGCTGTGGTGAGGAATGTTCACCTCTTGTTTCCGAACATTGTGTTCAGCAGATGAGCTGTTTCCTCCTTCTCCTTCAGGTTTTGGTCTCTCCATTGGAGGCAGGGGCTGAGAGGCCGTGCCTGGATGGGCTGTTAGAGTAATTATCCCAATGAACAGGCATGGCTTTAAAGATGCTGTGGTGTGATTTTATTGTTATTGAGTGGAGCAGGGTGGAAATTGGCTTGGTTCTTGTTTTGTTTTTCCATAGCTCAGTCTATTGACATGTAGATAAGGGAGAGTCACATTGAGAAAGAGCTGCCTTTTGACTCCAGCAGTGTCCCCAACTGGGGAGAAGGCTGAAGAATGCAAGGGAACCTAAAAAAAAATAATCCCATAGCTGACAGCCTCCTGCCAAGCAGCATGTTGGCAAAAATGATGGAGTTTGACCTCTGCTGGGTGACTCTGTCACTGTTGAGTAGTGAGAGAAACCCCCTGCACAGGCAGGAGAACGATTTTACACTTCCTAAGGTACAAGAGTAAGTTATAGGGAAACATCGTTCTTAAACAGTTGCTCTCAGCCCAATTTCATGGAAACTTTACCAACAAAACAAATACAAAGTCTCTTTTTAAAAAAAAGCCCTTAAAATAGAGACGAGGTTAAAAGGAGACCGTGTCTAATTTTGTTAGAGTTGTGGCCCTAATTTGTCGCTTCTGGTGACTTGAATTCCTCACAAATTGCTGGTTTGTCTGCAGCTCTGTAATTCCCACATGCTGTAATTTTGCCCTTGGAAACGTTGGCCAGGGGCAGCTCTCCCTTTCTGAGCTGGAATTTGGAAGGCTTCAGCGTGGTCTCCCTCCGTGCAGTGGAGGTGGGGGGTGGCCTGGCAGGGAGGACTGAGCAGTTGTGGGTTGTGCTGGGACAGAAACCCCCCAGGATTCCCCTGGGAAGGCTGTGAGGATGAGCAGGGCTCTGGGGTGCAGGAGGTGTGAGTGAAGGCAGCACCTGGGTTGCATGTTGGCTGTAAAGGTTGTGTTCTTTGGCAGCAGTGTAACCATCCAGCAGAAGGATGCCCTGGAGAACCAGGCTGTCTTCTTCTAGGACACCTCAAAATGTGACTTTGAGAGTTGCTGCAGGAACAATTCTGAGGTGTTTGCTATGATAAAAAAATCCAAGAATCTTCCAAATCATGTTTTCTGCTCTTCAATTCTTATCATTTTCACTCTCGTGACCAGAGACAGGACTCAAGGCAATGCTGTATGAAGCTGAGTCAGGGCAGGGTTAGGTTGGATATCAGGAAAAGCCCTTTTACCCAGAGGGTGGTTGGGCACTGAACAGGCTCCCCAGGGCAGTGGGCACGGCCCCAGGGCTGACTGAGTTCAAGAAGTGTTTGGACAACACTCTCAGGCACGTGGTGGGATTGTTGGGGTGTCTGTGCAGGGCCAGGAGTTGGACTGGATGATCCTTGTGGATCCCTTCCAGCTCAGCATATTCTGTGAGTCTGTGATTCTCTCAGCTGCTGGAAGGGTCAGATATTGCTGAGAGCCTTTGGCTGGTTTGGAATCACTAACCACATGCTTTGAGGTTGAGCTCGCACCCAGTCTCTTCATTTTAGGCTGTATATTTAACTGTTGTGTCACAAACTGAAAGAATATGTCATTTATTATCAGGTCTGGGAACTTGAAAAGCTGAGATGAAAGGAGAGGTGGATCTCAGTTGCACTTTTGGGTTTCACCTTGGTTTGGAGTCCTGAGAAATTTAACCTTATTCTTTGTTGTTTGCTTTTTCCATCAGTTTTATCCTCTGTTTTAATGATCATTACTACACTTAGTATGGATCTCTCAAGTAAGAGGACATGGGGAAATGAACTCCAGCTCAGCCAGACCTAATACACCAGTAAATGGAATTAACCAATTATTCAGATCTTTAAGGGCTTATGATGTAACTAAACATGTGGATGGAAGTCACTCCTGAAGTACAAAGATAATTTAAGCTCCAGATATTTTTCACTTTTCTGCTCAGCTCTAAAATTTAACAGAGTGTTGATGCTTACTAAAGTAGTCACAGATGCTGCTAAAACAAATCTGAGAAGCCTGGGGAGGGCTTTTTGGGTACACACTAATTGTGCATTATTTCCATTTACAGTTATTGCAATTAAGGACACAGTTTGTGCTGGTTATGAGCACACAAGTAACAGTGAGGGCTGTCAGGAGGCTGGATCTCTCTGCACATGGATCACCTGTTCCATCCCTATGGGCACAGATTCCTTCACTGGCCTTTCCTTACCTGTAATCTCTGCTGTTGGCAGCCCTTGGCTGATAAGGGTCACCATCATTATCTCTGCTTCTCAACAAACTAATGGGGTTCTATGTTGTTTAATATGGAGCAGAATCTGGGCCTGCAGTGTGCTCCTGTGCAGACCCAGGCATGGCAAAAAGGCAAAAACCACAGGCTGGAATTTTAGGGAAGACTGTGTAATTTAAGCAAAATGCTCTGCCTGATAGGCTGCAACTGTTTATTTTTCAAATGTGCCGTGGAAATGTTAGTAGTGGGTTTGTATAAAGATGTTTGATTGTGAAGGAGGAATGTTTATTTGGGGCTGAAAAGTTTCAGAAAGGAAAGGATACACATATCTTGATCAGAAAGGAAGATAGCTGGGCTGGAGTCTCTTCATGTCAGTGCGAATCCAGGGCAGTTGCAGAGTGTTTACACTGCACAGCTGAGACCCAGGTTTTACACTTTATTTCCCTATGGTAGAAAGGATAGATGGAAGAAGGAAGAGAGAGCTCAGGCTTGGTTTTGGGCACTGCCATGAAGTGTTGCTGTTTGTGTTATCACAGAGCAGGAGGGCACCCTATTGCAGAAGTCCCTGTGCTCTTCAGCTGCTGCACCCCCATCAGTGGTGCTGGGAGCAGGAGGGCAAGGAAAGAGGATTGGGAGGAGGCTCAGCCATGTCAGGCACACATGGGAACCACAGATGGCCCTTCTTCCAGAGCCACCATCCTGCAGACCTGCCCTGTGCCCTGGGATAACTGGGCACAGCCTCTGCTTTCCCACCCAGCATAGCACATAAAAACTCCTCCCAAATAATCCCTGCTCACAGTGGAGCTGTGACTTAGTGGTTATTATTTTAATATCATAGTGTTGGTGAGGATGCTGATGGGCCTCGTGCTTGGAAACCGGGAGCAGCAACCAGAAGGGGCCGATCCCAAAATGTCTTCTCAGAGAAACAAAGGGACTTTTTCATCTACCTGCTCCAGTGGTTTCCAGGCTGCTGGGAGAGCTCTGATGCTCCCCTTGCTCCCTGTTGTTTGGCAAGGCCTTCCCGTGTGTCAGAGCACTGTGCCCCTGCAAACGAATAGGCAGTTAATTTAGGAATGAGTTGACTTGAATGCCTGATTTCCTTTCACACCTCTTGTTTGCAGCTGATCTTAGTGTGTACGAAAACATGGAGCTTTCCCTGCATTATTCTGAGAGAGTGTGTGTGAAAGGGAGAAAGAAATATGATGATGATCAAAAACATGATGATGATGGGGAGCTTTTAAATACCTGTACTGTGGCAGAAATCGAGGATGTGATTCAGAACTTAACAGTTGATATGGACTCAAAGAGGAAATAAATGCAACTCAAAGAGCTGCAAGAGGCTCTGGAACCAGGTTTGGATTAGGACATGCTGCAGCTGGAATAACACGTTTGGTCATCTCTGGAGGCTCACGTGGATATTTGTAGGCAGTAGCATTGTTAAGTTTGTCTTCTAAGGCAAATAAGTAAATTGTTTTCTGAAGGGAGGAGAAAGTAAAGCAGAAGCACAGCTTCCCCTTTCCTTCCAGGTGCTCCCTTCCTGCTCCACTCAGGGCATGGCCACACGAGGAGTAGCTTTGGCAGGTGACTTGGGGAGCAGCAGTGAGTGGATCAGGGCAGGGCAGCTTTCTGGGAATAAGCAGCTGATAAGGGAGGTACTGGGACACTGCTCATTGCATAAGGAAGGTTAGGCAATCAAATTTTTGTGGGGGTAAAACCCCAGACAATGTCCTTAAGCCACTGGTAGTATTTTGGTAGCCAAGCAAAAGGCAGAGGATTTTATTTACTTGTAGTTTTACAGAGGGCTTGTTTCCCAGCAGTTACATGATAAAAAAAGAGCACTGAGTTGGTCAGGATAGAACCTGGAAAAGCCCTCTAAGATCCAGTTGTTCCCCAGCACTGCCAAGGCCACCACTAACCATGTTCCCAAGGGCCACATCTACAAGTCTGTTAAACCCCTCCAGGGATGGGGACTCCAGCACTGCCCTGGGCACCTATTCCAAACCCTGGCAACCCTTTCAGTGAAGATACTTTCCCTAATATCCACTCTAAACCTCCAGATACCTGTCAGAGGGACAGAAATGATGCATTGCTTTCTTGTGTTCTCCTTTCTCTGTTGACCTGTGGCCTTGTTGTCTTATGACTGAGCGAGGTGTTTGTATGGGGAACCATCATTGTTCTGTTTGCAAAGAAATAAATAATAGTGTGGTGGCAATGTCTGATGGCAACTCACACCCTGCAGATAACAATTGCCACAACTGTGGCCACAAGGATGAGTAGTTTGCCATGAGACTTAGAGATAAGTAGCTTTTGGATGTGATTGAGTTGCATTCTGGATTTGGAGCCTGGCTTTTTTCTGTTTTGGGGGATTTTCTGCACAACCATGTGGTTTTGTAGAGTTTAGTCTTAAGGCATTCAATGGCAGCTGTTTTAAGGAGAATGCCAGATCTCCCAGGGGTAAACAAACCCCCAGGAGATGGCAGTTCTTAAATCCTCCTTCTTGAAAAGTTGGGACTGATTCCCTAAGCGTTTCCTCATGGAATGAGGCAGAGCTTGTGCTGCTGTCAGATGGAAACTAAAGCACAACAAATGTCTGCTGAAGGCTCTGAAAGGATTTGCCTTCTGTGAAGCTTCTGCCTTCCTTGCTGAAGTGGGGGGGGGATTTCTCAGAGAATCTCATAGGATTGTTTAGATTGGAAAAGACCTTTAAGACCATTGAGTCCAACTCTTAATCCATCACTAACCATGTCACCAAATGCCAGGTCTGGAGGTGACTCCCTCTGCCTTTATTGACCTCCTTCCTTCAGTCCTACTTTCACTTGAGCTCATACTCTTTACCCTGAACTGGCCCAACTTCCTGCAAAAGTAAGTACTTAAAAATTAGATAAGCATAAAGTTTATTCGAAAGTACATAGTGGGGGATGAAGAAATCCTTTGCATATGTTTAAACAGTGCTTGCAGTGTGACTGCCATTAGGCTTAGACTGTTTTGTGGCTGCTGCTGCTCCACCACGGCAGAAATCTCATTCCAGCTGCGTGTGTGAAGGGTGTAAATATCAGAACCAGCAATTTTCCTCAAGCATTTTCATTGCATTTGAATGGAGCCCAGGAAAAAAAAGCATCTGATCTGACAAGCAAACCTGATGATAGCTCCGGGAAAACAGGTTTTTTGTTTTTTTTTTTTGTTTTCCAAGCAATTTCTGCAGTTTTTCCTCCACTTCTCTATTGCACCATTTAGCTGAATGGAGATATATTCTGCCTCTAGCACCCAGCAGGAGCCTTCTGTCTATAGATGTTTTATGCAGTCTTTTCTTTTTGCAGTATCCTAGGGTGCTGTGCCTGAGGTGAGTAATTTTTTTCCTCCTCTCTCCCCCAAAAGTGGCATTAATAACAACACAAAAGGAGGAAATGATACCAAAAAGAAGATAGGAGAGGGTGGAGCGTGTCTGCATTTGATAAATGTCATTTCCAACACCTACATCTTTTAACATCCAACATCTCCTGTTGTCCCCAAATGTCTGCAGTCCTCCTGTGGGCCCTTAAAGAAGAAAGGGAACAGCAGTTTGTGACCCCACAGGAGATGAATTAATGCATTTAAAATGCATTAATTGCAAGAGATTTCTCTCAGTCTCTGCCATTGCAGATATCAAGTTGGTATTTTTTTACTCGTGGCAGACACTGATATGGGCACAGCCAAGTAAAGAAAGAAATCTGAAGTTAGTTCCAGGGTGGACAAGGTTCAGTGTGTGTGTTTAAATAATGGCCATTTAAAGACAAACTGCTGGTCCTGTCTCTGAACACACAAGGAAAATCTGCTCTGTTTGGTTTTGGTTTCAGGGTGCAAGGAGCAGTTCTGATTCCTCAGGGTCAGTGCCATCACAAACCGGGAGCGAAATGAGCAGGAGACAAAACAAAAATCAAATCCATCGCTTGGGAATTTGAGTTGACACGAAAGGCAAGTTTCTTCATTTTGGGAGGAGCAGTCCAGCTTTCTAGCAGCAGGAAAAAAAAAAGTTAAGCTGATTTAGGGAACAATTTTCCTGAATATATATATATATATATATATATATCCTGCAGTCCTGCTAAATATAGGATTTTAGGATTTGATCCTACTTACATGTTGAAATCTCTCATGGTTAAAACAGTGCCTCGAGGAAAGGGATGGATGGCAACTGTTTTCCAGCCCAGCTTCTGCAGTGAATAAATGGGTGACCGTGGCCCTTCTGGCTCCTAGCAGGGAGATACATTAGGAGGCTGATATTTTCCATGTGTTTGCTGCATGTCTTGGATTTCATGCTACAAGTGCAGCACTGAGATAGGTGTTTAAAAGCAGCAGGTACGTGACAGGCATTTCTCCAGCCACTTCTGTTCTCTGTCCAACTTTTCAGGAACAACCAGCCGTGTGACAGTTCCTCAAAACTGCACCAATTTCCATGGGGAATACCAGGTGCCCTCTGAGCTTGCCTGGGGTATTTAAGTGAGGTGTTAATCAGACTCATTTCCCAGGCAGCTCGGAGTTCCAGGGCTATTTGTGCATTAGCACAAATTATTTTCCCCTCGGTAAATTCCAGTTTTCTATACTTTTTTTTTTTTTTTTTTTGATCCTTATGAAATTTGAGTCTGTGGTTGGGGATTGCAGGAGTCTGAAGATGTATGAACAAGACTTTCAAGGTGATCTACTTGTGAGATTGTGCCCCTTGTTGTCATCGCTGTAATGAGCAGGTGTAGAGTGAGCAGGAGGAGCACAAAGAGCAGTTTTTAATTTTTTCCCAGATTGGATGGCGGGTAAAGAAAGTCTCCTGGCTTGTTTCCCTTCCCAAACCACTTCCATTTGGTCCTTCCTCACTTCCACTTTCTCTTCCCTGCCAAGCCAGGCAGAGCAGTGAGTGCTCAGCTTTGCACTTGTGCACAAAGCGCTTCCAGCTTTGCCCGAGAGAGGAAGAAATTGGACAACATAAATGGAATTCTCTTTTGTTTGATTTCCTTCCTCATTGCTGCCGTCATGAACATGTGAAAATTACCTCTAGCAAAACACTTAAGCTGAGATATAATCTGCCAGGGGAATTTGGGCACACAGTACCTGCTTAAAATAACAATAAATTAGACAGTTGGATGCCCTATTCTCAGTGCAGCTTTGAAAGTCTCTGCCTTTAACTATAATTACAAATAAGATTTAAACAATGTCATTTATTTACACAAGCTGGCTGTGAGTCATGGATTGCATCTTCCTAAATTAATGAAAAGATTAATTTCCTCCTGTTTTCATTTCCATCCCCCCCAGAGCTCGCAGACCAAACCGCTCCTGGGGACCCCGGGTGGAAACCACCCCAGTGCGGAGGCTGGGCAGGAATGCTGCAGCTCCTTGGAGTGTGTTCCTGCTGGGAACACCTGGGTGCCTGTTCAGACCTGCTCCCAGCTATCTCCTGGTGGTTGGGTGGCACTCACCAGGGATGTTGGACTCACTTGAAAGCGCCCTCGCCAGCTTGGCTTTGGCCTCTTGGAAAACAAAGCTCTTTGTGCTGGGGCAGCTCCCCTGTCTACCTTGTCAGGTCCCTGTGGATTTACCTGCCATCCATATGTGCCCCAACATGTTCAGTGGGGAGCTGGATCCCTGTGGTGTGTTCTCCACTCCTCCCCAGAGCAAACCTCTCTCTTGGGTCAGTGCTGAGGGACTGACACGAGCAGCAGCAGGTGCCCTACAGCCCAACTTCCCAAATACCCAACCCCAAACACCTCCCACGCCGTGAGAGTACTGGGATCAACACGACTGCAGCCAGTGGCACGAGCAGGACAAAGTCTCTGGGACATGGCACACTCACACAGGATCTGCAGTGTGTGTCCCCCCACAGCTGAGTGCTTGCCAGGGAGTTTGTTTTACCTGGGAATCACTTGGTCAGATGGCACCGATTTTTGGAGTTATGACTTCAGTGCTTCCTGAATTTGCTGCAAATCAGTATCAGAATCATTTACTGTAAATTTACTGACCACACAGGCATTTTGCAACACTCCTGTGCGTTGCTTTCAGTACCCAGACAACACTGAGGTTTGTTTTCCCTTTTGCCTCAGACTGGCACCGCTTTTCTTTTATTTCATCTTCTCTATATTATGCAGCATTTTAATGGGCTTACAACTCAGGTGCTTTATTTTCTGGTCAACATCTATATCAAGAATAAATGATCAAAGGGATTGTCGTGTGTTCTGAAAGAAGAACCCGTGGTACCAGTGACTGAAGTGCAGGAGCAAAGAGTGGGGGTTACTGGCTGTCCAGAGTTAGGACTGAGTTGCCTTTTAATTTTGAAATGGATTTTTTTCTTTTTCTTCTCTGTTCAGTGAGAAGGGATGTTCACAGGACCCCAACAGGCTGTTTCTTCAAAGTGCCTTGTGTTCCATACAAGCATGTTCTTCCTGACCCCATCTCTTCAGCTGTTTAGGTATTTCTATGCAAAAGCTGGGTGTGGGTAGGAGGGAAAGATAAATTCTCTTTGCTTTAGTTCAGTGATAGTCCCTTATGTGCAACACCTGTGGCTGATCTTGATTATCTCTGAAGATTTAACAGCTTTCCATTTCACACCTAACATCCTGAGATAAGGATTGGGAGTTAGGGACTATCCCAAAAGCCACGTTTTATTGGCCAGTTATGGAACTTCAGGTTATGAAACATCATTGCAAGAAATTCTGTTAGTTCTGGTTTTCACCAAAGCTGGGGGGTGTTTTATCTTACAAAAAGACTGACACCGTTGATTAACAGAAGAGAGAGTTGTGAGAGACGTGGGCTAGCACACACATTCCTGAGGTTATGGGTGCAGTGGGATAATGCTGCTGGATTGCTTCTGTTTGGAGAGGAGGAGCTGCTGTGGCTGGCTTTGGATCAGTGATTTCTGTTCTGAAACAGAAAGTCACTATGGCACAGAATGTGGCCACTATGACCAAAATACAAAAACTGCAGCAGTTCCAGTAACTGAAGACACGAATTGCAATGGAAGCAGTTTCTTTTAAACAGAGGCTGTTTTGTAAGCCTTTAGGTTGTTCTTTATCCTCCTCCCCCCTGACTGTTTTAATCCATTGGCAATTTTGGCCACACTTGAAGAAGGAAGACTTCTCAAAGATAATACACTGCTGGGGGTTTCACCGACGTTTGGAGCCAGGGAAACGAGGGAGTCCCTGTAACACGAGCTTCATGTTCATGAGATGGGAAAGAAACCACGAAGGCAAAAGGTTTTGAACATCTGCCACCTCCGAAAAAGCTTCGGGAATGCTGTCTGGAGACATAAAGCCATAGGAAAACAGGGATCTTTAGCTCCACTTTTAGGAAATAACCTTTTGCTATAAACTTGCTGTGAACTGGCTGGTGGGACCTCGCCAAGGCTTTCCTTGAAACAGATGTGGTTTCTCTGTTGTTGCCTCCTGATCTGGTGATTGCTGTCCTGACTCCGAGGTGCACCTGTCATTAAGGAATTAATGCACATTTCATGAGCAGAAGCTGAACAAATTAGAGCCTTTTGCTGTTTATAGTTGAGGGGTGAAACTCCTCCTTTAGCTGTATTGCAGTGTCTCCTGAAACAAGTGGAGGCTATGTCCTTTATTTCTTCTACTGCGTTGTTAATTATCACAAATTAAGGTGTGGGTGACTTGCTGGCAGCAATTTTTAAAGATCTTACTCTTGAGAAATGAAGGATTCAATACCACCCTATTTTTTTAAAACCTGAAGACTTTCTGTGCAAGGTGAAAGTGAGGGGGTTTGTGTGTCCTGGAAAGAATGTGCAGTTACTAAATTTTTTTCCCAGGTTCCTGTGCTCATCTATTTTTTAAGAAGTTCATTACTGAATGCCCTGGGGGAGATTTCATGGAATTTGTATCACTTTGAAATTCACACAAGGAAGTTGAAGTTGGAACTGTATTTGTCACTGGATGATGTTGAATTTAAGTTTGGGATTCATTGAGGTCCTGGAGCGTGTCCAGAGAGGGGAATGGAGCTGAGGAAGGAGCTGGAGCACCAGGAGCAGCTGAGGGAGCTGGGGGGGCTCAGCCTGGAGAAAAGGAGGCTCAGGGGGGACCCTCTCACTCTCTGCAACTCCCTGACAGGAGGATGGAGCTGGGGGGGATTGGGCTCTGCTCCCAGGGAACAAGGGACAGGACAAGAGGACACTGAAGCTGTGCCAGGGCAGTTCAGGTTGGACATCAAGAAGAATTTCTTCCTGGAAAGGGTGGTCAGGCATTGGCAGGGGCTGCCCAGGGAGGTGGTGGAGTCCCCACCCCTGGAGGTGTCCAAGGAAGGCCTGGACGTGGCACTCAGTGCTCTGGGCTGGGGGACAGGGTGGGGATGGGGCACAGGGTGGACTGGATGATCCTGGATGTCTTTTCCAACCTCAGTGATTCTGGGATGTAACACCCTCAGCACGCTGTGGGAAGAGTGAGGCTTCCTCTTTGGCAGAGGAGGAAGCTGCTCCAGGGGAGAGCAGGCAAGGCTGAGGTTTGGGGAAAACTCAGTTAAATGTGTGCTCAGATGTATCCCCTTGTGTTTCCCTGCATCCCTTTCCCCTTGTTTCAACAGGCAAAAGTTCCTACATGAGAAATGCTTAGTACTTCCCAAGACAGAAAGCACTGTAGAAAAGATGTTTTCATTTGCACAAGTTTTTGTTAAATACCCAAGTGCTTGTTAACACATTTTCATTGCAATGTTTCTCACTGTGTGCTCACTATGGTGTGTTTATCCACAGGAAATGTTTCCTTTTCTTCCATCCTGGTCTTTCCTTCAGAATGGCAGTAAACTTTTGGTTCCTTGTTTTGCCTCAGAGGGGTAAAAACACTGTCAGTTCTGTCATGGCACAGACACTGGTTCCTGTGAAATCAGACCTTTGATCAAAGGTCTGTTTGCAGTATCAGAGGCTCAGCAGCCTTTATCACCTCTCCACAATCTACAAGTAAAGTTTGGACATGGAAAGTGGTTAAAATGGGTCTTCTTTACCAACAGAGAAGTAAAAGCTGCCCTAAATCAGAGAGACTCTCCCCTAATAACAGCAACAACAGAAATGTCCCTGTCTGTTTTTATTTGGGATGAACGTCTTGTAATTAATCTTCCTTCTCTTAATTTCCCTTTCATCTGGGGCTCTTCTGAGCACTTCACAAGAACATAATAACCAAGCCCAACTGTATCTGTGACACACATGATTATTGTTATTATCTTCATTAGGCTAATGCAGACTCTGAAATTCTGCATGATCAAATAACTTACCCAAGGTTAAAGAGTGATGTAGTGTCAGGACTGGGAACAGAGCAGCCCTGTCTCCTAAGCCTGGGTTAAATTCAGGTTTTGCTGTGTCATTTGGGAGTGTGCATCACTGTCCTGTTAGCACAGCCCTCCTCACAGAGGTCCTGTGGCAATGCAGCTCGGCCAAATCAAAAACCTTGCTGTGGAGGGTGTTTTAGCTCCAGAAATTGCTGCAGCTTGCACTGAATAAAACACTCTGTGAATAGAACAGGACAAGCCCTGTTTGTGCTGTGAGGGCTTCCCGGTCTCACTGTAGCCTCATGCCCACAGCACTGACCCCTTCCAGTTCTGGACAAACCCGAGCTGTCATCCTTATTTCAGTGCTCCCTTTCTCACCTAAGCACACAGCCTCGTGCAGGTATAAGGTTTTATCCACAGATTTTTGCTATATCACCTATGAGGCTATTGTAGAACATAGTAAATTCTTTACTTGGTCATTTTAAGAAGCTGGACTGATGCATTTAAATATCTCCTGTGATAACTCCAAAGCTGGCTGCTTTTCTTTTTTCCCTAATGGTGCTGTGGGTAAGCCATGGGTTCCATAACAAGCTTTTGTGCCTTACACAGATCTTCTTTGAGTACCTATGTGTCTTATAATTACCTGTACAAAGCCACTTTTCTTGTGAACCAGATGAATTTAAAGACATGCTTCTTAGAATAACTAATGTGGTCGTGGACAGTTGAGCACCATGATTGATCCATGGCCTGGCACAGCTTTACCAGGACCCAGAATGAAATAAAAACACTTAATGTGCTTCTGTGGGAGATGGATGGATGTGAGGAGGAGTTGTCCCATTGCTTTGTCCTCAGGGAAAGGTTTTTTCAATCCGTGGGCAGGGACAGAAGGACATTTCCACTCAGATTAAAAACACACATTAAAAAATGGCCCTGGTTAGAGCACTGCAGTGGCTGCTTTACACACTGAGGGGAGGAAGCACAAGAGGAGGATGTTGGCTGTGTGTGATGTATCCCAAGCCTCATGTGCAGCAAAAACGTCTCCCTAGGGTCATGTGAGGATAAACCAGGACCTTTGGATTTATTTACATCAGGCACATGGTAGGATCCTTGCACAGACCAGTGCACTTGGGTGGGAGGGTTCCCCAAATGAATATGGGAATGGAGAGAAGGAAGGAGGAAGGGAGTATGAGTTGGGTGTGAGAAGCTGCTGAATGGATCTGCAGATGAGGAGATGGAGGAGGAGACCCAGAAAATCCTAATTATGATGCTCTAGAGAGAGCAAAGGTGGCCTTGGAGCAGCTTTATCCTCCTTTCTCTCCTATGAAGACAGGTTGTTCAGCCTGGAGAAGAGAAGGCTCCAGGGAGACCTGAGAACCCCTTCCAGGGCCTAAAGGGGCTCCAGGAGAGCTGGAGAGGGACTTGGGACAAGGGATGGAGGGACAGGACAAGGGGGGATGGCTTCCCAGTGCCAGAGGGCAGGGTTAGATGGAATATTGGGAAGAAATATGAGGGCAGGGAGGCCCTGGCACAGGTTGCCCAGAGAAGCTGTGGCTGCCTCATCCCTGGAAGTGTCCAAGGCCAGGTTGGACAGGGCTTGGAGCAACCTGGGCTAGTGGGAGGTGTCCCTGCCCGTGGCAGGGGGTGGAATGAGATGGTCTTTAAAGTCCCTTCCATCCTGAACCATTCCATGATTCTTTATGGATCACGGACTGACAGACTCATGAACCTGCTTGCCATGTTCAGCAGCAGTGCCCAAAGGTGTTTAAAGATATGTCTGAGGGTAAGGGCCATTCTGGGATTACTAAAGTTAGGGTAGGTATTTTTATCTGTCTTCAAAAGCTTTTTCATCTGGAATTTAAAACCAGGTTTCGGTTGCTACTCAAAATAGTAAAGTTTGGGTATTTTTATATATTTCCTGTCGTTTTAGAAGTGGGTGGCAGCACCAAGTTTGCATCACAGTTCTATCCAGGTTCTATCTATGGTGGAGATGCTATAGACAATTCCAGCTTTTCCAGCTTGTGCACTTAAAGCCTCATGAGCCTGTGCAGAGGGAGATTTGTGTAGTGGCCATTAACTCCCACTGCAGAGCCACCTGTGAAAATCAGGGTGCAGGAGCACTGGAGGTGTGCTCAGACCCCCTGTGCTGGCACAAAGCTCCTCATCAGAGCTCTTTGTCAGCCCAGGACCACGAGAGGGGACGTGTCAGGCTTTGCCTGAGCATCTGGCACAGCAGAAACCTGCCTGGAATGTGCCTGACATTCCCTGTTGGGCTGCTGTACTCCTGGGTGCTGCCCTTCTGTGCAGGGCACCTCTGCATCTGGCATCTCCCCTGCGTTTTATAAACATGGTAAAAAAGACTAGAAAGCTCCTTACAATTACAGACAATATACCAATGTGCCCTGGACAGCTTGTGATGTTCCAAAATAGCTCCAGGGCAAAATGCAAATGAGGGATGAGATGCAGTCACTTGGAAGTGTGTCCAATCTGAGTGCACATTTCTCCACATTTGATAGAAATCTTCCTAACTGGAGAAATTAGCTGTCATCTGCTGTAAATCATCAGGCACTAATTACCCCCGTTGTTCACTCATATCTCAGTTTTCTCTGTCACAGAAAGTGTGTGTGGCTGTAAGAGAGGTGGGAGGGGGTGAAAAACCCTCACTTGCCCAAGTGTGATATTAGAGAACATTGAGCCTCCACAACCCCGAAATCTGTGAGCAAATCCCTAAACAATTTCTTCAGTTTAACATTTTGAATTGAATTTTAGTCTTGTGACATGATATTGAGAGCCCCGGAGACGCAGCTGCTTGAGCAGGAAATGCACCTGAAAGCCCAGGTTTTTTTTTGGTGGGATTTCTGTTCCCAACCTGTCTGAAAATCTCGAGATAAGGTGGTCTCCAGCATTCAGTAGAGTGTGGGGTTAGTTCTTCAAATGTATTTGGTTAAAACATACCAAGAAGTTGTAAAAGTAAAGGCCTCACACTGAATCTGAGAACAAGAGCCCAATCATTATGTATTGTCTCTAGAACTCATAAATGGCTCTTTTCCTTTGTTGATCTTGTCTGGCCAGAAACCCATGAGATTAGAGCTGTGAAGCCCATAACCACATCCTCACCAAGCCAGCAAAAATCTCCAGAATCTCTCCAGAAAGAGATTTTGTAGATACTCATTTTAATTTCCTTGCAATTTGTGGCTCATGCCAGTTCCCTGACTCATCATCACCCCGGTGTGGTGATACGCCAAGTTTTCCAATAAGGAAAACAAGGGAGCAGTGAGTCACTGCCTGGATTCACATGCACTGGATTCGCTCTATCATTACCCATGCTGGTTTTATTTATTTTAATTAGTTCATATACAAAGTCTCTGAGATATGTTTCACTGCATGAATTAGCTCGACTTGTTAGTCTTGTGTAAAGATTAGAAAGGCAGAAGATGAGGAGAGCTTTTGATGGCAGGCCCAATTTTTCCTGCCGTGGCATCCACGAGGAGACTGTGAATGGGGGGAGTCTCTGAATTTCCGGAGATTTGAATAATTGAAATAATAATAATGTTATTTTTTGAGGCTCTCCTCTTTGATCTGAAAATCTGGTGAGGCTGCTGCTTAGATCTAAAATGTCCCAAGAGCAGCCTTTTCCCTCGGTGAAGGTTGTGTTTAATTCTGTGTTCGAGCAGAAGCGTTTGCATGAGATAAAAAACTAGAAATTGGGTCTGAAGCGAGTCCTGAGCCGGAGGTGCTGAGTGTGGAGAAGGGTCTGGCCAGCATTGTCTGGAAGCTGTTCATGATTCCAGTCCTTTCAGATGACTAATAGAAACCTCAGCTACTACCTCTGGTTGTTTGTTGTTCAGAGTTATAACAAGTTCTGATTCTTCCCATTCCACACAAAGGAACTGTTCCAAGTCTCAGTGAATAAGTCTGGGTTTAAGTTCAGGTCTAGGTGCCAATTCATTTGAGCCTGTCCTTTGAGCCAAATCCCCTCACTTATCTCTAATTGAAGTCTTCCCTTGGGTTGTAGGAATTGCCAGGCTGATTAGATTGGCTGAGCAGGAGTGAGATGAGGCAGGGGGGAAATTAGGGATCTCCTTGGAGGGAGCTGCCAGGGTGGAGAGGAGAGAGAAGGGACACTGAGCTTCTCCTTGGATTTGGCCCATGTCATTTTGCAGTCTTACTGCTGAGAGCTGTTGTTGAAATAGATAATCTTCCATGTTTTGGAATTTATTTAAGCTCCCAGGCTCATGTTGCCTGTGCTCCCCCTTTGACAAGGACATCCATCCCAGCCTTAGTCCCGGGAACAGACCTGCACTGTAATTAGGGAGATGGAGGATTTGATTAGGGTGTGGGTTTACCATGAGGCACCCAGCATTTGGCGAGCATTGGTTGCATTCAAACTCCTATTTGTTTTGGTTTGATTTTTATTTTTTTTAATCCCAGCAGGCCCAGGTGTCCTGTGCTGCCTTCCCCAGACACCCTGACCCTGTGCTAATGATGCCTTGTGCTAATCGATCCCACGCCTGATGAACATTTTTATCTCCTCCCAGTCTTGCAGGCAATTTTGTGCTCAGGCTTTACATACCACATTACAGTGGAGTTTGAGCTGTGTTAGAGAAACCATCATTTATTGCTGCCAGAGAGAGTGAGAAGTTGTTTTTTTTTAATATACATCTTCTCCCTGCCTTTGCTTTATTGCATTCCCTATTTTTTTTTCCTGATGCTTAATTACTTGTTATGTGCTAAGCAGGTAAGCCAGTAGCCTTTGGGAATGAATGAATAGCTCAGATACTTCCCCACTGACATTAAAATAATGCCAAAAACATTGAATGGAAAAACTGGGTGTGACAGGTGGTGTGAGTCTCCAAGGATAACACTGGTTTTGATTTGGAATAGGAATGTCACCTCAAAGCAGAGAGGCATTTTGATTTCATTTTCAGAGCAGGAGTGTGCTTGGCAGAGCTCACAGCACCTCTCCTTCCAAAAACCCTCTGCAAAGGCTGCTCAGAGTGAACAGCAAGTCCCGTGGTGTGTCAGAGCTCCAGGAGTGTGTCCCACAGTCCAGCAGATCCGTCTGACAGGAGCCTCCATCCCCTCACCTTCGGCATGTGCAGGGAATGGGAGGCTCCCAATGTCTGTGAGGGCTTTGAACTCTCACACTGACCTGCTCTGGGGTTTGTTAGGGAACAACTGGAGCTGTGCCAGGGCAGGGTCAGGTTGGATCTCAGGAAAAGGTTCTTCCCCCAGAGGGTGTTTGGGCACTGAACAGGCTCCCCAGGGCAGTGGGCACAGCACCAAGGCTGCCAGAGCTCCAGGAGTGTTTGGACAACGCCCTCAGGGACAGGGTGGGATTATTGGGGTGTCTGTGCAGGGCCAGAGGTTGGACTGGATGATCCTTGGGGGTCCTTCCCAACTCAGGATATTCTGTGATTCTGTTCTATGATTTTTAAGCAGCTGTTTCATTCTGGGAGTGATACCACGCCCCTGCTCACTCTGACCTTCCCCCTGAGCTGCTGGGACTGCTCTTCCCAGCCCTCTGCTTTATTACCCAGGGAAACCCTTTCCTAAACCCTCTGCTGTGGGTGTTGGCTGTTGCTTTTCAGTGCTTTCTAGGTCACAAGTTTCGTCCGTGCCAGCGTGAGCAGGTCTTGGGAAACCCTTGTTTTGATTTCTCTAATTGCTGGGTCTGTTTTGTTTGTTTCTTTTTAATCCTGCAGCACTATTTCAAAACCAAAGGCTGTTTCCCCAGTGCCTGTTGTCGTGTCAGGCAACAGTGGGAACGAGTTTTGCAGAGGGAAACTCGGCGTTTGTGTCCCAAGGAAGCCCCTGGCAGTGTTTGCGAGCCGGACGTCACCACACATTTATCAATACTCCGAGAGCAGGCAGGGAACGCTTTCATGGCAATCCAGAGGAGGTGGTGCTTCGTTTATACTCTTCTAGACTTGCTAGTTCTGGCAGCAGTGGGAATTTATCTCGAGCTACAAACAATCAGCAGGGCCACCACGGTGGTTTTCTGTGGCTGAATATCGAAACAGGGCCCGAATGGTGACGCTGGCGTTTAATAGCAGTGGGTGGCTGAGCTGAAGGCAGCTCGTTTGAAGCCCAGGGCTCGGGGTGTGAAGTGCTGTCACACCTTGGGGTTGCAGGGAAGATGTAATCACAGAGACCTCAGAATAAACTTCTCTCCACCTAATCTTTTCTCATGTCTCTGAACAGACAGGTGTGTGCACCACTCCTCTGCCTCCCTAATGCTTTGTTTGAAGGAGGTTGGATATGGCTGCAGGCATGAGGAAGAGCCTGGTGGTAGGATGCCTTTAATGGTTAGAAGGCCAGGGCTTGGCTATCCCTGCTTGGTTACCTCCTCCTGGGAGAGCTGGTCCTGGAAGCACCAGGGGAACAGAGTCTGGGAAGGAAAATGCCTTCCTAAGGAAGGTGGTAAGAGGTAGGGGAAGAAACAGAGCTGTCAATACAGAGTCTGCTTGGGCTATCAGAGGGCTGAGTGAATCTGGGTTCTCCAGCACCTCCTTGGAGGCTTCCCCAAGGAGAGGTCCAGGCCTGCAGTGGGGCAGGAGGGAGGGTGCTGGGGGCACACAATTGCTGTCAGTGCCTGGCCTGCATCCTGTGGAAAACTGTGCTGGTTCCCTTCAAGCCACCGTCATTTTTCCCCATTAAAAAATACCTTTAAAAATGCACATGCTTTTCAAGTAAGTGGTTAGGCTGGCCAGAGGTATTGCAGCACACACACACTCAGTGCTTAAAGAATGTGCACTGGCTTTACTGAGGCAAGGCTGGGTGAGCTGAGAACCTGTGGCTTTGCTTCTGTAGCTCTGCACTCTGTGCACAGGCCAACTCTACATTTTACACCTGCTTTGAAACCAAATCAGGATGTTTTGTTTTGGTGACTGGAAAATGGGGCTCTCCCAGGGAAGCTCTAAAGTCTTTTTGCTTTGAAAATGTGATTTCGTTGTGGTTTAGCTTATGAACACCGTTTCTTACTCTGTATTCATGTGTTCAGGCAGCAGTAAATGGGTGAAGAACCCCTGTTGAATCCTGCAGCTTTTAAGTTGTTGTAGCTCTGGTCAGGAACACAGAACCTATCTGGTCGTGCCTTATTTGTACCACCTACCCCCTGTTCTAAGTGTGAACCACACATTTCCAGGAAAATTTGCCTTTCCCAAAGTATTTCCCTTAAATCAGAGATAACTTGGGCCATTAAATGTGGATTTGCATTCCAAAAGCCTCCGAATCAGGTCTTTTGTATTCAGTGTTTGTGAAATGGTCACTACGAATGTCAGCAGTACCCTGGACACCCTCTGACCCCCTGAGGGGATGAGGTCAGCCAGGTTCCTATTCCCATTTACTTGACTGTGGCCTCCCTATCTCTAACACTCCACACCCAAAGCCCTTTTATCCTCCAAAGTGCTCTTAAAAGTCCTCTTCGTGCCCAGTGCCCCCAAAAGTCCCGTAACTGCCTTGGTGTCTTTGTCAGGTCCTTGGACAGCAGGCCTAGAGAGGGCTGCAGGAACCAGTCCCTGCTCACTCTGGGTGTCCCAGGGAGCCCTGTCTCTGTGCCCATCTTGATCAGCACTCCTGGCTGGTGCTGCCCGGGTTTCATCTCGAGTTCCAAGCTCTGTGTCAGCATTAACAGAGTCTGGCTCAGCTGGTGAGGTACTTTGGGAGAAAATACAGAATGTGCTTAAGAAATAATAGGTGCTATCACACCCTGTGCCGTGTAATCACACAGACATCCCCAATGGCCAGCAGCCCTCTGGAGAGGTTGTCTGGGGGAAGGCTGGTGCCTGCTGGCTGCTCTGGGCTGTTCTGAGATCCTCCTGGGACACAGGGCTGAGCTTTGATCCAAGCAAGGCCTTGCCAGCCACATGTGGAGGCTTGGCTTGGCTTCCTCGGGTTGCGTCAGGTGCTGGGAGACACCTGGAGCACATCTCTGCAGGCAAAACATTGTCTGGGGCCTGGCTCCAGCCCTCTGCCTTCCCATCACAGACGAGCAGAAGGGAAAGTCAAAAGCTCTATCATTTTCCTGTATTCTCCCCTGGTCTATCATTGCTTAATTGCATCCCTAAATCATATTAAAGTCTGGGCTGAGTCACTGCCACGGCGAGGTGGAAACAGAGCTGAGTAAATCTAAGGAAGGAGGAGGAGGAGTGTCTTCCCACATGAGTGTGCTGAGCAGGAAAACTCCCACAGCAGAGGAATTACTATCACTTCATGGCTGTGTTGCATCATCTGCCTGCTGCTGCCTCTAATTGAATGCTCTAAACCCAAATCAAAACACCTGTAGTCCAAAGAGAATATGAAATAGCCTTAGAGGAGGAAATCCATGCCAATTAGACATGCAGATCTCTCTTCATCTTCTGAGACCTTCTTCCAAGCTCACACAGGACTTATAATTGTGGTTCTTCATTGTCCTGTTGCTCTGACTCTCCACAGAACCCACTTTCCCCTGCCAGAATGAGGTTGTAGGATTAACCCAAGGTGGCTGCTCGTCAGGATCCTAAATGTGTTTTATTTGTGGTTCCAGGAGTTGAAGCTTGTAAGACACACTGTGGTCTGTTGTGTGAAGAATCACTGTAGGACTGTGAAGCTGTTGTCACTGGACAGATAATTTGTCACAAACTGGAAACCCTCCTCTCCTTTGCTGTGTAGGCATCATTATATTCTCCTGTACTTTCTGTTCTGGTTTATGATGCAAGTCCATAAAAATCTTCCGAGTCAATGTTTTCCATCACATCCCAGGCTCCTGTTCCTCACAGTTTTTGTGGTTTAATGTGACTCCTGGCATTGTGGCATGGCTGGGAATATGTGCTGTAGGCAGGGTGAGCACATTTCAGGGTGGTGGAGGGAGCTTTGGCCTTGTGTGTGTGTATTCCACCATGGAATGTATTCCATCTAGTCCAACCCCCTTGCTCAGCTGCAGGGAGTGAAAAGGGTGTTTAGTTTCTCTGCACAACCGAGTGATGATAGGAGAGCATGAGAAAACACTGTATTCAGTGTTTCCTCCTCCTTCCATGTTGTCCTTGATGGGTTTATTGTCCATAAAATTGGGATTATGGTGCCCACAAGTTGTTTTGACTTGCTGAGCTCCACCTGACGTGGGCAGTCTGGGACCAAGCAGGAAAGGAGCACAAAGTGCAGGTGTTCACAGCTGGTTAAATCAAGTGAGGTTTGAAGGTTGGGTTGCAAAAGAAACATTTTTTTTTAATTATTTTTTTTTTTGTGGAAGGGTGGGACACCAAGGGGAGGAGGTAGGTCAGCTAAGCCATGGAGGGTTTTGCTAGGCAAATGCAAATTCATTTTTGTTCATCAGGTATAACCTGGATAATGATATCCCAGTTATTAATGGAGCAAATGAGGGAAGCACAGCGAAGAAATGCCAGGGCACTTTGTAAATGGAGTTAAATCTGCCATGTGAGAGAAAGCAAAGAAATTCCTGTTGGAATTACAGTAGACAGCAATGCTCCAAAACAGAAAAGAAGGGCCAGGGGAACACTGTGTCAGGCTGGAGGCAATCAGGCACTTAATGCTTCAGGATATTATAGAATCACAGAGTAACTGAGGTTGGGAGTGACCTCTGGAGCTCATCTAGACCAAGCCCCCTGCTCAAAGCAGGGCCAACTAGAGCAGGTTGCTCAGGGCTGTGTCCTGTTGGGTTTTGAATATCTCCAGGGCTGGGAACCCACAGCCTCTCTGGACATCAATGTTTGACCTCCCTCACAGTAAAAAGGTTTCTTTCTTACGTTTAAATGGAATGTCCTGGATTTCAGTTGGTGCCCTTTGCCTCCCTCACTGGGCAGCAGAGTGAGGAGCCCGGCCCTGCCCCTGTGCTATCAGCACTGTTGTACATTGATAAGATTCACACCCTTCCCCACCCTCAGCTTTGTCTGCTCTGGGCTAAACAGTCTGATGAGAGAGCAGGGAAGTGGGAAATGTTGCAGGAGGTTGCACTGATGTTTCTGGGCAGATCCTGGTGGTCTAAAGCCCACCTGAGTGCTGCCCTGAGTAAATGGTGAGGTACAAGTAGTACAGAATAGCTCAAACGAGCTTTCTTACTTATTTTTTCCTTCTCTCCAATTTTTTTTTCCCTTTAGTACCTTTAATTTATGACTGTTTTCTTGGCATTGTCTCACGTGTCTTCTGGGAATAGTTATCTCTGGGTGTTTTATCTCTGGGTGTTTGTCATTAAGTGTGATCCTGGCAGTCCCAAAAGACAAGATATTTGTGGTGAGTGAGTTCAGGTTGATGCTCAGTTGATTCCTGTGACCTGCAGTGATGAGCAGAAACACTTTGGATAAAGCCCTGGATCAGAATTTGAGCTGGAGGTGAACTTTTATAGATGTTCAGTGTCGTTAGAGAATGGTGTTTCTTGGCCTGTTTTTATTTGCATATCCTCAGGTTTGGGGAAGAACAGGAGCCTAAATAAGGAAGTCCCAGATATTCAGAGAGCAACAGTGCCTGTTCCAGACCCAGGGAGTCAGATGCAGGTTATTTAAGCCACAGAGAAACATCCAGGCCTGTGGATCTGCATCTGAGACAAGTGGGCCATGAACAGCTTGGCAAATGTGGCCCCCAGGACGAGCTACCAAAGCTCTCCTCTGGGTTTTTCTTTTGTAGTTGGTTACAAAAGCAGGGCTGTTCCTATATACCTGATGTTACACGTGTTAATATGTTTGAAACAAAACCATCACATCTCACTGAATGTGTGAATACTGCAAAACCTGTTGATTTTGCATGTGCCAGTTAATATATTGGGGATTCAGGGAAGAGAAGAACCTGATTTGGTTCTCTGTGTAGCTGCTTTGAAGTTAAACATTTGGTCACTTTTACTAAGCTCTTTCAAATTTATTTGCTGCATTTGTTTTGAAAGTAAGAACTCCCCAGAACTAGTTAAATATGAAAACTTCCATCACTGCTCCTATCAATGTATCATATCTCCTTCCAACAGAGATGTGTTAAAACTTGTCTTGGATTCAGTCTGTCTTGTCAAACCATTTGAAGGTGCAGAATCAGTTTCCCTGGATTTCTGTCAAACAACAGAAGCAATGGGTCTGGATTCTGCAGAAAACACACAAAAAGAAAGCTCTGCTCTTATTTAAGTAGAAAGGAAAGGCCAGTTTCTCATTCATGAGAATTTAATTCCCAAACTCATTGTATGATCTTATATCTGCCTACCTGTGTTTTTCTTGCAATAGCCCAAAATTACTGAGTGTGCATGTATAAGAAAGAAGCCAATGTGCAGACTTTAGAAGTTATGTGTCTGAAATCCTGGTATTTAAAGCTCTTTGTTTTCCTTGTAGGTGTGTTATTGGACATCCAGCAGCACTTTGGAGTCAAAGACAGCGGGGCTGGTTTGTTACAGACAGGTAAGAGTGAGTGTCCTCTTCTCCAAAGGGTGCTTATGGATTCCTATCTGTGTCTCTTGGTTGTGGAATTTACTCTTACTGGGAAGGTGAATAAATACACTTTTACTAGGAAGGTGAATGAACATGAGGGGGTTTTTTGGCTTTGATTTGCTGCTGGGCAGGAGGTTGGGGCTCAGAATAACTTAAGTGTAGAATGGGCCAAAAGCAAACAAACCTAATGATGTTATTTGGCAACTAAATTCAACTAGGAGATGGCTACTTCCCCTAGAAATGAGAAACCAGCAGCAGGATCCTGTTGTTCTCACTGCTTTAGGGTGGTAAAGAGTGTGATATGTGATGCCCTTCACGTGCTCTACAGAGAATCTGCTGAATGGACAGTGGCCTGAAAATATAAAACCCATCAGGACAAGTGCCTGAGGCTGAAAGCTGCAGGCAGGGTTAACAGTCATTGCATCCATGGGAACTCATGGATTAACAACTGCCCTTGGGTGCTGTTGCCTTCAGACATGTCTCTGGTTGTGGTTAAGGAAGGATTATTGCAGTTCTGATGTCCAGGGATTTTAATGTCCCGGAGCCCTGCAGACAGAGCTGCACAACCCCAGGACACACCAGCTTCTCTGGCCCCTGGTGCTGAGGTGGCTTGGAGGAGTGGCTGTGTCCCTGTGCTGGGTGTGATGACACTGAGTGCTGTCTCTTGACAGCACATTTGATCCTTATGGAGAGCTGAAAGGAGTAGCCAGAGAGGAAATGCAGTATTTTAAGGAAACAGTCTGGTTTGGAAACCTCCTGCAGAATTATTGGTTGGAGTCTCAGATTTGTGGTGCTGTGGTTGTCTTGTCACTGTTATCTGTCTGAGGGAACCACTCTGGAACAATTACATCTCTGAAAAAAAGGAGAATTCAATCAGATTTTGAACAGTGTGCCAGAAAGACACGTTTTCCCATGCTATCACAGTGGATACCAAATTGCTGTCAGGAGCTTGTCTGTGGAACTGTGGCAAACACTGGACTGTACAAAATCCTTCATTCTTTAAGATCACACCAGAGGTGAGAAGGTTCTGGAGCTCCATCAATTGGTCTTTGATTTCAAGCTAAGGGAAGCACTGCAGCATCTCCTCCCCGGCACAGCAGGGTCCCCATCTGTGGCTGCAGCTTCTTGGTAATGTTGTGACACAAGCAACTAATATTAGTTTGTATGAAACCTGCCCAAGTGCTGCCCCTGTGGGCAGAGCTCAGCTGAGCTGGTGTGTGCAGCACGTGGCCAGGACGGGCCGAGCTGTACAAGTGTCACTGATTATAAGGAGCATCAATCAGCTCTGCCCAAAGTGGCACTGCCTGTCTGTCAGGCTCCTTTCTGCAGCAATCATTTGTGTTTATTTATTGTGCTCAGAGGAACGGGTCCTCAGTGTAGCGTTAGACACAAAGCGCCTGCAAGAAAATATTCTGGTGGTAAAAGGACACTTGCCAAAGCTTGTATTTAATCTTCATTCCCCTCAGTGGATGAGATGCTTCTGCAGATGATTTATGGACAGCTAGTAAAAGCTAAGCTTCAACGGGGCATTCATTTGTTAATTGCAAGAAATGTTATTTATTTCTCCAGCAAACACACAGGGCATCTGAAAACAGCATCAGTGAGATATTGCAGGATTGCTCTTGAGTGTGTCAAGAGTTTTCTGACTGATAATTGTTGCTTTAAGGAAAGCAGTATTTTCTCTTGATGGGTGTTTTTTTTTTCTGATCTGAAAACTGAGGGCTTGACTTTGCTCCTGCAATATAGATAATAATGCCCTAATCACAGTGCCATCAGAGGAAAAGAGTGCTCACAAAATAAAGCACCATTTCACATAAGAGTAAGGGTAGGGGCACACATCTGAAAATGTATTAAATGTATTACTCAGCTTAGCAAATTTCTGTGTTGGCAGCTGGCCCATGGCCCAGGTCCCCTTAACCCTGGAGAAATAAAAGATGCTGCCCTACACCACCACAACCACTGCTTTTAATCTTTACTCTGTTCTCCAAGTCTGACCTCTCTCAAAGTGCAAATCAGGGAAAATGGGTGCAGAGTGTAAAAGCACTTGCCCAGGGTGGCAGAGGGCCCTGGAGCAGGGCTGGGGCCAGGACTGGTGTCTCCCACACCTCTGCCTTAACCTTGAGCAGCTCCTTTGCAAGCAGGGACACAAAGACCATTTGCTTCCCCAGAGATGGTCCTGCTGAACTAACTGAGTGATGTGAGACGAAACTCTGCTCATCCTGAGGATGCCCTCTGAATAAAGAGTGGGTGAGTCCTCAGGTTGTTAATCCTGCGTCTAAATGAGTCCTAAATTAATTTACAATGTTAATGAGGGGGAGTGAAATGTAGTATTTGCTGGCAGTTCATACCATTTATCAAACAGGCTTTAAAATAAATAATTTAAAAAATCCTTTTAACTGAGAAACAAAGTTGCACCCGTTTTTTAGGAGGAGATGATTCTGAAAAGTCAAACAGCAAGGGGGAAAGAAATGCCCAAAGGTAGTGTTTGACCCTCTGTTCATCCCATACCCCATTCCTTGCAGGTACAGCCAGTCTGGTACCTCTCTCCCTCCAAACATTCAAAAGCCAATCCATACACTCTCAGCTCCTGATGCTTTCTGGAGAGCAAAGGGGACTGGTTCCTTAGGAATTGCAAAGACACAGTTTGAATTTTTGTCTTCTTTTTCATTAATCCTGAGATACAAGTGGCTCTTTGCCCAAGAGATACAATGGAAACTGGTTGGAGGGACGCTGTAACTCCCTGTACAGAAAAATCCCTGGACACTCCAGCCTCATCCATAATGGAAAGGAGCAGGAGGTGGTGGTGTGAGCAGCAAGGATCCTGTGACAGCAGAGGACACACTGACAGATGGAGCACAAGTGCTGCTTGCTCAGGAGCACTGTAGAGTAACACACACAGAATGTGTTGGTTCCAGCCTCACTCAGCTCTGCCTGATGCTGTAATTCTGTGCTGATCTTCCTTTTCAGAGCTCTACATATGCAGTTATAGAAATACTGGTTTAGTTCACTGCCCTTCAGGTCTGCAGCCAAGCTTTTTTGTGCTTACTGGATAATCCTGACTGATCTTAGAAGGTGACAGAGCATCTCTTTGCCTCCTTGAGCTGTAGGCAGTCAATATATTTATAAACCAGACCATCCAAAAAGCCTTTTCTATGTGTGGAGTTAGGTGGGAGCAGCTACAGAACTACAGGCCTCTAGGAACACAAAGACTGAGAAGGTGGACAACTGGATTTTGTTAAAACTGCTTCAAAATAGTGCTATCCTTCCATAGATACTTAGGCCATGAGAGTAATATCCCAGTGCTGTACTCTGGTTTTCACTAGATTTTTTTCCCCTTCTTTCTTCATTTTTTGTGCTTTATTGCTCTGTCTGCTCTCCTTGCCCTCGGATTTATGTTGCTTTTGTGTCTCTTGCCAGTGTCTCTGTGCCACCCCAGAGCTCTAATAACAGTAGTGCCTGGCTTGCAGTGCACTTTGTCTTCCAAAGATCTCAGGATGTTTTATGCTGGAGCGTGGGGGGGATAATGAGGCTGGCCCTTTTCTACAGATGGGGTAACCAAGAAAGCCAGAGGGGAGGAATGGCCCAAAGTGGCTCAGCAGGTGTGAGGCAGAGCCAGGGGGAGAACTGTGGGTCGGTCCCTGAACACGGAGCGTTCAGCCAGGTCAGTGCTCAGAGCCAGGGGTTTGTCCTCGTTGGTGGGCACCTGAATCCTCCAGCTCAGGGACTTCTGCAGGTGGAAACTGAGAGGCATCATGGCAGGGATTCCATGGAAATGCAGACAAAGTGTCTGTCTTCAGAAAGAGCAAAGGGGTGTCACCAGAGGAAACCCTGGTGACAAAAGTGTGTAGCACAAGGTCACATGCCAGGAAAGGTGAGGGAGATGGGAGGACTCATTAAAGGTGAATAATCCTAGATAACGGGGGCTCTGAAGGAACTTATCTCTCCTCACAAGCAGAGATGGGCACTCCCCCAGATGCCTTTCAGCCCCTGGTTTCCCTGGAAGCCTCTCAATGCCAGGTACTTTCTTAAGTCTCATTGGGAGCTCACTTTTCCTGTAAGGGTCAATTCCAGCTAAAACCTCTGTGGATTTGAAAAGTGAAACCTTCTGTCTCCCTGGGTTGCCCTGGTGTAACCTTGTAGTAGATTGCAACCCTGCAAGTCAGACACCTGATGGGCTCTGGTGCGTTGTGGTTGTACCCACCAAGCTCGTGCAGTGAGAAGGGGGCTTGAAATAGTGGGAGGGCAGTGGTGGGATAAATCAGACTTGCTGAATTCAATTCCTTTGACTCCCATCTTCTTGTCATTGGCTTATGATGCTCTAACATTTCTATTTATTCCACACAGACCACCCCCTCTGGAGGCTGCCTTTGAGTTTGTGTAGATTAGAGTTGCAGGTGCTGCACATTTCTTTTCTACCATCTGCTTTTACCTGAATAGATGCTGCCTTGCTCCTCAGCTGTGCTGTGCAGAACTGAATCACATCTTCATCTTTCACTTCCTGCTTAACTTCTCACTAGAACAGAGGAAATCATATTCTAGACACATTGTTTTCTGTTCAAAATTTGTGAGCTTTCATTCTGAGTGAATGAGTTCTTACCCCAAGCACCTCCCAGGGTGCTGGTACCTCAGGTGTCCAGTCCAGGAGGGGAGACAGAATGCTTTGTGATTGCTCTTCTTGACTTAGGACTTCAGATGGTTTGGACCACCCTGTCCTACCCACTGTCATCTTCCCTCCTTCCAAACACACTCGACGTTCCTAAATCCAGGTTAATTCTCTGGCAATCTGGGGCTCAGAATCCCAGGACAAGGTGGAGTCCTCTTTTTGCCAGGAGATCCTCTGAGTCGTATCAACGATGAGCAAAGCCTTTTTACCCAATTCTCTTTCTGTATCTGATTTTGTGTCATTTTTTTTCCTGAACTTCCTCAGCTTCCTGTAGGATGCTGCTGATCTAGGGATTAAACAGGGACAGTTTAAGCAATAAAGAAGAAAAAGCAGGGCTGTGTGTTCAGTGTGCCTTGATTAATCTTGTGACAAGTGTTGGCTTTTACCTATTTTGCTAGAGTGAGCTGAGATAGTCCAGAGCCTGATTATTTCCCATCTAAGTCCTTTGCAAGTTCCAACAGTCCTTTATTCCTGTGTGCTAGAACAGTGTCTGGTACACTAAGAGGTCACAGCAATCTGAGGGGCTGATTCATGAAGGCAGTTAAGCCTTTGCAATCAAGAGTGAAAGTATTTTCCTGAATCAGTGAGCAGGTCACAGGAAAATGTGTCTGTGCCCCAGCCCAGTCCCCCACGCACCAAGACCAGACTATAAAAGTGCCACTTGCATCCTGCAATCTCAGTGGGCAGCCCTGGATTGCCAAGGAAATCATCCTTGTGGGGAGAGAAGGGGCAGGGAAGGGAGGGAAGGTGTCCTTGCTTCCTGCTGAGGGGAGGGAAATGCTCCAGCCAGGGTTGCATTTTGTGTTTCCCGTGTCAGCAGGTGAGTGCAGGCTCATCATCTACAGGACAGGGAAACTGCAGATGGCCTTGTCTTCAGCAACACCTTCATTTTATGATGCTGCATGGCCACTAACATGAGGTGACAATTCATTTTCCCGTCCCCTCTTCCTGCTTTGCAGAAGGAGGGTTTGTCCTTTTGGCCTTTCAGACAGGGCAGGGGCTTGGGTTGGTTGTGCCAAGTGAGCCTTGCACTTGTGCTGCCCGTGGCAGGTCTGTTCTGTCAGCAGACACTGCCCTGGTTCCCTTCAGGCTGTAGTTCAGGCACCTCTTGCCAAGGTCATCTTCACTTCTGTAATTTATTAGAATAACGAGGGGAAAGATTTCCCACAGATTTTAGAGTTATTGTTCCAACAGAGTCTGAACAGCTTCTAACACAGCCTGTCCATGCCCCCAGACGTGTTCCTCAAACCTCAGAATTCCATTCAAGCTCTGTGTAGTGGAAGATGGCATTTTTGTTGGCATTGTGCAATTCTTTGAAGCAACACCTTCCTCTTCCTACCAGCTGTGCAGTCTCATGTAGTTGGTATCTGCACTGTGTTGTGTTTCATGCACAAATAGTTCAGAAGGGCTGCCTTGACTTTTGTCATTACCACCGTATTTGGAATATTGGATGAGGGATGTAACATTTGAGTTACATTATCTGTTGTCAGATATTTAATGACTACCAGTTTGTGGAAGGGAAGTGTGTACTTACCTTCCAGACCTTACAAGGAGGTTACTTTTTTCCTCCTCCTCCTCTGCAGTGGCACTAAAAGCTTTTGGTAAGAAGTGGAAAACCTGCTTAGCTTTAATTCTTGCCTTTCACTGAGCCTGTTAAGTTTAATTTTCAAGTGTGGTGACCAGGGGAGTGTTTGTGTGTGTTCTGAATCAGGAAGAGCCCTGGATTTCTCCTCTATACCTCGATCTAGATCTGTGCATACAGTTGCTACTGATACCCAATTCAAAGGTAGGTGTTAGCCCAGAGGGGAAGATTTTTTGCCTTTGACCTTAAGGGAAGTTGGATCAGGGTCTTCTATGAACCAGGGGTGAGGAAACAGAACTAACTGTTATAGTACACTTTTACAGCATATTTAATATGCTTCATCCCAGGGGAGCCAGAAGGGTTCTCTCTTAAAGATTTATTTTAAGCTTGCTTTGGCTTTGTCTTGCCTCCCACCCCTGAAGAACTCTCATTCTCTTAGAGCAGGGACCTGCACTTGTGCAGGGCAACGTCCCACGTGAGAAGTGTGGGCAGCCCTGCTGGCACAGGGTGAGATCAAGTGATACAGAGGCCAGGCTTGGTCTGTGTGCCCTGGGAGATTTCCAAGGTAACACAGGACTGTTGGAAGCACTGCTGTTGGAGGAGGTGTTGGATTTGAGAGAGAGATCATTTGGATAACCCAGATAGTCTTGACAGGGTGTGAAGAAGCTCTGGAGCACTGAAGGTGCTGTCTGGCAATGCAGGGAAGGTACTGGGGTGAGTTGCTGTAAGAGAGGAAGTTTCCAAAAGACTCTGGAAGTACCAGGGTGTATCTGTAGTAGTGGGAATGTTGGGGTCCTGGATCAGTCCATGCAATTTTTTTGCTTCTCTAAGATCCCATCTGGAGTTCCAGGTGGCTCTTCCTCCAAACCAGTGCTTCTCAAACATTTTGTACCAGACTACTCTGCATCCCTACAAGCAAATTCGTACAGTGATTTATCATCAGACCACTAAAAAAGTAACACTGCTACATGTCTGGCTGCAAAGAACTTGCTGTTACCTGGTGGACCACAATTTTGGGAACCACAGCCTTGGCAGAAGAAACAACATGTCAGCAGGGGCTGCAGTGATTCCCATATTTAGACCCACACACCCTTGAGCAGTGACTCATTTGTTACCTGTACCTGGCTTTGCAAATGAATTCCAGGGCATCACTTCTGTAAAAAGTGAACATTCCTCGTGGTGTTGGTAGGGTGAGCAGCCTGCAGAACTAGATTCCAATTAGCACAAGTAAGCCTGAGCTGCATGAATGGTGTATTGTTGCACCAGTTCAGAAGAGATCTCCCCTTGCCCCCAGTCCATGCACATATTCCAGGGTGTTTCCTGTGTGCTGATGTGAGATTGTAGAGCAAAGACCCATTTTCTGCTTAAATTAAGCAGGGAACTTGGTTTTGGAGAGAAAATATTGCTGACCACAATCCATTCCTTACCCCAATTCAGAGTCAGTTCAAACAAAAAATGTAAATGCACGTGAACAGTTTTTGCTAAAACTCTCTTTAGTTGTTCCAAGGTTTAGTCAAATGACTGAGGACAGCTCAGGTGTTTAAATCTCAGGTGAAAACCAGTTATTTGACAGGATGGTAGAAGGAGGAGGGGTTCACACACATCCTTGTGTTCTTTGCTGCTGCAAGCAGGGAAGTGCTTTGGTTTTCAGTGGAAAGGATATTTCTAGGGAAAGCTCAGTCCTGACATCTTCTATACCCCTGCTCAGTTATACATCAGGCTATTCCTAATTAAACATTTGGGCAGTTTTAACCATTTCCTCCTTCCAACCTTTTCGTCCACTGATGTTTACAGAAGGAAGATTTATTTTACATATTCTCCTACTGCATCATTCTCCTCCTTCTTTGGAGTTGAGCTGAACTGGAGATGTGGCAACCCTAATTTATTCCCCTGTGGGACAGTAGTGTTGAAGTGAGAACATTAATTTTAATACACCTTTCCAGCAAAAAGTTGCCTTAAAGAACTAAGGAGTTCCAGTGACTTGCTTATTTGGAGCTGCACTAATTTTAAATGGATGGCTACAATAAATTACTATTGGGGTGAGCTTGGAAGTGAATTAGGGAGGCACTGCAGGTAAAGCAGTTTGAGCTTTGATTTGTATTTACAGCTCATAGAATTGCAGAGTGTCCTGAGCTGGAAGGGACCCACAAGGATCATCAGGTCCAACTTCTGGCCCTGCACAGAACAGCCCCAAGAATCCCCCCGTGTGCCTGGGAGTGTTCTGCTCCCAGCACTGGCCAGGGTGGGCTCTCCTCTGGCTCTTTTCCCTGCTCCCTTCCTTCTCTAGATCATCAGTTTGTAGAGGCAAGGTGATCCCCTACCCTGTGATGGATTCTTGTTAAAACCCACCTTGGTAAGAGTTACACAGTGACATTTCCAGCACAGGATTTGTCTGTCTGGGGTTGAGTTGGATTTGGTTTGTTTTCCTTGAAGGATGTTTGAAATATGCTCTCAAATACTTGTTTTTAATTCTGCTGTCATCACAGTTCCTGGGTTTGTCCACCCTGGCATGTGAGTGGTCCTGGTCACTCAGCAGTTGATGGTGTTAGTTGTGAGCTCTGTGCTTGTGTCTTCAGCATCCTGTGCTTTTTGTCCAACCTACCTGGCAACATAAATAACAATAAAATTGCCTTAGTACCCTTGACCACACCTTTTGAGCACTGGAAATCATTGACAAGATCTGACAAAGGCACTATTTCATGAGAGCCTCTGTGACTAGAATGAGTCATGTAAGAAAGATGGGTGAGTTAAAGAATAACTTTACCACCAAAAAAAAAAAAAAAAAAAGAAAAAGTAAGGTTTTGACTGGGCTACATAATTTAAGCATATGGCCTGTTTTGAATAGCAGCCTTCAATTTTACAGGTGTAGTTTGGGGTGCATAAATGCTTAACTTACTAATCGTGCCTGCAAATCAAAGTAGTTAAGTGGCACTAATTCTACCAGAAAAAACTGCTCCTGGGGTGAATTGCAAGCTCAAAATTAGCGACTGAGTTGAGGATCTTTGAAAAAACCTGATATTAAAAATACATATTAGCTCAGAAGGGCTGATGTAAACAGCTGTTATGGTGAGAACCACGCAAGTGTTTGACCAGATAGATCCATTTCCTCGAAGGTAAAATTGCAGAGCAGGAGCGTGAAAATGGCTCATCATTTTTGCTGGTTTAGTTCCCCCCAGCCCCTGTTTTGTTTTTAAATCAAAGTCTTCCCCCATCCCTCAATGTCCCCGGGCAGGGGCTCCCGGGAGCACTGCTGGGGTGTGTAAATCTAAGGTACCAAAAGAGAGTCTGTCTCTAAGGGTTTGTTGGGTTGCATTTCTTGTAAAAGTCTTACAAAAATGCAGGTGGTTTCATTTCTGCTTTACCCATCCAAAGCTTTCAGTTACTTCCAGCTTTTTGGCTGCGTGGCAGCTGCTTTGAAACCCATGGATGTAGTAATAGGGAAAACTATTAGAGAGTATGACACTTGAATATGTCCTACTGGGGGGAAGGGTAGCAAGTCAAAGAAAAAATATTAAAAGAACGTGTATTTCTGGAAAAAATGAGAGGGAGAACAGATTTTCCTGAAAAGCAACTTTTCCCAAGTTGTCCTTGTTCTCACAGAGGATGTTTTATGGCAGCACAGTTAATAATACAGGATATTATACAATGGATGTTGAGTTTTCACTGACAGCTCCCCAGTGAGATGTTCCTACCAGCTGCTGATGTGGCACCTCCCAGGGACTTGGACAGGGTATGGCACACAGAGCAGAGAGAATGTTTGCATGGCAAATAAAGGACATGTTAATTTTCATTGTTTGTACTTGACTGAACTTGTTCTTTGTGGGATCAAAATCCAGAAACTGGACTTCCTTGTCCAGTCACCAGACAAAATTCTGGCAGCACCATAAGTTTTCCCCCAAGGCTCAGTTTTCAGCTGTACAGGACTGCTGATGGCAAAGCTCAGCTGGTCCCCTGAGACATTTATGGTGGTGTGGTCCCTTGGGAGAGGAATGGAACAGCCACTGAACACAAACCAACGTCAGATGGGCCACTGGTCACTCCTCAGTCTCACCTCCTACCTGTTTAGAGCTGATTGAAATGGGCTTTTTTAATACCTTGACAATGCCTGGATTTCCCAGACATTTTCTTTACTTCTTTCCATGGATGTCATTGATGGTGCAGGAAGGCAGGAAGGCATTGCATTTGCAAACCTTTGCACACTGCAGGATTCATTTGGGGATATTGTTTTCAGTGGTACTTGTTCTCCCAGAAAGATCCTGGTCAGAAGACATTTAAACTGAGGGATTATTTAAACCAGGGTCCACTCTGCTGAAACTGGGATAAACCCTGGGATCTTTCACAGAGCTCCTGTTCTTTTACCCACAGGAGCAGGTTCAGTTGCAAAGCTCACTCCAGGAGCTGCAGCTCAACTTGGCTTTGGAGTGTTTTTCCAAGTCAGGAATGACACATGGGTGATAATCTCAGAAATAACAACTGTAAGATACACACAGATTCATCCTCCAGTGTAGTTATGATCCTTTTCCAAACCATTGCAAGTTAAACACTGGGATATGTCAGTATTCCAGCAGTTTCCTGAAATGAATTTGTCCCTTTCTGAAGGCCACCCAGCCACTGTGAAACACTTGCTCTCTGTCTAAATTAAAAAGTATAACAGCGAGAGGCAAAAGCATTTCTAAATACTGCCAGTACCATTGAATTAGCAAATAATTTATGTCAAATAGCACTTCCAGTGCTGTGAGAGGCTTCCCTACCTACTGGGATGCCTCTTTGCTGTGGGATGAAGGCTGCTCATCACTGCAGGTGTTTATTTGTGGTTGTTCAGCTCTTGTCCCAGTGGTCAGTACACAATAACAAATCACAGCTGATGGGGATGTTTCTTGGTATTTACTTTGTGGCACAAAAGCCTATTAAAATATTGCTGGCATTTGGAAAAATAGATGGATAAGCTCCATACCCTGGCAGAGTTGTTTAAGTGCTGATGTGGGGCATTGGAGAGGAAGTAGAAAGTATTTATGGCCCCTGTCCTGTGCTCAGACTGCTGGTGCTTAAATGATGGTGAGACTCCCTCTGTAGCCTAAAGCTGTGAGAGATGAGGATATTCTGGATGTCCTAAGGTCGCCTCCCAGATGCCTCTGGCTCGCTCGTGGATCTGGTTACGGTGGGGTTTGGTGGTCGTCTGGAAAGCCTGTTGTATTTTAAAACAAAACAAAACAAACAAACTATATATATATACATATATTCCCATATATATACACCTATATACTTATATATATATATATGTATATATAAATGTGTTGTTGTTTTGGTGCCAGACCCCACGAGGAGAATAGGTGGAGTCCCCTGTGTGCTTTAACAGGAGAAAGCAGCACAGCAGCAGCTGGGGGGCTGGAGCCCTGCTTTCTGCCAAAGGCAGCTCCTGCTGCCTGGTGGCTCCAGACTCCTGCCTGCCCCTCCCTGTGCTGGTCACCCAACTGGGGCAGTGCTTCAGCAGTTTGTTCCCCCTCCCTTGCAGTTGTTTGTGTCTAAACACAGGGTTGCTGTGGCTGTGTGAGTGTCATGGCTGGGGTAATAAATGAGAATCAGTTCAGGGTAAGTGAGAGCTCAAACAGTTCCTTCCTTGCTTTTTTTTTTGAGAATTGTGATTCATAATGAAACCAGACAGTGAGAGCCTTTACACACACCCCACACTGGGCCAGCATGTCTGGTCCAGGCCAGCCCTGGCCCTGCTGCACTCGCACTGTCCCACACACCCACCCTCCCCTTCCTCCTCGCAGGAGAAGGTTTAAAGATCACCTGTGTTATTAATTTGCTTGTCCTTAATAATAAGGGAGGGTAATGTAAAAGCAGATGAAGTCATGATCATCCTGCAAAGGTGGTGGTGGGGGTTTCTCTGATGTTTTCCTCATGATGCAGAAACAATCAGCAGAGGCCAATTGGCTGGAAAACGCTCCAAAAACTTCTCAGGGAAGAGTGGAAATGAATGTCACCAGGAGTGTTGTCAGGACCAGAGCTTGGAAGAGCAGGTCTTTATGTGGATAACACATTACAATTCCTGGGAGGGCTGAAGGCAGTCTGAGAGTGATTCAGCTGCCTGGGTAGGAATTCTGTGTACTTTCCTCGGAAGGATCTGGTTGCTGTCCCTGTCACAGACAGGATGCAAGACTACATGGTTTTCTGACCTGTTGTCATTGTTCTCCTGTTCTTATGAAGTGGTCTCCTGAGGCTACATGAAAGAGATTTTACTGGGGGACTTATTATTTATTCACTGGCAGTGCCTCGGGCAGAAAGATGGACACGGCTGTTAAGGAGAAACTGTGAGATTCCATCAAGAGGTGATTTTTTTTCTCCTCTTTCTGCTGAATCGAAACCCAGTCAGCACTGCAGACATTTCCTCTGTAAAGTTTTGGTCCAGTCCCTAATGGGTGGCAGTGAGAGCTGCCATTGCCTGAGACACAATTGCATTTTACAGGCAACTCAGGAAAAAGTAGGTAATTGAGCAGGACAAAATACTGACATTCCCTGTGTGACCAGCAAACAGCTTTTCAGAAGTAAGGGTTGGGTGGGCAGTGCTACGAAATGTGTGTGTTTCCCACACAAACACATGTGTAGCTGTCAACAGCACTAACATTCCTGGGAGGGGGGGAGTTGGAGGAAAAACTCTGAGGGGAAATAAGACAATCCCATGCTGTGGGATTAGCACCGAGCAAAAGCAATTACCCACAACTGCTTTTACATCCATATATTCTGTGGATTTTGGCATATTCCCGTTCCAGGGTGATTTCTATTCCTAAAAAATTGAATTAGCATAAGGCTGCAGATGGCAGGATTTTAAGAGCAGAACCCCTTGCTGGTGCTGCCTGAGTCTTAGAGAGAGGGAATAACAACCAGATATTTCACGTGTCCTCTTGGAGATCTCATGATGAGAAATAATATATTTGCACCCCTTAGAATTCAGTTTAATTTGACAAATGTTTGCTTTCCTCCAGATAACTAGAGGCAGACAGTGTGAGACCAGGGTGAAGTCAGGCTGTTTAGAAATTCAGAAAGCTCCAATCTGACCTCTGTGAAGGAATTTAGCTGCAATACAGAGATGAATCTGTATTTTTTTCCCTTCAGATTGGTAATTTCCTTCGTTATTGAGTTTTACTGATTTTAAAAGATGGCATTTTACTGCTCAGCTAAAAGCACTCTTTGAGACATATGGCTCGAGTTGGAAAGGGAGCAATTTTGCAGAAGAATGGTGTGGAAGGAGTTTGCTCCAAACCCTGACACACTTTTATCTGCACGTGCACAAACACCCTCTGGGAATAGGATTCCTTGTCCTTCCCTGTCCAGGCATCAGTGCCCTGCTCCTGTGCCTTAGTGATAACACCAGAGCAGGATCTGGGGTGCCCTGGGTGTCTCTCATTCACCCCAAAGTGTTTCCTGTCCATTTGCCTGTGTTTATGCCCTGCCTGCTCCAGAAATTCCTCTGGAATCTGCAGAGACGTCTTCAGTTTTAACTCTCAGTAGGACAGCTTTGGTGGCTGTCCATGACAGACATTAAAATTGAGAGCAAAGGCTCATTTCATACCTGTGTCCTGCCAGAGGAGATGTTTGTCCCGAGGCTGTTGGTGCTGGGACAGCTGAGAGCCAATTCCATCATTAAAAGCCAAGTGTGGCCGTTTTCCCTTCCAAAGAGGGAGCTTGTGTTTGCCAAACCCTCTGTAGATGGTACAACAGCCCCCTAAAGCACTGTCATAGCAATTAAAAAGAAATCAGTCAGTCCCACTGGCTGCCTGGGGACAATGTCAGCCAAGAGCTGTGTCCCCCTCCCCATTCCCAAGGCAGAGCTCCCTGGATTTGCAAGGCTTTGATGCAGCTTTTCCTCGCCACCCTCAGCATCCCCCCTCAGGACTGGTAGCTCCAAAATCCCTCCAAAATTCCTCCCCCTGAGCTTGTGGCCCTGGTGGGAGGTGATGGCTGAGAGTCTCTTTCTGACCAAGACTGCTGGAAAAACCAGCATCTCTGCACCAGCCTTTCCCAAATCCCTGGCTCCGTAATGGAACCGTGAGCCAGTGCTCCTGTGCCCGGCTGTGTGTGGCTCCTTTGGGAAGTGTTTGGTTGGTTGCTGCAGTTTCTCCTGCTTTGTGAATGCAACCAGCAGCCACTGGGGGCTGTGTGTAGAGCTCAGCGAGGCATTCCCACTCTGCAAAGTCATTTCTTTGGGAATTTCATCTTAAAAACAAACCCAAACCAACCCGAAGTCTGGTGAAATCTCTGGGGTAAGAGTGTGTCAGATGAACATCTCCCTCAGCAAGTTTCCATGAGTACCGTGGCTCGAGGAGCTCTTGATTCCATTCTTAGGAGAAGGGGAAGCACTCACTTCCTACTGCCTTGTTTTTCTTAGGAAGCTGCTGCTGTTGGTAAATAACACGTAGCAAAGAATTTATTAGCAATACACCACACACGTGTCTCCTCTCTCTTGTGTTCCCTATTGCTGCAGGAAGTGGGGTTTGAGGTTCATTTCTCTTTTGAGACAGAAACTGCAACCACAGATAATTATTTGAAATTAAAGCATTGGTTGAGGAAGGCTGCAGGATTAGTGGTGCAGTTGTAAAGAAGGGTGGCCAAACCTCATTTTAGGATAAAAACACTCCTCTCAAATTGGAAACAAGGAACGCTCTGTCTCTTTATGCCAGATACAAATGATGCTTCATTCTATTATGGGAATAACAGATTTAACGTGTTTTATTGCTCGTTAAATCTAATTCATGGTACTCAATGCAGATTTCAGGGATCAAGGGATTTAGATTATTCTGCATTACCGGCTTTGGGCTGTCATTTCTTGGTGTGTTTAAGTGCACACTGGTTGGAAAGGCTTTGTGGGCAAAGGTGCACATCCCTGTTGCTGCCCTGAGGGAACTCCTGTACTCCTGGCTGCAGGTCCCTGCTGCCTTCCCGGCTCTTGGATCAGGGAACTTGCCAGAAAAGATGCAAGGTTAGTTTTCAGTCCTCAGCATCACCTGGATTTTGCTCTCCAGATGGTCACAGGAGCTCTGTGCTGGCACAGGGGAAAGTCTGACCAGTCCTTTGAGGAGGTCCCACCTTTGCTTCCAAAGGCTCCTGCGGATGCGGTTTTGTGCGTGCCTGGTGTCATAACTGCAGTGGAAAAAGAAAGGGCTCAAGGAGAGGAAGGGAATAGAACAAAATAAAGCTCTCTGTGGTTATTTAAATGCTTTTTTAAGACACCTTTCTCTGGCTGTGAGCCCTGGGTAAAGGTGGTTCATCCTCCTGGCAAACGGGAGCAGCCTCCTCCCAGCTGGAGGGTTATTTGTGACTGCGGCTCTTGGGAGGGGGTGGCACGTGGGCAGAACTTTGGAAAACTGCACGGAAAAGGGAAAAGCAAAACTGCTGTTTGTTCAGGCACACTTTGCTGAGCATCAGGAGTGATTCCTGCCTGCCTCTGGAACAGCAGCCAGGAGGGTTTTGGGTGTGTTTCAGTCGCGCAAACCCAACCTCGGAGCAGCGCAGCTCCCGGGGCTGCAGAGCTGCAGAGCTGCTGACCAGCCTGTGCACCTCTGGGATCTCATGTCCAATTCAGGATTGACCAGAATGGATACAGATCCATCCTAATTGGCTAACTAAGTTAATGAACTTTCCCTGCAGCTGATTGCACGAACCACCCCGTGTCACGCACTGTGTGAGCACCGAGGCCGTGGCCAGGCAGGGCTGGGGGCTGGGACCAGCCAAGCTCTCAGTCACTCAAAGCTGCTCCAGCCAAATGGAGAAGAAACTGCAGGAGGACAAAGCTCTGACTGGGAAATTATGATTTTACCTTTTAGAACTAATTTTAGGTGCAATTCAATAACATGTTAATAAGCCGTTGCCTAATCGAGCTGGTGGAAATGATGCAGATGCAATTTTGTCTTATTAATTTTTAATTTTTGGGGGGAATAATTGTAGCAGTCCAGACCAGAGGTCCTTTTAGTATGTCTGTCTTAGGTGATGATCAACAGCACATATATATGGAAAAAAACCCAAAAACATAAAAGAACATAAATGGACAAGATGATGGTGATAGTTCCCTGGTATGAACTGAATAGATGAGGACTTTCTGAACAAGAGGAGCTATCTTTAACAGTCCTTAAATTCATATTCTCCCAGGTCTTTGTCTAATTCTGTTTTGAAATAACATAAACTCTGAGCTCCTGGGGCCTCTGTGATAAAATCCCAGTGTTTAGTTAAGTCCTGTGCATGAAACCTTTCTTTAATTTGCATTTTTCAGCTGCCAGTCTTATTTGATGCCACCTGGTCAGTCTTCTAAGAGAGGAGGTGATTCAGTTTTCCCCTTTCCCATGCTACTCATGGTGCTAGATCTCCCCTATATCCCACATCACCCATTTCTTTTCCAATATGTTTAATGTTTTACATTAAAAAAGGACTTGTTTTGTCCTTTTGACAGTTCTTTTTGATGCCCTCTGTGCTTTTCCCAGTACTAACCTTTAATGTTCCAGGGAGGCAGCAAAGTTACAAGTACTAAGGTGTGTTTGTTGGCAAAGAGGTGCTGATCTCTGCTGCCATTAGAAGTCATAAGCAGTTCTGTCTAAACAAAAAAACTCAGCTCTAATGCCCAGTGAATCAAGGAATCAGCTTTGGCCAGGAGTCTAAATCAAATCACACAAAGCATTTTGCAGAAAAATAACTCCAAGTGGAAGTGGCTGTAAAACAGAAGTGGCCTTGGCTTATTTGTCCTTCACTTATGAATGGTAAGAAATGCAAAAACAGGGTTTAAACACTGCCAGACAAGCACATTGGCTTTGCTGCCAAGTGCCAGCAATCTGATGCTGTCCTGGGCAATAATCTGCTGGCTTTGGATGGCACTGCCACAGAAATCAAACTGTCACAGCCCCTTCCTCACGGAATGAACCGATTTGTGGAACCAACCCAGATGTGAAGATTATTTCTTTAATTGATGGGGGGGGGGGTCTGCTCCTCCTCAGATGTTCTCATGTGTATGTTTTAATGCAGCCACAGAAGCCATTCTGCTACAAACACACTATCATTACATTGGAAAAGCTGTTCACTGGGGCTGGATGGCTCCTGCTCTCCCAGAACCAGCTCAGGGCAGGGTCAGGCAAGCACCAGTTCAGGCCCAAGGGAAGGGATGGACTGGGAGCTGTTCACTGGCCCCATCCCTTTGGATTGCTGCTGTGCTATGGAGCTCATCTCCAGGAACACACCACCTGCTTTATTGATGTTCAGGTTGCCCAAATCCCTTTAAAACAGTGGTAATGTGATCACTGTAATTCCCAACATGAAAAGCAGAAGAGGGGGAGTGTTTGGGTTTTTCCTCTTTTCTTTTTAAATGATGATGTCTGTGTGGAGCTGTTCCAAATTGAATCTTGCAGCAAGTAAATTTGCTGGACATCCAGAGAGATGGAACAGCACAGTAAAAAAATGGCTTTTGCATGGTACACTTAGATAAAAACATTTTGAAGTACAGCAGGATAGAACTGAACTTCAGTAGGTGTAGAAATAATAACTGTGAGTAACTATCTACTTATTGCTTTAGCAATAAGGAAGATCTGAACAGCTGAATCTTTAAATGCAGCTTCTTGGACATAATATAGGAAATTAATAAAAAACAGTGAAAAAATTGAGTGCTGGTTTTCTGGTTGCTCTTATCTGATTTTCTGTTTCCAGGCAGTGGATTTCCCAGCAATTCCCACTGAAGCAATTATTCCTGTTGGTTAAGGTGAACAAAGCAAGCCTCAGGATATCCTTTGCTGGGAATATAAGGGCAAACCCTTGGAAGAGTCTGCTCTCTGCAGCGAGGAAAAGGGCTGGAATTATCAGTGCTGTGTTCTTCCAAGGGCTGCATCTTGTGCATTGTTGAGTGAATCGTGAACTTGCCAGGCAAGCTGTGCTCAGGCCTTGTCTGGCTTCATCAGTGGGGTGTTTGTAACCAGGTTCTGACCCTGTCACAGCAAATGGAGCTGGGTGGTATCGAGCCTGCTCGATGTAAGTGTCTATGTCAACTGTGTGTGCACACAGCCATCCTAAACGTGTTGTTTACATTTTATATCAGTTTTGCTCTGAGGAGACAACTGGCACCTCATGGTGCAACATGCTCCCTATGGAGGAGAGGAGATTGGAGCTTGAATACTGATGAGTGGCATCTGCAGGGAGGGAAAGGCAGTCTCGAGTGTCCTGGCAAACAGACACTGGAGGAACACTGTGTGAGTAGTCAGGTCCACACCTTTAAAACACTGCTTTTCTCATTATTAATTTAGAATAACTGAATCATTAAGGTTGGAAAAGGCCTCTGAGATCATTGAATCCAACCTTTGACCCATCCCCACCTTGTCAACCAGACCAGAGCACTGAGTGCCACCTCCAGTCATTCCTGGGACACCTCCAGGGATGGGGACTCCACCACCTCCCTGGGCAGCCCCTTCCAATGCTTGACAACCATTTCCAGTGAAGAAATTCCTCCTGATGTCCAACCTGAACCTGCCCTGGTGCATCTTGAGGCCGTTTCCTCTTGTTCTGTCCCTTGTTCCCTGAGAGCAGAGCCTGACCCCCCACCCCCAGCTCCACCCTCCTGTCAGGGAGTTGTAGAGAGTGAGATGGTCCCTCCTGAGCCTTCTTTTCTTCAGGATGAGCCCCCCCAGCTCCCTCAGCTGCCCCTGGTGCTCCAGCCCCTTCCCCAGCTCCGTTCCCTTCTCTGGACACATTCCAGCCTCTCAATGTCTTCCTTGCAGTGAGGGGCCCAAAAATAAACCCGGGATTCGAGGTGGGACCTCACCAGTGCCCAGCACAAGGGGATGGTCACTGCCCTGCTCCTGCTGGCCACACTATTCCTGATCCAAGCAAGGTGCCATTGGCCTCTTGCCCACTGGCTCATCTTCAGCCACTGTTGACCAGCAACCCCAGTTCCCTTCCCAGCTTTCCAGCCGCTCTGCCCCATCCTGGAGCATTCAGGGGGTTGTTGTGACCCAAGGGCAGGACTTTTCACTTTGCCTTATTGAACCTGCGTTTGCTGAGGACACAAACACACAACGAGGCGTTTATGAAACTCTCTGTTCCATCTTGTCCCGCGTCTGCCCTCATGGGAGAGCACTTCAGACCAACCCAACCCTTTGCACACCTCAGCCCCACCGATTTGGTGCTTCCTCGGGCCTTTTTTTCTTTAAAGCTCCCGCGCTCGGCGCCGTCAGCGTGCGACAGCTTTGCGTGACATACGGAACTGATGGTGTGTTTCAGAGCTCCTCACACTTGTCAGAAACTTCCAGTCTCTGTGATAGTCTGGAACCCCCTGATCCCGTGGTTTGCACTTGGCAAAGCGCAGTAACACGATCCATCTGCTGGCTGTTGAATTAGCAATGAAGTAAAACAAAGTCCCTGTAACAAGGGGGGTACCTACAGGAGAGTTTGTGACAGTGGTGATCTTCAGGGCGATGTTTTGTCGAAACAATTGTGTGCTAATTCATCTCCATCAAAGGATGAGTGTTTTAAATCATGCTGCTGAGATTTCCCAGGGCCTTGGATTGTCCCACCACAGGGTACCCATTTCACCTTGGTCACCTCTTACAGTTGTTAAAGTTGGAGAAGAACCTCTAGGATCATCAGGCTCAACCATTAACCCAGCACTGCCAACTCCACCACTAAACCATGTCCCTAAATGCCACATCTACACATTTTTTGAACCCTTCCAGGGATGGTGACTCCACTGCTGCCCTGGGCAACTTGTTCCAATGCTTGACCATCACAACCCTGTGCCTGAACTATCAGTAGCACAAAAGGATATTTGTTCTTTCTTGGCTTGAATAGTGCTGTAAGAAAAAAAAAACCCACTTTTAATTGTGATGGTAGACCTTCAGAAATCCCTTTAACATAGAGATGGTGCTGTAAACAGGACACTGCTGAAGCTGGAAAACCTGTGTGGGTTCCAGATTTCTGTAGTTCATCACGGGCAGGTCACTTCCCTGTGTCTTAATTTCCTTAGCCCTGAAGTAGAAATTAATGTTTAACTTCCTTTCTAAATTGTCCCAAGCCCCACTGTGATTAAATGTGCTGTGTTGTGTGTGCTGATATTTATAGCATAAGACCATAGTGAAAATGAAAATTAAAAGTAGCATTGCATAACCATGTCTTTGGAACAGAGGGGATGGTTGGGCTGTTGGAGAGTGTTTATTCACCATTGCAGGGAGATGGCAACTGGTCCCACAGGCAGCTTGAGAAACACGTGCACTCAGGCCTGGCAGTCCCTGGAGTAGAAGTGGCTCAGCCAAATCCGTGTCTCACGCAGGCAGAGCAGGGCTGTGCTTGCACACACCCAGAAATTATCCCATCCACAGCGAGCTGCCCGCTCAGGTGTTCTCATTGTTTGGAAATTTGTCGTTGGGAAAATATTCCCAACCTCCCAGCACATAGTTCTCAGCTGTGTCTCCGTGGATTGCCAGTCCCTTGAGGCAGAGGCTGCCTGGCTTTGCCTCCCACCGTCAGCACTCAGTTAAATGGGTACCGACGGTTTCGTGCTGACTCAGAGCTCACAGAGCCACTGTTTTTTTTCTCGTGGAGCATCCCTGTGTAGAAAGAGCTATTTTTACCTGAACCTTTCTAGTATTATTCCTGAGAGGAAAAAAATAAGCCCTTTGTGCTTCAAGTCAAACCCAAAAGAAGGGACCTTTCCTCAGAGGTGCCTGTGATCCTCTCAGCCTTCCAGGAACTGAGGAACGGCAGCCTCTGAATGTGCCTCTGTCAGTGCCTCTCTTCCTTCTTGGTTACACTTTGTGGTGACCTGCTGGCAGGAGAAACCCCTCTCTGAGGTACAAAGGGTTGGTGAGTCCATGTAAGAAAAGAGCAAGTGAGACAGAGGCAGCAGTGTCTTCGGAATCGCTGGTGGGTCAGAGCCTTTTCAGGGAATAGTTGTAGGGTCAAGCTGGTAAATTTTTGTTTGGAGGGAATGAAGAGAAAAATAAGAGCAGTGGAGTCTAGTTCAGTACTCAGGAGCTTCTTGTGGCTGTTAAGTACAAAGTCTACAGTTCTCCCCCTCCCCTCCTCTCCTTTGCCTCCACTGTTGGGGAATTTACTTTTCCACTGGATACACACAGGCAGCTCCTGAGTGTGGGAAGTGTGGTTTGAATAGCAGCTCCCTGGCCATAACCCCTGCCAGATGACTGAACTGCAGGACATGCAGCAGCAGTTGAGGCTGAGGAGGATGGTTTCCTCCTCTGGGGGGTGTTTGGGTGGGAAGCGTAAGGGGTTTTTATTTTTGTGCTGCTGAATTGTTGTAATTCCAGCCATGCACGGCAAAAGCTGGGCAGTGCTGGCTGTGAAGGTGCTTGTGCACCTGTGCAGGGTGGGACAGGCATCCAGAGGCAGGAATAGACACCAGGCCATCCTGTTTGGGCAATTCCACTCTTCCTGCCTCCTCACCGCAGTCGGCGTTTCAGCGGCTGAGCCACAAAGGGAGGAATAAAGACAAATGAGTTCTCCTTTTGAAAATACCTGTACTTAAAAGAGCCTCCCTCCTCCGTGGCGTTCATTATGTGTCTGTTTATTCATCCTTTGCTCACATGGTAATTTGCTCCTGCAGAAATGGATCTCAGCTCCACCCTGTGCTGGGACTGAGCCACCTCCGCTGGCCCTGCTGGAGGTCCTCTACCAGGAGAGGTTATCTGTGCACATCCATAATGGGACTGCCAGAGCTACATCTGCCCACAGCTGCTCCTGGTGCCATCTCTGCCTTTGCAGGAGCTCATCCCAAATCCCAGTGGGTCTCCAACTCTGCCCTGGCTTATGCTTTCCACCTCTTCAAGAGCTGGAAATATTCTGAGATGTCCCCAGGTGAAAATGGGAAGAGCAGCTGTTGATTGGGAAGAGGCAAAAGCAGTGCCAGCGATCCTCTAATGTTAAACATTTGTGGCCGTGGGTTGAGCTGGAGCAGCAGCTGCTGTGGTGTCACTTTGGTGTTAATTGGGGAGTGGGTGAGTGCAAGGAACAGAAATTGCTGTGGAAGAGGGGACAGAAGCCAGGGAGGAAGAGGCTGGCACAAATGCCAGGCTCCTTCACTGCAGTGCCTTGTGCTCAGCCCTCCTTCCTACAAACTAACCCCGTTTCTGCTGCCCCTCTCTCCAGCTGAACATGCTGCAGGTTTGTGTCTCCTGGGCAAGGGCTCTCCTTTGTGGTGTTTAGTTGTGCCAGAACCTCAGCTCCTGGTCTCAGGTAACTCAGGTTTCCGTGCCCACCCTGCATTCATTCCCCTCTGTTGTGCCAGCCCAGGCTGGGGTTCAGGAGCCTGGGCTGTCACTGGCAGGAGTAATTGCAAAAATTGATTCCTGGGGAATGCTTGTAGCAGGCAAATCCCTTTGACAGACCACACAGCCATCAGATTCTGCATTTATTTGAGTCAATCAATGCTCTCATGCATATTTGGGTCATAAATGCTCTGGTATAAATTGCATTTATTCTTGTGACAGCTGTGTTCCGTTACCTGTTATTTATTTGGCTCTGTTGTCCTCTGGTTTTACACCTTGTGGAGCTGTCAAGTCAGCTGCTCCCCACTGACAGAGCTCACAGCTCAGAGCCTTCCAAAAATAACCCCTCCAAAGGGATTTCAGCAGCAGCAGGGTGGACGTTGTTGGAAAGTCATTGGACGATCTTTTTTTGGGTTGTTTTATTGGAAAGAGGAGCTTTCTGCTTTTTGCCTGCTTTTTTTCCCCAAATTCCAGAATTAGACTTTTCATTTACGATCCAGAGGTCATTGATGCTGATAATCCCACTGATTAATGTGAATTTTGGATCACCCCCCGCTTGTCTCAAGGCTGAATTAATCAGGTTATTCAGCATTTGGAATGGTGGGGTGCTGACTTGGACGTTCCTGATTTTCCCTTGGAAGCTTTTTCAGCTTCACATCTTTTCACATTGTAAAAATGGCAGAAGATGTGATTTGGAGATGAATGAACTGCAGTGTCCTTCCAAGGGAAAGGTCAAATTGCAGTGGGCACAGTGCTCTGGGCGAGTCACAGGCATTTTCTGCCCCATACCCTTCATGCCAGGCGGCTGCACCAGCCTTGCAAGGTGCCAGTGGCTTTGGTGTTAATTCAGGAAAGCAGTTAATCCTGGAATTGATGGCTCTGAAGTGCCCAATACAAGCATGTGCCTAAGTGCCTTGTTGGAGCAGGGCCAGTGCAGATGTACCTTTGCAGAGCAGAGATTTGTGAGCCAGTTCTGGTCTAGTTTCTGTGTAAAACAGAGATGAAAACACTCCTAGTTTTATTCAACAGGTTTTATTTGCACAAGGATTTTGGGATGGACGCAGGCACTGAGTGGTCTGTCAATAGGGTTTATGTGTGAGCTAAACAGCAACACTGTCCATGGCATTACTACTGAAATATGTGTGATACAAGGCTGCATGTGCTGCTTTTCAGGTATTACCATTTTTCTGTTGTCTCCATTTGTTTTACTCTAAATGGAAAAAGAGTAAATCTGTAATTTAGATCAAATACCACGGTGGAAAATAGAAACACGCTCATATGGCTCACAAAGTATAGATACAAATGGGTATGTATTATTTATAAAGCAGCTTTGACATCTTAATATACTGAAAAAAGACGAGACATTTAGTCATAGTTCAGCATTCTGCACGTTTTGGAACTATCTTAAATCATCATCCATGAAAAATTCATAATTTGGATCTTACTTTAATTTTATGCTCACATTCCAATTGGGGGGAGGTGTCCTTTGCTCTTGTCTTTTTTTTTTTAACCTATTCTATCCCCCCACCCTGTTTTGTACAATTAAAAGCAGACAGCTGGGGTTGGGCAATGCCAAAGGCCCACCCTGCTCTCCAAGAACTACCTGATAATTAATGAGAACCAGAACTCTGACTAAAGAGGGATCTCCAGGTGTTCTGGTGTCCCACCCAAGTCCTCCTGGGTTTGCTGAACACAGGGAAAGTTAGAAAGTTCATGCTGCACAGCAGTAAAACCCACGTAGTTCCTCTAATGTGGACAGACAAAATCCAGGTATAAATCAGCTTAAAACCTGCCAAGTTGCAAATGAATCAGGAATATGGTGTGAGTGCCCCCTTTCAGGTGTTCTCAGGGGTGTCAGTGGTCAGGTTGTTTTGAGCTGGGCTGGAGGAGTGAACTCTGAATTGGGGTGATGTTGCAGAGGTCACTGTGTCAAGAGCCTCATTCCTACATGACAGAAGATCCTGGGTTTATGCTTTGTGGATTTTTTGGGGGGAAGCAAAGGGAAAAGGTGAACTTGCAGTCCTTCAGCTGAGGCCATTCCTTGGTTGCTCAGTGATGGGTTTGGATACAAGCTCAGTGTTGGCAAAAGGACCTAATGAAGAGATGGGAGTTTTTAACTACAGGGCTGGTGCCAGTGGGGTGCCAGTGGTGTTTACTGCTTTCCCTCACTCTTTCCTGGTTTCTTTAAAATACTGCTTGGAAGGATGAAAGAACCTCAGTGTCTGTAGCCCATTTCTCTCAGGTCTCTGCTGCAAGAGCCAACAGGGAGCCCTTGACTTGTTTTCTCGTTGCTTGAAACTCCTTCCAACCTCCACTTCACCTTCTCAGTAAGGTTTAGGCAGAAGCTCTTGATTTATTCTGTCCTGGTTTCGCCCATCCCCAGATCCTGAGCTCACAGTGGACTCCCAGGGGGTGGTGCTTTCAAGTAATACGAGTTCATGGATCCGAAGTTTCTCTGGGAATGAAAGATCTGTTTGATTAAGGAAACACCGACTTCTGAAAGCCCATCGGCCCGTGCAGCTCCGTGAGGCAGGGCTGCAGAATGTCTAATTAAATGGAGCTGCTCTCTGGAGGATTTGGTTTGCAGAAAATTAGTTTTCATGTTCTCGGTCTGATGTTTATTAAACGTTTCTTCCCCTTTTCTCTCCTGTGCAGTTTTCATCTGCAGTTTCATGGTGGCGGCGCCGATCTTTGGTTACCTTGGTGACCGTTTCAACAGGAAGATCATCCTCAGCTGTGGGATCTTCTTTTGGTCAGCTGTCACTTTTTCGAGCTCCTTCATCACTGAACAGGTAAGATCCCTTGCAAAGGCACGTTGTGTCCTGAAAAGGCGGACGGTGCGTTCCTGAAAAACTCCCCGTTCCCTCGAGGGGAACGTGTCCCCCCGGTGTGTGTTTAACATTTAGCATGTTGCTTTAGCTGACCTTTTGTGGGTGAAGTGTGCTCTGTGTATCTGTGTTTGCTTAACTGTGAAAGCTGCTGTTCTTTGATCGTGCACGTTCATAAAAAATAACAGACGAAGCGTATCCGAGCAAGAGTTTCTGTTGACATAAGGGCTTTGTTTTGAGGGAGATCCTAGAGAAGCTTTAAAAAGGCTTTACAGAAGTCCTGGGAAAAGAAGCCCAGGGCTGTAAGTGGTTCTTTTGTCTTCTGATGTGTAACAGAAGCCATTGGAGTTTTTTTTGGGAAGTCTGCTCGTGGTTGTGGAATAACAAAATGCAGCCAGCAGTGGTTTTACATGTGGACTTTGGCTCCTGTCCACAGAGGCAGAGAAGGTGGATGATAACACAGAGATTAGATGTAGTTTCAGCTCCTTTAACACTAGCTGATGGGTATATCTGGGGAGCTGATGGTGGAGTTGTCAGGCTCACTTAATTTTGCCAAGCTCTGCACAGCTCCTCTGCTGCTCCCAGGACAGCCCCAGGAGCCCGTTCCCAGGACTCCTCCCTGCATCCCTTTTCCTGTCTGTCACAGCCACGCGGAGGAAACAATGATCTGGCGGTTTCTGGGGGAAAATATCCTCTCGTTTAAATCATATTATAGAGGAGATTTAATTGCTGCAGGTGGCAGCATTCTTGGAGAGACAAATCACAGCTCCTGGCATCCTCAGCCGGGTTTCCCCCAGGGAGGGAGGGACGTTCCTCATCCTTTCTGCCCAGCTGCGTTCCGGGGATTGCAGCGCTGTGGTCACGCCTAAAGAGTGACAACCTGGGACTGAACCTCCCCACCCTGGTTCCTCCTGCCCACCCACGGGCTCTGCAGGTTCTAATAAAAGACAATTCCCACCCGAAGCAGGCAGTGGCTCTTACATGTAGGTCTGGCTTTCACCTCGGATTGGCTGGTGCTGCATTTCCAGAGCAAAATGCACGGTGGCCAAATGTGGAAGCCTTTAACTCAGTAAATTATTCTGGTTTATAGCTGACCAGGAAGCATCCTTTCCAGAGGAAGAGAACCTCTCATATAAAACAGAGAGGCATTTTTGGGTTTCTTTCTTTTTTTCCCCCCTTTTTTTTTTTTTTATTCTTTAAATGTCTCTCATAACGTACTGCAAAAGCAGCTGTGATCAGAGCCCAGAGAGAGAAGCACCTGTGAAAGAACTGATAACTTGCTTATAAACACTTCTCATGTTATGGACATACATCATGCTCAGGTTTTCCTCAACCTCTCTGCAGTGGACATGGTCCCACAGCTGGAAGTAGGGGGACACTGGAACTGGACTGATGTTTTCAGAGCTGAATTTCAGTTTAAGGATTTCGGGCTTAATACCTGAAGTAGTTCAGGGATTAATCTGTATAATTAATATATATAATATCTATTAATATATATATAATTAATATTAATATATAGGGTTGTTTGTATACAGGAGCTCAGGGTGGAAGTGCATACTGTTAGCCAAAGAAAGGGACAATAATGCTTTTAAAACTGGATTATGTTTGGAATCCAAACCCCAATGTTTTGGATGCCATAAGAGAGACAAAATCAAAATAGCCAGGCCTGTGTCAATTCATGCTGGATTTGCATCAGCACTAACTCTGGACCCAAACTACCACTTTGATAGAAACCAGCCTAATACTTAGAAAAATCCCCTCCTGATTTTCCTGGGATCCTGAACTCCACCTGAAGACTTAGCTGTTAATCCAGAGGTCTCATGCTCAGCTCTTGTAATCGACTCCAGGAGATGATGGAGAACTTTGCAGCTGCTGTAAGGATGTGCTTTACCCAGTGGCTCCAGCAGTTGACTAAGGTCATAAGAATAATCCCAACTTCCCATAGCATCCTTCCCAATCCATGTTGGAGGCCTGGTCTCTAGTGGGGAGGTCATGCTACGTTGAACAAGGTGAATTCCTGACACAGTGATGAGAAAAAGGGGCAGGGAAGAGCTGCTGCAGCTTTTTTCCTCCTGTGGTGACTAACTGGGCATCTCTCCTGATCTTTGTCCTCTGGGATTCATTCAGGGAGCAGAACACTGGCTATTCTCTCACATTTTTTCCTTTTCTCCTTTAAGGCTGTGTGTGTTTGTCAGGGAGGAGGGTTGGGAGCTGAAATATCAAAACCTCTTTGCTGGCACAAATAAAAGCAGTAGTAAAACCACTGTGAGCAGAGAAGTGCTCCCATCCAAGTCCACATGAAAACAGTGCTGGAAGAAGCAAGTTGGCAGAGGCTGAGCCCGTTGAAGAACTGCACAGCATTGATGTGGCAACATCAAAAATCCTGAGTTAGGTGAGAAACAGAAGCCATTCAGTATAAACAGCAAACTGTCTTCAGGGATTGTCTTTCTTCAAATTTGGGCAGTGGCTGGTGCCTCCTGCCTCCTGTCAGTGTGTAATTAGATAGAACACACAGCCACATAGCTCAAATTTGGAGGGTAAATGGGAAGAGACAGCTTAACAAAGGCACAAAGCAGCTGCAGAGCTGCTGAACTCTGAAGGCACCCAATTTGTAAAGGTTTTTGGCAGCCTGTTGGTAATATTGGTTCCTGGCTAAAATTTGGACACTAAAGGAAACCAACAGAAATGCTGTTATATTATGTGAGTAAATATGTACATTATTTGTAATTCATTGTGCAAACAAGTGCACAGCAAAGGACATGTTAATTATTGTCTGTCCTGCTGCCTTCCCACAGCTTCCCATGGGCTCTGGAGTATCCCTTGGGTCACCTGTCCCGACTGTGCCCCCCAATTCCTGGTGCCCCCCAGCCCCTCATTGGGGCATGAGGAGCAGAACAGACCCTGACTCTGTGTAGGCACCTGAAAACATCCCTGTGTTACCAACACTGTTCTCAGCACAAATCCAAATCACAGTCCCATAGAGCTGCTGGGGACAAAATCAACTCCATCCCAGCCAAAACCAGCACAAAAGGATTGGAGTTTAACAACAGTGCAGCTAAAGTACTGTCTAAATGCTGTTTTATGCTGTTTGGTTTAAAAAGAGTCACTGAAAACTGCCAGGTAAATCAGGAATTGGGTGTATGTGCTGTGCAGACATGTAGTTGCTAGAGAGCACTGCATTATTAAAATATCCTTAGTTATTTATTATCAAACATCTCTTGGTTCTTAACATGGAATAAGGGCCATCAAATAAATAAAGAATGAATCTCTCATCTGCTGGCAGCTACTAAATAATAGGCTCTCAAAAGGAAACAAATGAAAATCAGGCCAAAATTTAAGGGTTGTTCCAGAGTATATAGGAGGTGATAGAGAAAACAGCAAAATAGAAACAGGACAATTAGATGTTTGTAAGTTTGGTTACTGTTCATGAGGTCTTACATTACATTTAAAACAAATCAAAATAAGAAACCAAATAAGCACTGTATCACAGGGTAATTCCATAAATACACCTGGTTCCATGGATAAAAATAGCTCGTGGCAAATGTAACTGAAGAATATCATCAGAAGTAACAAGGCTGAGACAATATGGAAAAGGTCACCTTTTATTCTGTCAAATAATGTGATCATTTATGTTAGTGCAGAATTCCTCTGTAGAAAAAAAAGATGTGAGCCCTCCTTTCCACTCTATAACACTGTTTAGCACTTCCTAAAATAAAAGTTCCATCAAGAAATCATTAACAAACTTGTTCATTAACCTAAAATTAGGTAAAGTTGGTACATATTTAGACATATCTCTAGATTAACTCCATTTATAGAAACATCAGTAAAGTATGTATATGTCTTAATTTGTATTTTGGAACTACAAACAGCTGCCTTTTAATCAGTCCTGCCCCTGCCAGCACACGAATTTGGGCACTTTCACCTGCACATCTCTGAGTCAAAGGGTTGCTGGTTTACCCAGGAGCAAAGGCTTCTGCTCAGGAGGGATGCTCTGTGAGGTTGGGACACCCAGGGTGCCTCAAAACCAGCCAGAGCAGGCTGTGGGAACGTGGGTTTGCTGGAGCTCCACATGCCAGAAAGTTGGGAAATGGCAAACCAAGGTAAACCAGGAATGTGCTTTTGAATCCTCCCATTCTTGGTAGATATTTCTGTTCAAATGTTGATATAGTTAACAGGATAAGGCCTTTATGCTCCCACTGCAAGTGAGCCTGGATAGGTATTTCTTCTAGTGTTGTTTTCTTTTCCTTTCCTTTCCTTTTGATTTATCTCTGAAAGAGGAAGCAAATAGTCCACTGTGGAATTCCACTTAGCCTGCAGTGCTTGCTCATGTCCTGTCTTTCAGACTTGCCAGATGTATTTTTATTTCCAAAGCTTGTCTTTCGAGGGGAACCTAAAAGAGAAGCAACAAATGACGTGCAGTGTGGAACAATTGGTTAGCTGGGTTAATTTTAAGAAACATAAACATAAACCAGCCACCCCCCTACACACAATGATTCACTCCAAGGGGGAAAAAAAGCCTTTAGTCTTAAGTGCCCTGGCAGAAGTTGTAACATAAAACACACTCCTGTGCCTGTGCTGAGATAAATCCACAGTCTGAAAAACAGAAGCAAACAACACCAAAATCCCCAGGCTGTCCTTTTGTGTGTAAGGAGGGCACTGGGTGTTTTCTTTGAAGTCACCATGAATTACTGGATTGTTTATATCCCACTCTTCCATCCTATTATTTTGGAGCAGAGCTCTCTTTTAGAAAGGAGGCAGAAGGGGTTCTCCCAGAGCTCTGAGCAGTCAGCACGTGCGTTCAGTGCAACTCAGGCAGCTCCTGACAGGCCCTGTGCCTGCTGCTGAAGTGGTGCTGGAGCTACCACGGGCTCTTCGTGGCCAGAGCTGTTGGTTGGCTCTGCTGTGCTTTGCCAGCCTTTGATGTGGCACTGGAACCCTGCAGACCAGCTGGTGCTGTTGACATTTGGATTTCTTTGCCCTTTGCCAGACTGCTCAGGAAAAACAATATCCACTGTGTCTCCCTGAGCAGAGAGGAGATGAGGTGGGTGATGCAGAGCTCCAGTGCTGCTGCTCTGCCAGCCAGAGGTGTCAGCTCCCAGATGGGTCAGGGCTGCAGTTATACCCTCCCTGCATTGCCTGGTACCTGCAGCCTCCCCCTGCTCTGCCCCTGCTCTCTGAGGTGAGAGATGATGCAACCTGTGCATCTTCTCCCTGGTTATCAGAGCTCCAGGAGAGCTGCTGTGCTGGGGGGACTGGGATCAGCAGGCACCAGGTGAGGGAGGTGCTGTGCTGGGTTAGGTGGCTCTGAAGTCCCAGAAGAGGGAGAGGATTTGGGCTCTCATCTCTGCTCCACACTGCAGAGTGGAATTCTTTATAGACTGATTCTGCCTCGTGCTCCTCTCCCATATGTCTGAAAGCAGATGGTTTGAAAAAGATAATTCCTACAGCCCCCTTAAGAATTAAAGAATTGTTAAGTTTGGAAAAGCCCTCTGAGATCATCAAGTCCAACCATCAACCCAGCACCACCACCATGTTCACCACTAACCCACGTCCCCAAGTGCCACATCCATACATTTTTTTCAACACTTCCAGGGATGGTGACTCTGTTCCTGCCCTGGGCAGCCTGTGCCAGTGCCTGACAACCCTTTCTGTGAAGATTTTTTCCTGCTATCCAGCCTAAACGTCCCTGGTACAACTTGAGGCCATTTCCCCTCGTGCTGTCACTAGACCTGCACTAGATGTTGTCCATCAGAAGAGATGGACCTCCCTCAAGTCTGGATGTGCCTCCACCTGCTGGAGACGGGGCTGGGATCTCCAAAGATATTTGGGTGTAGGAATTGTCAGGTTCCTGCAGCAGTTCTGCTGTGATACACTCCCTCATGGCTGCTTTAGTCTCCAGCTGCAGCCAGGACTAGACAAGACAACAAAACCCATGTGCCCCGGACAAGAAAGTGTGAGGGTTTCTATGGGAATTGAAAGGCACTATTTCTTTGACCCCTCTCCAGCAGGAAGGCTCCTGCTGCTCCTTCCCATGCTACTCTCTTATAAGTTTTACTACCTTGCATTTTTTAATATGGATTATATGAGGTGTACAGTAAGAAAAAATACACTATTGCTTATTCATTTAATTAATGAAGGACTGACTGAGCTGGTCTTAAGGGATACTGGGCATCTGTCAAGTCTGCTCTAATCTTCAGCACAGCTGATTCCAAATACTATGTGGGAAACTCTTTTCCTGCAAGAACAACATCTCTTGCACAGACAAGCATAATGATTTGAACTCTTAGATCTTGGGTCCTCATTGTTCCCTCAGATTTTGCTGACCCAGGACAGAAGAGTTGGGAAAAGATTTATATAGATGAAATAGTTGCAGAGTGCAGAATTACTGTCATGTATTTGTCTCCTGGTTGCTTTATATTCCTACCTTGTCCCTTTGCACCTGTCACCCTTCCAAGGGAAACTATAAATGAAAACCAGATTAAGGTGTTCTCAGAGCAGCAGCCCCAAAAAGCCAATCTATGAGAGGAGGCAGCTTTTCACAGGTGTTATCAGAAATTGGAACGTTGCATTTTGTGCTCAGAGCGTTGGTTTTTTCCATCCAGTATCTGTGCCTGGGTATCTGTGAAGCATTTGGGAAGAGTTATTGAAAACACAGCTGGTGATGAGCAGGAGAGAGACAGAGCACAGCTCCAAAGCTTACTCAGGAAGCTTATTCCTGTGATGAGAGAAATGAACTACAAGGAACTATCATAAGGAATATCTCTGCCATACATTGCATTTCCCACCTGCAGAGTGTCTGGAACAGGATTGGTTCTGTTCTGCCCTCTGGGACCTGAAAACAATCAAGATACAGCCCCCCCAAATCCCACCTTGCCCACACAGGGTCAGTCTGGCACCAACCACATCGCATTCAAACTTCTCAAATCACCCCAGTTACGTGCTGCTGTGTCCATAAATGTGCCTCCTGCCCTCTGCCACCTCCTTTCAGGTCATTAAATTGGTTTGAAGTCGTGCAATACCTGAATCAAACCCCGTGGATGCTGAAAGAGGGGCTGTTTCTCTCGCCGAGTGCCAGAGCTCAGCTGCACTGCCGTGTGCTCGCTGGAATGGAGGCAGGGGCTTGCACTGAAGTGCCAGCCCTGCCCCTCAGGGCTCAGGAATTTTCCAGAGCAGGTGGACAGAGCTTTGTGCTGGGACAGTGTCAAGAAACAGGCTTGAAGCTCAGTGCTGATTTGGCCCAAAGCTCAGTGCTGATTTGACCCAAAGCTCAGTGCTGATTTGGCCCAAAGCTCAGTGCTGATTTGACCCAAAGCTCAGTGCTGATTTGACCCAAAGCTCAGTGCTGATTTGCAGAGGGTCTCAGTGAGGACCCCTGTAATCACCTGCCCTGTTTCAGAGAGCTGTTGGTTGTCTGGGTTACTGTGGAAATCATTATCACAGGGTCTGTGATTGTGGTTCTGATTCAGCTCCTTCTCTGGAAGTCTGTGGGAACCTTTTGTGGGAATTGAGTCAGATCCTGCTTCTCTTTAAATCAACACACATTTGGTGCAGTTTCATCAGGTCATGAAAATGCTTGGTGACAGCAGCTGGGGACTGTGGTGCACAAAAGATCTTCACAGGCCAAAGACCTTTACAGGTTTGCCCCATTTTTATGCAGAAACCTGAATGTATTGTCTCTGTGTTGAAGAGTAGGGAAGCTCAGTTGCTGTACCAGTTAATGGGTGGTGTGGAAGCAAAGCCTGCCTGTGACATCCCACCTGTCCTGCTTTTGTTGTGCCTGAGCAGGAAATCTCACTGGCACTGATTTGCTGCGGAGGCAGAGGGAAGAAGGCATATTTATTTTATTTCCAGGCTGTGTGTGTCGTGGAAACATTCCTTTTTCTTGTGTTGTCTATGAAAATGTGCGTTCTGCTTGTCATGCTGCAGCAGAGGCCTAACCCCAGGGCATGCTGATGGAACACAAAAAATGTCTTCTTGCTTCAACCCTGTCTTACTGGAAGTCTCTATAATGCTTTAGCATTATGTTTTATAAATAATTATAACAGCATCTTAAGCTCAGCCTTGTTCAAGGCACCCAAGGAATGGAAGAAAGGGAAAACGCTCCTTAAATAGTCTGGGATTGAATCAGTTGGTGGGGAAAAAAAAAAAAAAAAGAAAAAAAAAAAAAAAGAAAAAAAGAAAACAAAAGAAAACAATAAAGTAGTAGTGCTGCATGTAGGTTTTCAAACAGTGCCTGGGTGGCACCATGTGGTCCTGATCCTTTGGAAAGAAGCTTTCCAGGTAGTTGTGTACTGAAAGCACCAAGTTGGTGGTGTAGAACATGTCCCTTCGTGCTTCACTGGGATGTTCAAATGTGGGTCTGGAGGCTGGCATGTGTTTAGTGGGGGATATAATTGAGGCAGTTTATGGATTGTGTTCCTGGGGCTTTTGCCTTGGAAAAAAGCAGGATGCTCCAGGAGGGTTTGGTAATGATGCCTCACAGACAAAGAAAAAAATCCATTCATCCCAGTTTTAGGCTCGTTGGGAGGCCTGGAAACAAATGGAAACTTTCTTTTAGCAGGGCCCTGGTGGCTCTTGAAGGTTGTGCTTATTGTCCTGAAAAACAGGATGCAGGAGAGAGGCAATGTGTTATTCAGGCAGTGGCTTGTGTTCAGATGCAAAAGTATGGATTTGAGCCTTTCTTTGGCTGTCCTGGTTGCCTGCTGATCCAAAAATCTGGTCCAAAAGCATCAGTCACTGTAGGAAGTGTAAGTGCTTCCCAATGGCCACACAGTCTGTGGCCTCCTGGGTCCTGCATAAAGGCTGGAAAAAGAACCATTGTGTTCTGAGTCATGTGCAAATAGTGGGAAGATGGGAAATGTCTTACAGTACCAGGTGCTAAATTAGTCTTTTGAAGTGTTGACATGTCTTTTAAATGCATAAAGTTCCCAGGCTACACAAAACACTGCATTTGCAATGCAGATAACTCAAATTAGAGTACTAATCTCGACCCTCTGTAATAGATTTTGAGCTGGAAATCCCTGGGAGTGGTGCTGATCATGGAGTCTGAAAACATGATTGACGAAGTCTCGGGAGAAGACAGTCACAAAACATGCAAATGTGTTTAGTGTGGTTTAATAGGGTTGTCATTTTGTCAAACAGGCTGGGTTTGGAGAACAAAATGAAGCTGCAGCATGACAAAAACCTGTCAATTTAATAACACTTCAAAAAGGGACATGACAACTGTTCAAAGATGATCATGAATAAGAAGAAGCTCCTGGGTGGAAGGACTTGGTAGATGCATCAGTTCCTCTCTGGGAATCTGATGCTAAAAGTGAGGCACCTCTCAGATGTGGGACAACATCTTGCAAGGTCAGCCTTCCACACGGTTCTTGGAGGCTTCTGGGTCTTGGTTGAGTCAGCAGGCCAGGGAAGCGTGAAAACAGAAAGCAGGAACAAAAAACTGCAGAGTTTGGAGTGATCTGGATGGTTCTTCAGCAGAGCTGCCTGAAAGGACTGACCTGCTGGTGCACTTGAGTGTTCAGCATATGCAAAGTAAAATATGCCAAGAACCAGCGGAACCAGCAGCGTGGGGAAGGATGCTGGGACTGTGAGTTTGTGCTCATTTCACTTAAACCTTGAGGGATTCCATTAAAATGTGTCCTTCACAGCCTCTCAAAGCTTGTTCTACCCTTGAAAATGTGTATGGTGAAGGCAGAGCACTCACACCTGGGTGTCTCAGTCAGCTGGCTGTTGCTTTTTCCAAAGAAATCACAGGTTCTACAGTGGTTTTCAGGGATAGGGACATGGGGTTGTGCTCTCCAAGAACCTCCAATCCAACCTGTCCGTTGGATTTGACTCAGCTTTGGGTTAGGAATTGGTCCAAACCAAAGAGTGTGAGCCAAGACAGCCCATGGGGTTGGATCTCACACATTCTCCACTGGAGGTGGAGATCTTGGTAGTGTTGGGTATCAAAGCCTGCAAGTGTCTGTTCTGAAAAATCTGGGATCTCTTTACAGCTGGTTGCTTGAATTCAAGGCTTTGCTTGTGGCTGGAACAACAGTACCCTGTTACTGCCCATCAATATTTAGTTCTGTGTCCACCAGCCCATATTCCAGCTGCATTTCTGAACCTGTGCTGTGGCAAGAACCTTGCAAAATTACACTGTATTTCTCCCAGTCCCTATTTTTGTGGCTATGGTCGTGTTTGCACATCTCAGGAAGGGAATTGGTGATAGTGCCTAATGCCAGAGATGTTTGTGGCAAGTGCTGGTAAGTGTGTCCCACCTGACAGATCTGGAACAAAAAGCAACAGTTTGCTTCCACCCCAGGACTGTTAAGGTTCTCAGGGGAGCAGTTTTGGAAGATCCACTCTGGCTGAGCTGTGTGTAATGGTTTTGTAACAGGGATAAATGACCACTATTTCAGCCACGTGAAGTGCCTGGACTCCTCTGGGCCTTACACCAGAGCCAGGGATGGAAAGAAGTGCTTTAACTCCGTGTTCCAGCAGGCACTGGGAACACAGGGCTCTTTATGATCCCTGGGATTTATTTAAAAACATCAGCCTTTTTCTTTGAGGTCTGTTTTACAGCAGTGATGGGATGGGGCTCTGGTGAATAAGCAAAACAATCTGGTGTCTTCCTTCCAATTCCATCCCAGCCCCCTGTAATTAATGCACTATTAATGACCAAGGAATTGTGAAGAATGTAAATCCTCCCATTTGCCTGTCATGTCATATTTTTACCACGGGTCAATGGGATGAGGAGCCCTTCAGTTAGGGAGCTGAGATGCTGCTTTGTCTCAGCTGAGGTTTTTGTCAGGACCTGGTGGAGCTGCCTCGTCACCCAGAGTCTTGTAATGACATTTCCTAAGGGATGGAGAATGGGAATTGGGCTCATTCTCTCTTTGTGCTACCCAAAGACGACTGAAAAGTACCAGGAGGTTCCCTCAGGTGGGTTTGGAGGGAGGGCAGTGATGGGAACCTGGATTTCGGAGCCTGCGGTTTTAGCGCTGGAGGGGAATTTCACCTTCGACATTTGCAAGTAGCTCAGAAAAATCCTGCTCCTGATTTTTGTCCCTGCAAAGCACAAAGCAGCTCCCTGCTGGCTCTGGGGAGTGCTGTGGGAGTCTTGCTACTTCCAGGGTGGTTTGGGGTTTGTGTTTTTCTCCAGAGCACTTAATTAGGTGCTTCACTTCAGAGCCTATCTGTGGGTATGCAGTTGTTAAACACTTTAGTTGCTGATTGAAGGGTTTGATGAGTGAAAAAAGGAGTATCTTGCAGCCTTTATTGGTTATTTTTATATATTAAATAATAATAAAATCTCATGCAATAAGGATGCTTTAATCAGCCAGATTCTTAAGTGCATTTCCAAATAAAACCCTCCACATTCAATTAAGTGTGTCTGAACAGGCCACCTGGGAGAGCTAAAGCCATTAACAAATACTAGAGACAATCAAAGGAGAGGTGAGTGGACTTTGCTTCATCTCCCTTGCTCATTTCTATATTTAAATATGTATTTTGGTCTCTTTCTGCTGGCTGTAGTCTCTCTTCTCCTTGCAGGGCTCCGAGTACCAGCTGAATTTTCCCAAAAGGGAATTGTTCAAAGGTGAGGTGTTTGGAGCTGAGAATCAGGGGGACACTTAATGCATCCAAATGAGCTGAAGTTTGGAAGTCTTTGACAAAGTGTAACTGGAGGCTGCAGAGAATCAGAACAGGAGAATCAGACCTGCTTTAAAAGCTGTACCATAAGTCCATCCTAACTGCAAAAGGGTTTCAATATTGACCCTTGAGCAAATGATTAATCAAATATACTAAGGTTTAGTAACTCAGCAGCTCGCTGTGAAATCTTGATGTTGTGTAGTGGTCTCATCTGTAACCTGGTTATAACCTCCAGCCAGCATATACATATATAAAATAAGCATTTGTGAATAAAACACATGTGAATGTGTGAATAAAATATAAAATATGTGGACACTTGAAGGAAGGCCCAGGGCATTTTCACTTCAATATTAGTGACCTGCCTGCCAGAATTCAGGGGACCTTTGGGTCAGAGAAGCCTCCCTTGTTGGACACAAATATTTATACTTCCCATCCCAAGGAGGCTTAAAGGAAAGGGAGTGAAGAAAAACCTGGTTAGGGTGAATGCAACAGGGACACAGCAAATGAGGTGGTGTCTGCCCTGTGGATTTAACTGAGTTGAAATAGCTTACCTTTGCCAAAGTGGCATCCTCACTGTAGAGCTGTGCTGCTGTCCCTGGAGAGCCTGCAGTGCTGCTTTGGTACCTGATGGGAGGTGTAAGGATGGAGCCAGACTCTTCTCAAAGGTACCCAGAGAAAAGATGAGGCAATGGCACCAACCAAAACACTGGAAATTCCAATTAAACATAAGAAGAAACATTTTTCCTGTGAGGGTGGTCAAACACTGCAATGGGTTGTCCAGCATGGTTGTGGCTTCTCCATCGCTGGGGATATTCAGAACTCAACTGGGTTTGATCCTGATCAACCTGTTGTAGTTGATCCCACTTTGAGCAGGGGCATAGACCAGACTGTCTCCAAAACTCCCTCCCAGTCTCAGCTCTTCTCTGATCCTGTGAGGGGCATGCAAAGGAGAAGAGCAGTTTGCAAATGGTGATGGAAGATGGACTTACTGTCAGGAGTTCAGTTTGAAGGGAGGAGGCTGTAAACTTAAATAGAATCCAGTGGGGATGGAAGTTACAGGGAATGTTGTGTGCAGTGGTGACTTAAAAGGCAGCTGGGATTGTAAAGAGATGGGGAGTGAAAGGTGGCTGTGGGTGAGTTATGACACAGATTGAGGGAAGAGGAGTCCAAACCCAACCACTTCCCCGCAGTGGGACAAGTGGCAGGAGAACCAGCAGCTGCAGTGAGTTCCCCAGGCTGCCCTGCCTGCTTGACTCAGGGCTGGTAAGGGGAGACCTCTTGTTGGAGGTGAGAAAGGGGGTTTATAGTTATATTTGTCTGACTGGTAACTGTGGCATGAATTTCTAAGTGCATTCATCTCTACAGAAAATGGATAAAACACTGATGGCTCTCAGCACTGACTCAGAGCTGATAACTCATCAACCTGTCTCCAACCAGACTCCCCCCCAGCCTGTACCCTGGCTGCTCCCCAAACATAACCCATTCCTTTGGCTGTAGGAAATCCTGACACCAATGTTTGCCCAACCTCTGAACAAGGGACAAATGTACTGACCAGCCAAACCCCCCAGGGCACTGTTCTGCCCCCGGGTTAGTTTGTGTGTTGGTCTCTCAGCTGGCAGTTCCCAGGAGGGATAAGATTACTTGTAGACCAAGATAAAGATATTAATCTTCCTTTGTTCCTGGACAGTAAAAAAACAATGGCCAAAATTTGGAATGAATATTCGAAATCCAGGCTGGATTTGACAGGAAGACATGTTCTTCAGGATTGATATGGAACAACTCACCAGTACTGACTATGAAACCCCTCTGTAGCTCTCTACAATATTTATTCTCCTTTTGTTAGAGAGGAGTTATATCCACCAGGTGCCTTGGTTATATATATTCAAAATTTGTAAAGCCTTAGGCATGCACAGAGGTGGAAGGTGTACTTAGGCTTATCTGTTCTGCTGTGGCCTTTGTCATCCATCCAGGCACAGAATGGAATTTAAAACATCAACATCATTGTTTAATGTCATCCTGTCTCTCATGCTACGCCGGTGTCCCTGTTCGACTTGGAAGCTTTGACATTCTTCAAGGTGACCCCCTCATTCCTGGGAGGGCTGAGGGAACTGGAGCGTTTGGTGTTTAAGCAAATATGTCCCCTGCTTTTGTAGTGTCATTCCATTGCTCAGCTCTTCCAGTGAGTCCCAGCTAACGAGCTGGAATTTGCAGTGTGAGTGTGCAGGAGCCAAAGCTCTTAGTCACCGCCCCGATACTCCCAGCGTGGTCCTGCTCTGGGTGACATCATGGGAATGGGGCATCTTTTCCTACCTGTGTGAAAGGTGTGGTGTGGCATTTCTAACCACTTGGATCCTGCAAAGCACTGCCACACCTGGGAAAACTTACTGCAGTGGAAGGAGAGGTGTTTGCCTGGGCAGAAAATGCAGGCTGTGCTCAGGGAGGGCAAATGTTTGCACATGAGTGTCCCTGTCAAAGGGAACCACTGCTGAGCAGCCCTGGAACAGACCCTGGAGCCCTGTGGGGTTTGCTCTGCTCATCTCACCTCCCCCCAGTGTGTCACATTTATCACTGATCACTTGTGACTGCCCTGCTACCCTGGATGCTGTAGAAACACAGCACAGCTCACCTGAGCTTGCTCCAGAAACTCAGGGAAATGAAATCAATCCCAGTGCTTTCTCCTTAGTTTATTGTCACTCCACACACGAGTCCTTGAGGCTCTGTGTGGCAATCCTAGCAGCCTAGTGGCAGGAATGGCTTTATGCACATCTTCTTTCCAAGGGTGCAAACCCTGATTCTATACTCTTGGGTTTTGGCATAACGTGTATATGATAAAAGAAGGAAAATATGGCAAAACTCCTCTCAATTGTGGAATTTCATGGTGCCGAGCCCTCTTTTACAGAAGCTAAATGTAGAATCTGTAGGAGTTTAACTCAACATCCTCACAAGGACACAGGTGCAGGTGCTGTAGCAGTATAAAAGGTCCTTCTTTTAGACCAGCAGCACCAGTTCTAAGCGTGGCTTGTCCTGGTGCTGTGCCCACACCAGGGATTTGTGCTGGGTTGGCCCCGTCTGTGGGATCTCATCGGTCCATGTGTCCCTCATCTGAAAGCAGCATCTGTTCAGCTTCTTTTGAGACCCTTACAAGCTATTCCACATTCAAATCCAAATACTTAATAACCAAAGCTTAGGGATCATATGATCCTTTAGACAGTAAATCTGGTGGTTCAGTTGTACACATATTTGGCAGATTATAGGTTTATCACTGGCAGCTAATCTTTTAAAGAACTGGGGCTTAACTCCTTTTGTTAACTAATTAAAAAAGAAGGAACTTCAAGCTGTAATTAGACCTATTAAAACATGTATTACTCACTCAATGGTCTATACAGCCAGGATAAATGTATAATTAGGAGGTTTCACCAAACATGATTAAAGCCAGTCATGTGTCCTAGGCCATCAAACATTTATGTGTGTGTGAGACATAAACCATATCATACATTCTAGAGAAAATACAGGAACTGCCTTGGACTTGATGTTCTTGGAGGTCTTTTCCAAGCTAAATGATTCTGTGATTCTGTATTTTAAATATTTAACTCCAATCATGAAAGGTTTTTTTTCAGATGTGAATTCTGGAAGGATTGTGTCACACCCAAAACTTCTCGTGTGTGGTGACAGTGATGGGACCAGGTCCTTCTGAGCCCATGATCTGTCACTGTTGTTCCCTACAGTCTGCTGATAATGTAAGAAATTTAGAAGTCAGTGAGTGGAGTATTCCTATTCTTGATCAGCACATTCCCCAGGGCATAAGGATTTGTATCCCTTCCAAAACTCATGTCTGTTCTGGGGGATTGGGTTTCTTTTTTGTTTGGATTGTTGGTCTTCAAATGACAAAGGAGTAAATTCTTCAGCTTTATGGTTAGAGGGTATTTTTCCTTCCACATGTTTAGGAGATGGGAAGAAAAGCAGGTCCACTGACCTTTTGTACTTCACATTCATAGGTGTGAGTGCTTTCTCCCTGCACTGGTTTCAGGTGATGTCATTCCTTGAAGGGAAATTCCCAGGAAGGCTGTGGCAGTTCTGGGTCTCTGCAGCCTCTGTTCTGTCCATGTGTGTGGATAGTTTATTGTATGTTGGGATCTTCCCTGGCTGGTGTCTCACCAGCCCTTTTGTGGCACAGACAAGCTGGAGAGAGGGACTGGGAGCACTTTTGCACCCTGAGTTGCCACCAGTCACATTGTATGGCTCAGGTGTCCCTGTAATAACCCCTTCCCAGGGGTCCACATCCAGGCTGGTGCCTCGGAGCAGGGAGGGGGATTGATGCCATGAAGTCATTCCAAAAATCCCATTGCATCTCTTCAAACCAGGAGATGCTGACAGCTCTCGTGGAGGTGCAGACATCTCTGACACGACTGCTAACCAAAATTAAAGACATAAATAAATTGTTTGCTGTCATAGCTCTTTGTTTCAAAAAAACTTTGGTTTCAAGCACTTCATGTGAAGTGTTGAGGTTGCTGGGCTTAACCTGCAAGGAAGAAATTAGCTCTGGTCCTGAAAGCTGACTCAGATATTTCCAATTTTCCTGCCAGAGACCTATTTGCACTGATAAACAAATTACAGAAGAGTTCTCAAGTCATATAGACAGGAACAAGCTTCTTCAATATATATCAATTTCTGCTTGGGGAACAGTGAAATGCAGTTAAAGTCTGAGCTGCCTGTTCTGCTTTTCAGCACAGAGACACTGCAGAGAGAATTGGGCTGGTGTCAGCCCTTTTGGTGTCACTAAACTGCTGAGAACCCTGGGGTCAGACAGGGAGGGACGAGCAGTTGGGGGAGAATCCAGTGCCGAGGAAATGGTGGAGGTGCCCTGGCACGGCTGTGGAGGAGAACGGAGCTTCCTCTGCTCGTGTCACATCTGCCTTTGCCATTTGTGCTGGTTGTCATGTCCACATCCACTTGGAGAGGAAGGGGGATGTTCCTATGGATGTATGTGCAGAGATGCACACAAAAATAGCAGTTGTCTGTCTTGCACACGTGGTGGTTTCAGGGCCAGTTTCTAAGCGGTTTGTGGTGTTCCCGTGGTCCAAGTGAGCAGCACCATAAGAGTTTTGCAGTCATTTTGTTGTTTGTGGTTTTTTTTCTTCCTGTATGAAAAGCAAAAAGACAAGGAAAGGACTAGTTTTTGTCCCAGGGGGCTCCCTAGCTCTGCCTCTTCAGAGACAACTAAAATATAAGTTTTGAGTACCTGACTAGGGATGGAAGATGGGGGGTCTCATCTCACTGTAACAAATTACTGCTGACTTTTATTGTGTGGGTTCCAACAGGGTGATTGTTAGGCAAAGATCCTGAACAACTGGATAAGAAGAGGTATTAGCTTTTTAATCCTAGATCTAGAGATCCAAAACCAGGCAGAAGAATTCCCTAAATTGTTTCAGGTTTTTGTATGTTTTCCCTAGTTGTCACACCTGAATGGCTGCATGGGCCATAGCCCTGAATATCTGACCTCAGAAGGGCAATACCACTGAGGTGTTTATGTGGACTGTGCTTTTGAAGACTGCTTTTATTCCCAACTGCAGTCGGAATCTCATGACTTAAATCTGGATACCGCTGCTGCAGAGAACATAGTTTAAATATTAAACAGATATGTGAAGTGTGTCAGCATGGGATAAGCCAGGGAGGAGGAGGATTTGAGGAGGAACTGGGAGAGAAGAGTGAATGTCCTACTTGTTGCAGATTATTTCATTGTGTTGGGCATCTGATTCTGTGGTGTTGATGAAACCGAGTCACTCTTTTACCACAAAAGGAATCCTTTGTACAGTTTTCCTGCTTTACACAAGGATTGTAAGAGGAGCCTTCTAACAACGTTGTTTGGAGGAAATTCCTGTCCAGTGCGTTCCCTGGGAGTGATGCTGGCTGGTGAGCACAAAACGGTGTCATTTTTCTGTAGGTATTTCAACTTTGAGGAACGTCCAGTGCATTTCCAAACCTGTCATTCTGCAGGTGTAAGGAGCACTGTCCATACTCATCCCAGGCCTGGCAGGTGACTGCCACCCTCCCTGTGATGCACATCTGAACCTCTTCAGAAACCACAGTCAGCCTCCAGTTCCCTGCTTTCTAATTCTGCCTGACTAAGCCTTTCAGCATGCAATAAGTGCTGTTGCTCATCCCAAATGCATTGGTTGCCTGTGCACCAATCACTGTCAGCATATTTCTGCACTGGGGTGGCTGAGTGTTGGGGAACTGGCATAAATTAAATTAATCTGAGTCACAGTATTGCCCTTTCTGTTCCACCCACGTGTGCGTCAGGTGTGGGAGATGTGTGAGCAGCACTGCACACGCCCTGCCAGCAAACAAGGAACTTGTGTTCCCTCAGAAAACGGGGACTGGGGCACAATTCACACCAAAATATGAGGAAGTGAAGAGTGCACACAAGTATTTGTTTTGTGTGACTGTAGGAATCCCGAAAGAATTCTTTTCAGCCAGGGGATTACAGTGAGGAGAACAGTGCACACACCTCAGTGGCAGATTTGTGGCTGCTGCTGGATGTATTTATGACCCAGGCACGTGGCTTGGTGTCTGCATGGCACTGTCCATGTTTGTGAGGGAGGGCTGGACTCTGGCTTGGCTTTGCTGTAGGGCACAAAGTCAGACACTTCCCTGCACTCAGCTTTTTCCCATCTGAAGAAGGAGAATCAGTAATTGCTCATTATTCTCAAAGCACTTCCATGTTTAAGGACGTATCATAAGCACAGAATCATGGAATGGTTTGGGTGGGAAGGGATCATAAAGACCATCTCATTCCACCCCCTGCCATGGGCAGGGACACCTTCCACTAGCCCAGGTTGCTCCAAGCCCCGTCCAACCTGGCCTTGGACACTTCCAGGGATGGGGCAGCCACAGCTTTTCGGCCCAACCTGTGCCAGGGCCTCACCACCCTCAGAGGGAAGAATTTCTTCCTGATATCTAATCCAAACCTCCCCTCTCTCAGTTTAAATCCCTGCTGTTCTTCTCACAGATGATCTGTAGAATAACAACAGTAAGCTGAGGATTTGTAGAGGTTACATTTGTAGGAACAGATTGCTTACAACTTTGTGCATTGACTGTTTAGTTTCTGCCCCTGCAATTACTCCTGGGT